>NC_064832.1:10100979-10400979 GCF_024166365.1 Elephas maximus indicus | reverse complement strand
CTAGTGACTTGTGACACTGCTGCCAGTGACAGATGGTGACTCCCACACTGACATATCCCCTGGTGGCAGAATGCTAGTGATGGGTGGAGAAACATCGCTCCGGAGCACACGTTTAATGGGGCACCAGCCAAAGCAAAGGCCAGGGCCAGTAGTGGACGTCGTGGAGCTGAATGGCGAGCCAGTGAAGGGCCCAAGGATCCCTCCTGTATGTGGCGAACGGGTCATCCGTGTCCCCACGTCCATCAACCATTGCACTGCTGGGGCCCAGGCTGCCAGGATTTCGGCCTTGCCTTCGGAGCCCGGCCACATAGGCAGCCTTGCACCGGAGGCGGGGACGTGTAGACAGCAAAAATTTGGAAACTGGCAGTGTTTCCTCGATTTCCCTGGCATCGGCCTTTTTGAGCGGCTTGCTTTTTTTCCTGGTAGGATAGGGCCCTGACGGAGAAAGGCAGGATTACGTGTGCAGGAAAGGTGTGTGTTGAGAGGGTGACGACGTTGAGACCACGTTGGGATCTTTAGTCCCAGGAAAGGCCCCTGGCGGGTGTGGGTCAATGTTCTCTACCCATCCCCCTTGGCGGGGGGAGGTTTTCACCATACAAAGCAGCAGCGCAATTATTCGTCGCCGGAGAGGTTGCATCTGCCCACAAGCTCCACCTGGCCAGGGTCCGCCCCTACTGTATTGCGCGTGTCAGTCAACAGAAGCTAAGACCTTCCAGAGAGACTACCTGCTATTCTGTCCCCACGGGGAAGCAGTACAGCCAGAAGCCTCCCCCGTTCCATCTCTAGGCTCTCTCTCAGGCCCCTCATACTTGTGATGTGTCTCAGGGGTAGAATGAAGAGTTTCCTCTGAGTGAACACATACAGAGAGGCCACAGATGCTGAGGAAGGGCGCCTTGCCTAGTGATATCCCAGCATAAGTGGAAAAGAGGCACCTGCCTGCTGTCCCAGTGTGTCGAACGTGTTCACATCCGGGGTTGCCTACTGTGAAGTTATTCCCTGGGTGCCCTCGATTTTGTGGCCAAAGACGCAAGGGGCCGTTGTCTGTCCATGGGTAAAATGGAGGGCTCTGCGGAACTGGCCGGTTAGGCTGGACCTCTCCTATTGGCTGAGTGTTTGTGACTCGTCCCCGTCAGAAGTTCCGCCCAGCCTTCCGGTGGCTGTCACCATGGTGATTGGGAAAGAAGCCTTAGGCCCCACACTCAGCCCTCACCTGGCCTCCCTGGCCTCTTTACCCTCATCTAGTCCGCTGTGTGGATGAAAGAAAGGATGTCGGCCAGTGAGCACGTGTCCTCATTTCCTTGGAAGGATTAGGCTCCTTGCCTGGGCAGAAGACAGCCAAGGTCAGCCTGAGCCTAGACACCTAGTGAGCTGTGACACTGCAGCCAGTGATAGATGTTGATGTCCACGCTCAGGTATCCGCAGGTGGCGGATTCAGTGTGGTGGGAAGAGAAGTGGAAGTAGAGATGACACACTCACGAGGGCACGGGCCAAAGGTCAGGGAAAATAGCTGAGGTCGTGGAGCTCTAGCGGAGCCAGTCTAGGGCCCAGGCCTCCCTGCTGTACGAGGCAAAGAGGTGATCCATATGCCGCCATCCGTAGACTGTGGACGGCTGGGCCCTGGATGCCCGGATTTCGTCCTTGTCTACCGAGAAGTGACGCACATGCAGTGTGCCACCGGAGGCTGTGGAGCAGCAGAGGGCAAAATCTTGAAAATGGGGGCTTCAGTTGACTTTGCCTGTGCTCTCCTTTGGCTGAGTGACATCGTGTGTTTCCTACCAGGTGAAGACATTCGTGGAGAGAGGCGGTTTCCACGCGTGCAGGCAAAGTGTGTGCTGAGATGATGAGTTGCTGGAGACCAGGGTGGACTCTTCAGACCCAGAATAGGCCTCTGGCAGGTATGTGTCAATGTTTTCTGCCCATGGCACTCAGCCGGTTATTTGCATAGAATGTTATCAGCGGAATTAGTAGTCTCCGGAGAGGCTGCCACTTGTCAGCGAGCTTCACCTGGCCAGGACCGCCCGTGATGTAGCTCCCCAATCAATCACTGCTCTCTAGACCTTCCAGATAGACTACCAGAACTTCTCTCCCCATGGGCAAGCAGTAGAGCCAGAGGCCTTCCCCGTTTGTTCTTTCGTCTGAAGGCCCTCTGTCAGGCACTCCAAGGTGTGAAGTGACAAGGGGGAGAAGGAAGAGATTTCAGAGAAGGAACACAAGCAGAGAGAGACAGAGAGAGGCAAGAGATGCTGAGTGGGGATGCCTTGCCTACTGATATCCTGAGGAAAGTGGGAAAGAGGTACCTGGCGTGCTCTGCCAATGCCCTGAAGCAGTCCGCACCAGGGGCTCCCTTGTGCCTGCGTAGCCTTTCCCGGGGTGTGCTCAAATCCTGTGGCCACTAGGGGTCATAGGTCACAATGGAGGGCCCTGTGTCATCTGCCTGGCGGGCCGGATCTCTGCCATTGGCTCAGTCTTGTCACCAGGCCCATCCCAAGCTCCGCCCACTCTTGCGGTGGGGGGACTGTCTCTATGGTGATGGCAAAGAAGCCTTAGCCCCGCCCACCTGGCCTTCACTTCACCTACCTGGCCCTCTGACCCTCACTCAGACCTCTGTGTTGATAAAAATCAATGTCCGCCAGTGCCCAGGTGTCAGCATCTGGGATAAAGGATTCGGGACCTTGCCTGGGGCAGAAGGCAGCCTAGGTCAGCGGGTAGCTGGAAGTCTAGTGACTTGTGACACTGCTGCCAGTGACAGATGGTGACTCCCACACTGACATATCCCCTGGTGGCAGAATGCTAGTGATGGGTGGAGAAACATCGCTCCGGAGCACACGTTTAATGGGGCACCAGCCAAAGCAAAGGCCAGGGCCAGTAGTGGACGTCGTGGAGCTGAATGGCGAGCCAGTGAAGGGCCCAAGGATCCCTCCTGTATGTGGCGAACGGGTCATCCGTGTCCCCACGTCCATCAACCATTGCACTGCTGGGGCCCAGGCTGCCAGGATTTCGGCCTTGCCTTCGGAGCCCGGCCACATAGGCAGCCTTGCACCGGAGGCGGGGACGTGTAGACAGCAAAAATTTGGAAACTGGCAGTGTTTCCTCGATTTCCCTGGCATCGGCCTTTTTGAGCGGCTTGCTTTTTTTCCTGGTAGGATAGGGCCCTGACGGAGAAAGGCAGGATTACGTGTGCAGGAAAGGTGTGTGTTGAGAGGGTGACGACGTTGAGACCACGTTGGGATCTTTAGTCCCAGGAAAGGCCCCTGGCGGGTGTGGGTCAATGTTCTCTACCCATCCCCCTTGGCGGGGGGAGGTTTTCACCATACAAAGCAGCAGCGCAATTATTCGTCGCCGGAGAGGTTGCATCTGCCCACAAGCTCCACCTGGCCAGGGTCCGCCCCTACTGTATTGCGCGTGTCAGTCAACAGAAGCTAAGACCTTCCAGAGAGACTACCTGCTATTCTGTCCCCACGGGGAAGCAGTACAGCCAGAAGCCTCCCCCGTTCCATCTCTAGGCTCTCTCTCAGGCCCCTCATACTTGTGATGTGTCTCAGGGGTAGAATGAAGAGTTTCCTCTGAGTGAACACATACAGAGAGGCCACAGATGCTGAGGAAGGGCGCCTTGCCTAGTGATATCCCAGCATAAGTGGAAAAGAGGCACCTGCCTGCTGTCCCAGTGTGTCGAACGTGTTCACATCCGGGGTTGCCTACTGTGAAGTTATTCCCTGGGTGCCCTCGATTTTGTGGCCAAAGACGCAAGGGGCCGTTGTCTGTCCATGGGTAAAATGGAGGGCTCTGCGGAACTGGCCGGTTAGGCTGGACCTCTCCTATTGGCTGAGTGTTTGTGACTCGTCCCCGTCAGAAGTTCCGCCCAGCCTTCCGGTGGCTGTCACCATGGTGATTGGGAAAGAAGCCTTAGGCCCCACACTCAGCCCTCACCTGGCCTCCCTGGCCTCTTTACCCTCATCTAGTCCGCTGTGTGGATGAAAGAAAGGATGTCGGCCAGTGAGCACGTGTCCTCATTTCCTTGGAAGGATTAGGCTCCTTGCCTGGGCAGAAGACAGCCAAGGTCAGCCTGAGCCTAGACACCTAGTGAGCTGTGACACTGCAGCCAGTGATAGATGTTGATGTCCACGCTCAGGTATCCGCAGGTGGCGGATTCAGTGTGGTGGGAAGAGAAGTGGAAGTAGAGATGACACACTCACGAGGGCACGGGCCAAAGGTCAGGGAAAATAGCTGAGGTCGTGGAGCTCTAGCGGAGCCAGTCTAGGGCCCAGGCCTCCCTGCTGTACGAGGCAAAGAGGTGATCCATATGCCGCCATCCGTAGACTGTGGACGGCTGGGCCCTGGATGCCCGGATTTCGTCCTTGTCTACCGAGAAGTGACGCACATGCAGTGTGCCACCGGAGGCTGTGGAGCAGCAGAGGGCAAAATCTTGAAAATGGGGGCTTCAGTTGACTTTGCCTGTGCTCTCCTTTGGCTGAGTGACATCGTGTGTTTCCTACCAGGTGAAGACATTCGTGGAGAGAGGCGGTTTCCACGCGTGCAGGCAAAGTGTGTGCTGAGATGATGAGTTGCTGGAGACCAGGGTGGACTCTTCAGACCCAGAATAGGCCTCTGGCAGGTATGTGTCAATGTTTTCTGCCCATGGCACTCAGCCGGTTATTTGCATAGAATGTTATCAGCGGAATTAGTAGTCTCCGGAGAGGCTGCCACTTGTCAGCGAGCTTCACCTGGCCAGGACCGCCCGTGATGTAGCTCCCCAATCAATCACTGCTCTCTAGACCTTCCAGATAGACTACCAGAACTTCTCTCCCCATGGGCAAGCAGTAGAGCCAGAGGCCTTCCCCGTTTGTTCTTTCGTCTGAAGGCCCTCTGTCAGGCACTCCAAGGTGTGAAGTGACAAGGGGGAGAAGGAAGAGATTTCAGAGAAGGAACACAAGCAGAGAGAGACAGAGAGAGGCAAGAGATGCTGAGTGGGGATGCCTTGCCTACTGATATCCTGAGGAAAGTGGGAAAGAGGTACCTGGCGTGCTCTGCCAATGCCCTGAAGCAGTCCGCACCAGGGGCTCCCTTGTGCCTGCGTAGCCTTTCCCGGGGTGTGCTCAAATCCTGTGGCCACTAGGGGTCATAGGTCACAATGGAGGGCCCTGTGTCATCTGCCTGGCGGGCCGGATCTCTGCCATTGGCTCAGTCTTGTCACCAGGCCCATCCCAAGCTCCGCCCACTCTTGCGGTGGGGGGACTGTCTCTATGGTGATGGCAAAGAAGCCTTAGCCCCGCCCACCTGGCCTTCACTTCACCTACCTGGCCCTCTGACCCTCACTCAGACCTCTGTGTTGATAAAAATCAATGTCCGCCAGTGCCCAGGTGTCAGCATCTGGGATAAAGGATTCGGGACCTTGCCTGGGGCAGAAGGCAGCCTAGGTCAGCGGGTAGCTGGAAGTCTAGTGACTTGTGACACTGCTGCCAGTGACAGATGGTGACTCCCACACTGACATATCCCCTGGTGGCAGAATGCTAGTGATGGGTGGAGAAACATCGCTCCGGAGCACACGTTTAATGGGGCACCAGCCAAAGCAAAGGCCAGGGCCAGTAGTGGACGTCGTGGAGCTGAATGGCGAGCCAGTGAAGGGCCCAAGGATCCCTCCTGTATGTGGCGAACGGGTCATCCGTGTCCCCACGTCCATCAACCATTGCACTGCTGGGGCCCAGGCTGCCAGGATTTCGGCCTTGCCTTCGGAGCCCGGCCACATAGGCAGCCTTGCACCGGAGGCGGGGACGTGTAGACAGCAAAAATTTGGAAACTGGCAGTGTTTCCTCGATTTCCCTGGCATCGGCCTTTTTGAGCGGCTTGCTTTTTTTCCTGGTAGGATAGGGCCCTGACGGAGAAAGGCAGGATTACGTGTGCAGGAAAGGTGTGTGTTGAGAGGGTGACGACGTTGAGACCACGTTGGGATCTTTAGTCCCAGGAAAGGCCCCTGGCGGGTGTGGGTCAATGTTCTCTACCCATCCCCCTTGGCGGGGGGAGGTTTTCACCATACAAAGCAGCAGCGCAATTATTCGTCGCCGGAGAGGTTGCATCTGCCCACAAGCTCCACCTGGCCAGGGTCCGCCCCTACTGTATTGCGCGTGTCAGTCAACAGAAGCTAAGACCTTCCAGAGAGACTACCTGCTATTCTGTCCCCACGGGGAAGCAGTACAGCCAGAAGCCTCCCCCGTTCCATCTCTAGGCTCTCTCTCAGGCCCCTCATACTTGTGATGTGTCTCAGGGGTAGAATGAAGAGTTTCCTCTGAGTGAACACATACAGAGAGGCCACAGATGCTGAGGAAGGGCGCCTTGCCTAGTGATATCCCAGCATAAGTGGAAAAGAGGCACCTGCCTGCTGTCCCAGTGTGTCGAACGTGTTCACATCCGGGGTTGCCTACTGTGAAGTTATTCCCTGGGTGCCCTCGATTTTGTGGCCAAAGACGCAAGGGGCCGTTGTCTGTCCATGGGTAAAATGGAGGGCTCTGCGGAACTGGCCGGTTAGGCTGGACCTCTCCTATGGGCTGAGTGTTTGTGACTCGTCCCCGTCAGAAGTTCCGCCCAGCCTTCCGGTGGCTGTCACCATGGTGATTGGGAAAGAAGCCTTAGGCCCCACACTCAGCCCTCACCTGGCCTCCCTGGCCTCTTTACCCTCATCTAGTCCGCTGTGTGGATGAAAGAAAGGATGTCGGCCAGTGAGCACGTGTCCTCATTTCCTTGGAAGGATTAGGCTCCTTGCCTGGGCAGAAGACAGCCAAGGTCAGCCTGAGCCTAGACACCTAGTGAGCTGTGACACTGCAGCCAGTGATAGATGTTGATGTCCACGCTCAGGTATCCGTAGGTGGCGGATTCAGTGTGGTGGGAAGAGAAGTGGAAGTAGAGATGACACACTCACGAGGGCACGGGCCAAAGGTCAGGGAAAATAGCTGAGGTCGTGGAGCTCTAGCGGAGCCAGTCTAGGGCCCAGGCCTCCCTGCTGTACGAGGCAAAGAGGTGATCCATATGCCGCCATCCGTAGACTGTGGACGGCTGGGCCCTGGATGCCCGGATTTCGTCCTTGTCTACCGAGAAGTGACGCACATGCAGTGTGCCACCGGAGGCTGTGGAGCAGCAGAGGGCAAAATCTTGAAAATGGGGGCTTCAGTTGACTTTGCCTGTGCTCTCCTTTGGCTGAGTGACATCGTGTGTTTCCTACCAGGTGAAGACATTCGTGGAGAGAGGCGGTTTCCACGCGTGCAGGCAAAGTGTGTGCTGAGATGATGAGTTGCTGGAGACCAGGGTGGACTCTTCAGACCCAGAATAGGCCTCTGGCAGGTATGTGTCAATGTTTTCTGCCCATGGCACTCAGCCGGTTATTTGCATAGAATGTTATCAGCGGAATTAGTAGTCTCCGGAGAGGCTGCCACTTGTCAGCGAGCTTCACCTGGCCAGGACCGCCCGTGATGTAGCTCCCCAATCAATCACTGCTCTCTAGACCTTCCAGATAGACTACCAGAACTTCTCTCCCCATGGGCAAGCAGTAGAGCCAGAGGCCTTCCCCGTTTGTTCTTTCGTCTGAAGGCCCTCTGTCAGGCACTCCAAGGTGTGAAGTGACAAGGGGGAGAAGGAAGAGATTTCAGAGAAGGAACACAAGCAGAGAGAGACAGAGAGAGGCAAGAGATGCTGAGTGGGGATGCCTTGCCTACTGATATCCTGAGGAAAGTGGGAAAGAGGTACCTGGCGTGCTCTGCCAATGCCCTGAAGCAGTCCGCACCAGGGGCTCCCTTGTGCCTGCGTAGCCTTTCCCGGGGTGTGCTCAAATCCTGTGGCCCCTAGGGGTCATAGGTCACAATGGAGGGCCCTGTGTCATCTGCCTGGCGGGCCGGATCTCTGCCATTGGCTCAGTCTTGTCACCAGGCCCATCCCAAGCTCCGCCCACTCTTGCGGTGGGGGGACTGTCTCTATGGTGATGGCAAAGAAGCCTTAGCCCCGCCCACCTGGCCTTCACTTCACCTACCTGGCCCTCTGACCCTCACTCAGACCTCTGTGTTGATAAAAATCAATGTCCGCCAGTGCCCAGGTGTCAGCATCTGGGATAAAGGATTCGGGACCTTGCCTGGGGCAGAAGGCAGCCTAGGTCAGCGGGTAGCTGGAAGTCTAGTGACTTGTGACACTGCTGCCAGTGACAGATGGTGACTCCCACACTGACATATCCCCTGGTGGCAGAATGCTAGTGATGGGTGGAGAAACATCGCTCCGGAGCACACGTTTAATGGGGCACCAGCCAAAGCAAAGGCCAGGGCCAGTAGTGGACGTCGTGGAGCTGAATGGCGAGCCAGTGAAGGGCCCAAGGATCCCTCCTGTATGTGGCGAACGGGTCATCCGTGTCCCCACGTCCATCAACCATTGCACTGCTGGGGCCCAGGCTGCCAGGATTTCGGCCTTGCCTTCGGAGCCCGGCCACATAGGCAGCCTTGCACCGGAGGCGGGGACGTGTAGACAGCAAAAATTTGGAAACTGGCAGTGTTTCCTCGATTTCCCTGGCATCGGCCTTTTTGAGCGGCTTGCTTTTTTTCCTGGTAGGATAGGGCCCTGACGGAGAAAGGCAGGATTACGTGTGCAGGAAAGGTGTGTGTTGAGAGGGTGACGACGTTGAGACCACGTTGGGATCTTTAGTCCCAGGAAAGGCCCCTGGCGGGTGTGGGTCAATGTTCTCTACCCATCCCCCTTGGCGGGGGGAGGTTTTCACCATACAAAGCAGCAGCGCAATTATTCGTCGCCGGAGAGGTTGCATCTGCCCACAAGCTCCACCTGGCCAGGGTCCGCCCCTACTGTATTGCGCGTGTCAGTCAACAGAAGCTAAGACCTTCCAGAGAGACTACCTGCTATTCTGTCCCCACGGGGAAGCAGTACAGCCAGAAGCTTCCCCCGTTCCATCTCTAGGCTCTCTCTCAGGCCCCTCATACTTGTGATGTGTCTCAGGGGTAGAATGAAGAGTTTCCTCTGAGTGAACACATACAGAGAGGCCACAGATGCTGAGGAAGGGCGCCTTGCCTAGTGATATCCCAGCATAAGTGGAAAAGAGGCACCTGCCTGCTGTCCCAGTGTGTCGAACGTGTTCACATCCGGGGTTGCCTACTGTGAAGTTATTCCCTGGGTGCCCTCGATTTTGTGGCCAAAGACGCAAGGGGCCGTTGTCTGTCCATGGGTAAAATGGAGGGCTCTGCGGAACTGGCCGGTTAGGCTGGACCTCTCCTATGGGCTGAGTGTTTGTGACTCGTCCCCGTCAGAAGTTCCGCCCAGCCTTCCGGTGGCTGTCACCATGGTGATTGGGAAAGAAGCCTTAGGCCCCACACTCAGCCCTCACCTGGCCTCCCTGGCCTCTTTACCCTCATCTAGACCGCTGTGTGGATGAAAGAAAGGATGTCGGCCAGTGAGCACGTGTCCTCATTTCCTTGGAAGGATTAGGCTCCTTGCCTGGGCAGAAGATAGCCAAGGTCAGCCTGAGCCTAGACACCTAGTGAGCTGTGACACTGCAGCCAGTGATAGATGTTGATGTCCACGCTCAGGTATCCGCAGGTGGCGGATTCAGTGTGGTGGGAAGAGAAGTGGAAGTAGAGATGACACACTCACGAGGGCACGGGCCAAAGGTCAGGGAAAATAGCTGAGGTCGTGGAGCTCTAGCGGAGCCAGTCTAGGGCCCAGGCCTCCCTGCTGTACGAGGCAAAGAGGTGATCCATATGCCGCCATCCGTAGACTGTGGACGGCTGGGGCCCTGGATGCCCGGATTTCGTCCTTGTCTACCGAGAAGTGACGCACATGCAGTGTGCCACCGGAGGCTGTGGAGCAGCAGAGGGCAAAATCTTGAAAATGGGGGCTTCAGTTGACTTTGCCTGTGCTCTCCTTTGGCTGAGTGACATCGTGTGTTTCCTAGCAGGTGAAGACATTCGTGGAGAGAGGCGGTTTCCACGCGTGCAGGCAAAGTGTGTGCTGAGCTGATGAGTTGCTGGAGACCAGGGTGGACTCTTCAGACCCAGAATAGGCCTCTGGCCGGTATGTGTCAATGTTTTCTGCCCATGGCACTCAGCCGGTTATTTGCATAGAATGTTATCAGCGGAATTAGTAGTCTCCGGAGAGGCTGCCACTTGTCAGCGAGCTTCACCTGCCCAGGTCCGCCCGTGATGTAGCTCCCCAATCAATCACTGCTCTCTAGACCTTCCAGATAGACTACCAGAACTTCTCTCCCCATGGGCAAGCAGTAGAGCCAGAGGCCTTCCCCCTTTGTTCTTTCGTCTCAAGGCCCTCTGTCAGGCACTCCAAGGTGTGAAGTGACAAGGGGGAGAAGGAAGAGATTTCAGAGAAGGAACACAAGCAGAGAGAGACAGAGAGAGGCAAGAGATGCTGAGTGGGGATGCCTTGCCTACTGATATCCTGAGGAAAGTGGGAAAGAGGTACCTGGCGTGCTCTGCCAATGCCCTGAAGCAGTCCGCACCAGGGGCTCCCTTGTGCCTGCGTAGCCTTTCCCGGGGTGTGCTCAAATCTTGTGGCCACTAGGGGTCATAGGTCACAATGGAGGGCCCTGTGTCATCTGCCTGGCGGGCCGGATCTCTGCCATTGGCTCAGTCTTGTCACCAGGCCCATCCCAAGCTCCGCCCACTCTTGCGGTGGGGGGACTGTCTCTATGGTGATGGCAAAGAAGCCTTAGCCCCGCCCACCTGGCCTTCACTTCACCTACCTGGCCCTCTGACCCTCACTCAGACCTCTGTGTTGATAAACATCAATGTCCGCCAGTGCCCAGGTGTCAGCATCTGGGATAAAGGATTCGGGACCTTGCCTGGGGCAGAAGGCAGCCTAGGTCAGCGGGTAGCTGGAAGTCTAGTGACTTGTGACACTGCTGCCAGTGACAGATGGTGACTCCCACACTGACATATCCCCTGGTGGCAGAATGCTAGTGATGGGTGGAGAAACATCGCTCCGGAGCACACGTTTAATGGGGCACCAGCCAAAGCAAAGGCCAGGGCCAGTAGTGGACGTCGTGGAGCTGAATGGCGAGCCAGTGAAGGGCCCAAGGATCCCTCCTGTATGTGGCGAACGGGTCATCCGTGTCCCCACGTCCATCAACCATTGCACTGCTGGGGCCCAGGCTGCCAGGATTTCGGCCTTGCCTTCGGAGCCCGGCCACATAGGCAGCCTTGCACCGGAGGCGGGGACGTGTAGACAGCAAAAATTTGGAAACTGGCAGTGTTTCCTCGATTTCCCTGGCATCGGCCTTTTTGAACGGCTTGCTTTTTTTCCTGGTAGGATAGGGCCGTGACGGAGAAAGGCAGGATTACGTGTGCAGGAAAGGTGTGTGTTGAGAGGGTGACGACGTTGAGACCACGTTGGGATCTTTAGTCCCAGGAAAGGCCCCTGGCGGGTGTGGGTCAATGTTCTCTACCCATCCCCCTTGGCGGGGGGAGGTTTTCACCATACAAAGCAGCAGCGCAATTATTCGTCGCCGGAGAGCTTGCATCTGCCCACAAGCTCCACCTGGCCAGGGTCCGCCCCTACTGTATTGCGCGTGTCAGTCAACAGAAGCTAAGACCTTCCAGAGAGACTACCTGCTATTCTGTCCCCACGGGGAAGCAGTACAGCCAGAAGCTTCCCCCGTTCCATCTCTAGGCTCTCTCTCAGGCCCCTCATACTTGTGATGTGTCTCAGGGGTAGAATGAAGAGTTTCCTCTGAGTGAACACATACAGAGAGGCCACAGATGCTGAGGAAGGGCGCCTTGCCTAGTGATATCCCAGCATAAGTGGAAAAGAGGTACCTGCCTGCTGTCCCAGTGTGTCGAACGTGTTCACATCCGGGGTTGCCTACTGTGAAGTTATTCCCTGGGTGCCCTCGATTTTGTGGCCAAAGACGCAAGGGGCCGTTGTCTGTCCATGGGTAAAATGGAGGGCTCTGCGGAACTGGCCGGTTAGGCTGGACCTCTCCTATGGGCTGAGTGTTTGTGACTCGTCCCCGTCAGAAGTTCCGCCCAGCCTTCCGGTGGCTGTCACCATGGTGATTGGGAAAGAAGCCTTAGGCCCCACACTCAGCCCTCACCTGGCCTCCCTGGCCTCTTTACCCTCATCTAGACCGCTGTGTGGATGAAAGAAAGGATGTCGGCCAGTGAGCACGTGTCCTCATTTCCTTGGAAGGATTAGGCTCCTTGCCTGGGCAGAAGATAGCCAAGGTCAGCCTGAGCCTAGACACCTAGTGAGCTGTGACACTGCAGCCAGTGATAGATGTTGATGTCCACGCTGAGGTATCCGCAGGTGGCGGATTCAGTGTGGTGGGAAGAGAAGTGGAAGTAGAGATGACACACTCACGAGGGCACGGGCCAAAGGTCAGGGAAAATAGCTGAGGTCGTGGAGCTCTAGCGGAGCCAGTCTAGGGCCCAGGCCTCCCTGCTGTACGAGGCAAAGAGGTGATCCATATGCCGCCATCCGTAGACTGTGGACGGCTGGGGCCCTGGATGCCCGGATTTCGTCCTTGTCTACCGAGAAGTGACGCACATGCAGTGTGCCACCGGAGGCTGTGGAGCAGCAGAGGGCAAAATCTTGAAAATGGGGGCTTCAGTTGACTTTGCCTGTGCTCTCCTTTGGCTGAGTGACATCGTGTGTTTCCTAGCAGGTGAAGACATTCGTGGAGAGAGGCGGTTTCCACGCGTGCAGGCAAAGTGTGTGCTGAGCTGATGAGTTGCTGGAGACCAGGGTGGACTCTTCAGACCCAGAATAGGCCTCTGGCCGGTATGTGTCAATGTTTTCTGCCCATGGCACTCAGCCGGTTATTTGCATAGAATGTTATCAGCGGAATTAGTAGTCTCCGGAGAGGCTGCCACTTGTCAGCGAGCTTCACCTGCCCAGGTCCGCCCGTGATGTAGCTCCCCAATCAATCACTGCTCTCTAGACCTTCCAGATAGACTACCAGAACTTCTCTCCCCATGGGCAAGCAGTAGAGCCAGAGGCCTTCCCCCTTTGTTCTTTCGTCTCAAGGCCCTCTGTCAGGCACTCCAAGGTGTGAAGTGACAAGGGGGAGAAGGAAGAGATTTCAGAGAAGGAACACAAGCAGAGAGAGACAGAGAGAGGCAAGAGATGCTGAGTGGGGATGCCTTGCCTACTGATATCCTGAGGAAAGTGGGAAAGAGGTACCTGGCGTGCTCTGCCAATGCCCTGAAGCAGTCCGCACCAGGGGCTCCCTTGTGCCTGCGTAGCCTTTCCCGGGGTGTGCTCAAATCCTGTGGCCACTAGGGGTCATAGGTCACAATGGAGGGCCCTGTGTCATCTGCCTGGCGGGCCGGATCTCTGCCATTGGCTCAGTCTTGTCACCAGGCCCATCCCAAGCTCCGCCCACTCTTGCGGTGGGGGGACTGTCTCTATGGTGATGGCAAAGAAGCCTTAGCCCCGCCCACCTGGCCTTCACTTCACCTACCTGGCCCTCTGACCCTCACTCAGACCTCTGTGTTGATAAACATCAATGTCCGCCAGTGCCCAGGTGTCAGCATCTGGGATAAAGGATTCGGGACCTTGCCTGGGGCAGAAGGCAGCCTAGGTCAGCGGGTAGCTGGAAGTCTAGTGACTTGTGACACTGCTGCCAGTGACAGATGGTGACTCCCACACTGACATATCCCCTGGTGGCAGAATGCTAGTGATGGGTGGAGAAACATCGCTCCGGAGCACACGTTTAATGGGGCACCAGCCAAAGCAAAGGCCAGGGCCAGTAGTGGACGTCGTGGAGCTGAATGGCGAGCCAGTGAAGGGCCCAAGGATCCCTCCTGTATGTGGCGAACGGGTCATCCGTGTCCCCACGTCCATCAACCATTGCACTGCTGGGGCCCAGGCTGCCAGGATTTCGGCCTTGCCTTCGGAGCCCGGCCACATAGGCAGCCTTGCACCGGAGGCGGGGACGTGTAGACAGCAAAAATTTGGAAACTGGCAGTGTTTCCTCGATTTCCCTGGCATCGGCCTTTTTGAGCGGCTTGCTTTTTTTCCTGGTAGGATAGGGCCGTGACGGAGAAAGGCAGGATTACGTGTGCAGGAAAGGTGTGTGTTGAGAGGGTGACGACGTTGAGACCACGTTGGGATCTTTAGTCCCAGGAAAGGCCCCTGGCGGGTGTGGGTCAGTGTTCTCTACCCATCCCCCTTGGCGGGGGGAGGTTTTCACCATACAAAGCAGCAGCGCAATTATTCGTCGCCGGAGAGCTTGCATCTGCCCACAAGCTCCACCTGGCCAGGGTCCGCCCCTACTGTATTGCGCGTGTCAGTCAACAGAAGCTAAGACCTTCCAGAGAGACTACCTGCTATTCTGTCCCCACGGGGAAGCAGTACAGCCAGAAGCCTCCCCCGTTCCATCTCTAGGCTCTCTCTCAGGCCCCTCATACTTGTGATGTGTCTCAGGGGTAGAATGAAGAGTTTCCTCTGAGTGAACACATACAGAGAGGCCACAGATGCTGAGGAAGGGCGCCTTGCCTAGTGATATCCCAGCATAAGTGGAAAAGAGGTACCTGCCTGCTGTCCCAGTGTGTCGAACGTGTTCACATCCGGGGTTGCCTACTGTGAAGTTATTCCCTGGGTGCCCTCGATTTTGTGGCCAAAGACGCAAGGGGCCGTTGTCTGTCCATGGGTAAAATGGAGGGCTCTGCGGAACTGGCCGGTTAGGCTGGAGCTCTCCTATTGGCTCAGTGTTTGTGACTCGTCCCCGTCAGAAGTTCCGCCCAGCCTTCCGGTGGCTGTCACCATGGTGATTGGGAAAGAAGCCTTAGGCCCCACACTCAGCCCTCACCTGGCCTCCCTGGCCTCTTTACCCTCATCTAGACCGCTGTGTGGATGAAAGAAAGGATGTCGGCCAGTGAGCACGTGTCCTCATTTCCTTGGAAGGATTAGGCTCCTTGCCTGGGCAGAAGACAGCCAAGGTCAGCCTGAGCCTAGACACCTAGTGACCTGTGACACTGCAGCCAGTGATAGATGTTGATGTCCACGCTGAGGTATCCGCAGGTGGCGGATTCAGTGTGGTGGGAAGAGAAGTGGAAGTAGAGATGACACACTCACGAGGGCACGGGCCAAAGGTCAGGGAAAATAGCTGAGGTCGTGGAGCTCTAGCGGAGCCAGTCTAGGGCCCAGGCCTCCCTGCTGTACGAGGCAAAGAGGTGATCCATATGCCGCCATCCGTAGACTGTGGACGGCTGGGGCCCTGGATGCCCGGATTTCGTCCTTATCTACCGAGAAGTGACGCACATGCAGTGTGCCACCGGAGGCTGTGGAGCAGCAGAGGGCAAAATCTTGAAAATGGGGGCTTCAGTTGACTTTGCCTGTGCTCTCCTTTGGCTGATTGACATCGTGTGTTTCCTACCAGGTGAAGACATTCGTGGAGAGAGGCGGTTTCCACGCGTGCAGGCAAAGTGTGTGCTGAGATGATGAGTTGCTGGAGACCAGGGTGGACTCTTCAGACCCAGAATAGGCCTCTGGCAGGTATGTGTCAATGTTTTCTGCCCATGGCACTCAGCCGGTTATTTGCATAGACTGTTATCAGCGGAATTAGTAGTCTCCGGAGAGGCTGCCACTTGTCAGCGAGCTTCACCTGGCCAGGTCCGCCCGTGATGTAGCTCCCCAATCAATCACTGCTCTCTAGACGTTCCAGATAGACTACCAGAACTTCTCTCCCCATGGGCAAGCAGTAGAGCCAGAGGCCTTCCCCCTTTGTGCTTTCGTCTCAAGGCCCTCTGTCAGGCACTCCAAGGTGTGAAGTGACAAGGGGGAGAAGGAAGAGATTTCAGAGAAGGAACACAAGCAGAGAGAGACAGAGAGAGGCAAGAGATGATGAGTGGGGATGCCTTGCCTACTGATATCCTGAGGAAAGTGGGAAAGAGGTACCTGGCGTGCTCTGCCAATGCCCTGAAGCAGTCTGCACCAGGGGCTCCCTTGTGCCTGCGTAGCCTTTCCCGGGGTGTGCTCAAATCCTGTGGCCACTAGGGGTCATAGGTCACAATGGAGGGCCCTGTGTCATCTGCCTGGCGGGCCGGATCTCTGCCATTGGCTCAGTCTTGTCACCAGGCCCATCCCAAGCTCCGCCCACTCTTGCGGTGGGGGGACTGTCTCTATGGTGATGGCAAAGTAGCCTTGGCCCCGCCCACCTGGCCTTCACTTCACCTACCTGGCCCTCTGACCCTCACTCAGACCTCTGTGTTGATAAAAATCAATGTCCGCCAGTGCCCAGGTGTCAGCATCTGGGATAAAGGATTCGGGACCTTGCCTGGGGCAGAAGGCAGCCTAGGTCAGCGGGTAGCTGGAAGTCTAGTGACTTGTGACACTGCTGCCAGTGACAGATGGTGACTCCCACACTGACATATCCCCTGGTGGCAGAATGCTAGTGATGGGTGGAGAAACATCGCTCCGGAGCACACGTTTAATGGGGCACCAGCCAAAGCAAAGGCCAGGGCCAGTAGCGGACGTCGTGGAGCTGAATGGCGAGCCAGTGAAGGGCCCAAGGATCCCTCCTGTATGTGGCGAACGGGTCATCCGTGTCCCCACGTCCATCAACCATTGCACTGCTGGGGCCCAGGCTGCCAGGATTTCAGCCTTGCCTTCGGAGCCCGGCCACATAGGCAGCCTTGCACCGGAGGCGGGGACGTGTAGACAGCAAAAATTTGGAAACTGGCAGTGTTTCCTCGATTTCCCTGGCATCGGCCTTTTTGAGCGGCTTGCTTTTTTTCCTGGTAGGATAGGGCCGTGACGGAGAAAGGCAGGATTACGTGTGCAGGAAAGGTGTGTGTTGAGAGGGTGACGACGTTGAGACCACGTTGGGATCTTTAGTCCCAGGAAAGGCCCCTGGCGGGTGTGGGTCAATGTTCTCTACCCATCCCCCTTGGCGGGGGGAGGTTTTCACCATACAAAGCAGCAGCGCAATTATTCGTCGCCGGAGAGGTTGCGTCTGCCCACAAGCTCCACCTGGCCAGGGTCCGCCCCTACTGTATTGCGCGTGTCAGTCAACAGAAGCTAAGACCTTCCAGAGAGACTACCTGCTATTCTGTCCCCACGGGGAAGCAGTACAGCCAGAAGCCTCCCCCGTTCCATCTCTAGGCTCTCTCTCAGGCCCCTCATACTTGTGATGTGTCTCAGGGGTAGAATGAAGAGTTTCCTCTGAGTGAACACATACAGAGAGGCCACAGATGCTGAGGAAGGGCGCCTTGCCTAGTGATATCCCAGCATAAGTGGAAAAGAGGTACCTGCCTGCTGTCCCAGTGTGTCGAACGTGTTCACATCCGGGGTTGCCTACTGTGAAGTTATTCCCTGGGTGCCCTCGATTTTGTGGCCAAAGACGCAAGGGGCCGTTGTCTGTCCATGGGTAAAATGGAGGGCTCTGCGGAACTGGCCGGTTAGGCTGGACCTCTCCTATTGGCTGAGTGTTTGTGACTCGTCCCCGTCAGAAGTTCCGCCCAGCCTTCCGGTGGCTGTCACCATGGTGATTGGGAAAGAAGCCTTAGGCCCCACACTCAGCCCTCACCTGGCCTCCCTGGCCTCTTTACCCTCATCTAGACCGCTGTGTGGATGAAAGAAAGGATGTCGGCCAGTGAGCACGTGTCCTCATTTCCTTGGAAGGATTAGGCTCCTTGCCTGGGCAGAAGACAGCCAAGGTCAGCCTGAGCCTAGACACCTAGTGAGCTGTGACACTGCAGCCAGTGATAGATGTTGATGTCCACGCTGAGGTATCCGCAGGTGGCGGATTCAGTGTGGTGGGAAGAGAAGTGGAAGTAGAGATGACACACTCACGAGGGCACGGGCCAAAGGTCAGGGAAAATAGCTGAGGTCGTGGAGCTCTAGCGGAGCCAGTCTAGGGCCCAGGCCTCCCTGCTGTACGAGGCAAAGAGGTGATCCATATGCCGCCATCCGTAGACTGTGGACGGCTGGGCCCTGGATGCCCGGATTTCGTCCTTATCTACCGAGAAGTGACGCACATGCAGTGTGCCACCGGAGGCTGTGGAGCAGCAGAGGGCAAAATCTTGAAAATGGGGGCTTCAGTTGACTTTGCCTGTGCTCTCCTTTGGCTGAGTGACATCGTGTGTTTCCTAGCAGGTGAAGACATTCGTGGAGAGAGGCGGTTTCCACGCGTGCAGGCAAAGTGTGTGCTGAGATGATGAGTTGCTGGAGACCAGGGTGGACTCTTCAGACCCAGAATAGGCCTCTGGCAGGTATGTGTCAATGTTTTCTGCCCATGGCACTCAGCCGGTTATTTGCATAGAATGTTATCAGCGGAATTAGTAGTCTCCGGAGAGGCTGCCACTTGTCAGCGAGCTTCACCTGGCCAGGTCCGCCCGTGATGTAGCTCCCCAATCAATCACTGCTCTCTAGACCTTCCAGATAGACTACCAGAACTTCTCTCCCCATGGGCAAGCAGTAGAGCCAGAGGCCTTCCCCCTTTGTTCTTTCGTCTGAAGGCCCTCTGTCAGGCACTCCAAGGTGTGAAGTGACAAGGGGGAGAAGGAAGAGATTTCAGAGAAGGAACACAAGCAGAGAGAGACAGAGAGAGGCAAGAGATGCTGAGTGGGGATGCCTTGCCTACTGATATCCTGAGGAAAGTGGGAAAGAGGTACCTGGCGTGCTCTGCCAATGCCCTGAAGCAGTCCGCACCAGGGGCTCCCTTGTGCCTGCGTAGCCTTTCCCGGGGTGTGCTCAAATCCTGTGGCCACTAGGGGTCATAGGTCACAATGGAGGGCCCTGTGTCATCTGCCTGGCGGGCCGGATCTCTGCCATTGGCTCAGTCTTGTCACCAGGCCCATCCCAAGCTCCGCCCACTCTTGCGGTGGGGGGACTGTCTCTATGGTGATGGCAAAGAAGCCTTAGCCCCGCCCACCTGGCCTTCACTTCACCTACCTGGCCCTCTGACCCTCACTCAGACCTCTGTGTTGATAAAAATCAATGTCCGCCAGTGCCCAGGTGTCAGCATCTGGGATAAAGGATTCGGGACCTTGCCTGGGGCAGAAGGCAGCCTAGGTCAGCGGGTAGCTGGAAGTCTAGTGACTTGTGACACTGCTGCCAGTGACAAATGGTGACTCCCACACTGACATATCCCCTGGTGGCAGAATGCTAGTGATGGGTGGAGAAACATCGCTCCGGAGCACACGTTTAATGGGGCACCAGCCAAAGCAAAGGCCAGGGCCAGTAGCGGACGTCGTGGAGCTGAATGGCGAGCCAGTGAAGGGCCCAAGGATCCCTCCTGTATGTGGCGAACGGGTCATCCGTGTCCCCACGTCCATCAACCATTGCACTGCTGGGGCCCAGGCTGCCAGGATTTCGGCCTTGCCTTCGGAGCCCGGCCACATAGGCAGCCTTGCACCGGAGGCGGGGACGTGTAGACAGCAAAAATTTGGAAACTGGCAGTGTTTCCTCGATTTCCCTGGCATCGGCCTTTTTGAGCGGCTTGCTTTTTTTCCTGGTAGGATAGGGCCCTGACGGAGAAAGGCAGGATTACATGTGCAGGAAAGGTGTGTGTTGAGAGGGTGACGACGTTGAGACCACGTTGGGATCTTTAGTCCCAGGAAAGGCCCCTGGCGGGTGTGGGTCAATGTTCTCTACCCATCCCCCTTGGCGGGGGGAGGTTTTCACCAGACAAAGCAGCAGCGCAATTATTCGTCGCCGGAGAGGTTGCATCTGTCCACAAGCTCCACCTGGCCAGGGTCCGCCCCTACTGTATTGCGCGTGTCAGTCAACAGAAGCTAAGACCTTCCAGAGAGACTACCTGCTATTCTGTCCCCACGGGGAAGCAGTACAGCCAGAAGCCTCCCCCGTTCCATCTCTAGGCTCTCTCTCAGGCCCCTCATACTTGTGATGTGTCTCAGGGGTAGAATGAAGAGTTTCCTCTGAGTGAACACATACAGAGAGGCCACAGATGCTGAGGAAGGGCGCCTTGCCTAGTGATATCCCAGCATAAGTGGAAAAGAGGTACCTGCCTGCTGTCCCAGTGTGTCGAACGTGTTCACATCCGGGGTTGCCTACTGTGAAGTTATTCCCTGGGTGCCCTCGATTTTGTGGCCAAAGACGCAAGGGGCCGTTGTCTGTCCATGGGTAAAATGGAGGGCTCTGCGGAACTGGCCGGTTAGGCTGGACCTCTCCTATTGGCTGAGGGTTTGTGACTCGTCCCCGTCAGAAGTTCCGCCCAGCCTTCCGGTGGCTGTCACCATGGTGATTGGGAAAGAAGCCTTAGGCCCCACACTCAGCCCTCACCTGGCCTCCCTGGCCTCTTTACCCTCATCTAGACCGCTGTGTGGATGAAAGAAAGGATGTCGGCCAGTGAGCACGTGTCCTCATTTCCTTGGAAGGATTAGGCTCCTTGCCTGGGCAGAAGACAGCCAAGGTCAGCCTGAGCCTAGACACCTAGTGACCTGTGACACTGCAGCCAGTGATAGATGTTGATGTCCACGCTGAGGTATCCGCAGGTGGCGGATTCAGTGTGGTGGGAAGAGAAGTGGAAGTAGAGATGACACACTCACGAGGGCACGGGCCAAAGGTCAGGGAAAATAGCTGAGGTCGTGGAGCTCTAGCGGAGCCAGTCTAGGGCCCAGGCCTCCCTGCTGTACGAGGCAAAGAGGTGATCCATATGCCGCCATCCGTAGACTGTGGACGGCTGGGGCCCTGGATGCCCGGATTTCGTCCTTATCTACCGAGAAGTGACGCACATGCAGTGTGCCACCGGAGGCTGTGGAGCAGCAGAGGGCAAAATCTTGAAAATGGGGGCTTCAGTTGACTTTGCCTGTGCTCTCCTTTGGCTGAGTGACATCGTGTGTTTCCTAGCAGGTGAAGACATTCGTGGAGAGAGGCGGTTTCCACGCGTGCAGGCAAAGTGTGTGCTGAGATGATGAGTTGCTGGAGACCAGGGTGGACTCTTCAGACCCAGAATAGGCCTCTGGCAGGTATGTGTCAATGTTTTCTGCCCATGGCACTCAGCCGGTTATTTGCATAGACTGTTATCAGCGGAATTAGTAGTCTCCGGAGAGGCTGCCACTTGTCAGCGAGCTTCACCTGGCCAGGTCCGCCCGTGATGTAGCTCCCCAATCAATCACTGCTCTCTAGACGTTCCAGATAGACTACCAGAACTTCTCTCCCGATGGGCAAGCAGTAGAGCCAGAGGCCTTCCCCCTTTGTGCTTTCGTCTGAAGGCCCTCTGTCAGGCACTCCAAGGTGTGAAGTGACAAGGGGGAGAAGGAAGAGATTTCAGAGAAGGAACACAAGCAGAGAGAGACAGAGAGAGGCAAGAGATGCTGAGTGGGGATGCCTTGCCTACTGATATCCTGAGGAAAGTGGGAAAGAGGTACCTGGCGTGCTCTGCCAATGCCCTGAAGCAGTCTGCACCAGGGGCTCCCTTGTGCCTGCGTAGCCTTTCCCGGGGTGTGCTCAAATCCTGTGGCCACTAGGGGTCATAGGTCACAATGGAGGGCCCTGTGTCATCTGCCTGGCGGGCCGGATCTCTGCCATTGGCTCAGTCTTGTCACCAGGCCCATCCCAAGCTCCGCCCACTCTTGCGGTGGGGGGACTGTCTCTATGGTGATGGCAAAGAAGCCTTAGCCCCGCCCACCTGGCCTTCACTTCACCTACCTGGCCCTCTGACCCTCACTCAGACCTCTGTGTTGATAAAAATCAATGTCCGCCAGTGCCCAGGTGTCAGCATCTGGGATAAAGGATTCGGGACCTTGCCTGGGGCAGAAGGCAGCCTAGGTCAGCGGGTAGCTGGAAGTCTAGTGACTTGTGACACTGCTGCCAGTGACAGATGGTGACTCCCACACTGACATATCCCCTGGTGGCAGAATGCTAGTGATGGGTGGAGAAACATCGCTCCGGAGCACACGTTTAATGGGGCACCAGCCAAAGCAAAGGCCAGGGCCAGTAGCGGACTTCGTGGAGCTGAATGGCGAGCCAGTGAAGGGCCCAAGGATCCCTCCTGTATGTGGCGAACGGGTCATCCGTGTCCCCACGTCCATCAACCATTGCACTGCTGGGGCCCAGGCTGCCAGGATTTCAGCCTTGCCTTCGGAGCCCGGCCACATAGGCAGCCTTGCACCGGAGGCGGGGACGTGTAGACAGCAAAAATTTGGAAACTGGCAGTGTTTCCTCGATTTCCCTGGCATCGGCCTTTTTGAGCGGCTTGCTTTTTTTCCTGGTAGGATAGGGCCGTGACGGAGAAAGGCAGGATTACGTGTGCAGGAAAGGTGTGTGTTGAGAGGGTGACGACGTTGAGACCACGTTGGGATCTTTAGTCCCAGGAAAGGCCCCTGGCGGGTGTGGGTCAATGTTCTCTACCCATCCCCCTTGGCGGGGGGAGGTTTTCACCATACAAAGCAGCAGCGCAATTATTCGTCGCCGGAGAGGTTGCATCTGCCCACAAGCTCCACCTGGCCAGGGTCCGCCCCTACTGTATTGCGCGTGTCAGTCAACAGAAGCTAAGACCTTCCAGAGAGACTACCTGCTATTCTGTCCCCACGGGGAAGCAGTACAGCCAGAAGCCTCCCCCGTTCCATCTCTAGGCTCTCTCTCAGGCCCCTCATACTTGTGATGTGTCTCAGGGGTAGAATGAAGAGTTTCCTCTGAGTGAACACATACAGAGAGGCCACAGATGCTGAGGAAGGGCGCCTTGCCTAGTGATATCCCAGCATAAGTGGAAAAGAGGTACCTGCCTGCTGTCCCAGTGTGTCGAACGTGTTCACATCCGGGGTTGCCTACTGTGAAGTTATTCCCTGGGTGCCCTCGATTTTGTGGCCAAAGACGCAAGGGGCCGTTGTCTGTCCATGGGTAAAATGGAGGGCTCTGCGGAACTGGCCGGTTAGGCTGGACCTCTCCTATTGGCTGAGTGTTTGTGACTCGTCCCCGTCAGAAGTTCCGCCCAGCCTTCCGGTGGCTGTCACCATGGTGATTGGGAAAGAAGCCTTAGGCCCCACACTCAGCCCTCACCTGGCCTCCCTGGCCTCTTTACCCTCATCTAGACCGCTGTGTGGATGAAAGAAAGGATGTCGGCCAGTGAGCACGTGTCCTCATTTCCTTGGAAGGATTAGGCTCCTTGCCTGGGCAGAAGACAGCCAAGGTCAGCCTGAGCCTAGACACCTAGTGACCTGTGACACTGCAGCCAGTGATAGATGTTGATGTCCACGCTGAGGTATCCGCAGGTGGCGGATTCAGTGTGGTGGGAAGAGAAGTGGAAGTAGAGATGACACACTCACGAGGGCACGGGCCAAAGGTCAGTGAAAATAGCTGAGGTCGTGGAGCTCTAGCGGAGCCAGTCTAGGGCCCAGGCCTCCCTGCTGTACGAGGCAAAGAGGTGATCCATATGCCGCCATCCGTAGACTGTGGACGGCTGGGCCCTGGATGCCCGGATTTCGTCCTTATCTACCGAGAAGTGACGCACATGCAGTGTGCCACCGGAGGCTGTGGAGCAGCAGAGGGCAAAATCTTGAAAATGGGGGCTTCAGTTGACTTTGCCTGTGCTCTCCTTTGGCTGAGTGACATCGTGTGTTTCCTAGCAGGTGAAGACATTCGTGGAGAGAGGCGGTTTCCACGCGTGCAGGCAAAGTGTGTGCTGAGATGATGAGTTGCTGGAGACCAGGGTGGACTCTTCAGACCCAGAATAGGCCTCTGGCAGGTATGTGTCAATGTTTTCTGCCCATGGCACTCAGCCGGTTATTTGCATAGAATGTTATCAGCGGAATTAGTAGTCTCCGGAGAGGCTGCCACTTGTCAGCGAGCTTCACCTGGCCAGGTCCGCCCGTGATGTAGCTCCCCAATCAATCACTGCTCTCTAGACCTTCCAGATAGACTACCAGAACTTCTCTCCCCATGGGCAAGCAGTAGAGCCAGAGGCCTTCCCCCTTTGTTCTTTCGTCTGAAGGCCCTCTGTCAGGCACTCCAAGGTGTGAAGTGACAAGGGGGAGAAGGAAGAGATTTCAGAGAAGGAACACAAGCAGAGAGAGACAGAGAGAGGCAAGAGATGCTGAGTGGGGATGCCTTGCCTACTGATATCCTGAGGAAAGTGGGAAAGAGGTACCTGGCGTGCTCTGCCAATGCCCTGAAGCAGTCCGCACCAGGGGCTCCCTTGTGCCTGCGTAGCCTTTCCCGGGGTGTGCTCAAATCCTGTGGCCACTAGGGGTCATAGGTCACAATGGAGGGCCCTGTGTCATCTGCCTGGCGGGCCGGATCTCTGCCATTGGCTCAGTCTTGTCACCAGGCCCATCCCAAGCTCCGCCCACTCTTGCGGTGGGGGGACTGTCTCTATGGTGATGGCAAAGAAGCCTTAGCCCCGCCCACCTGGCCTTCACTTCACCTACCTGGCCCTCTGACCCTCACTCAGACCTCTGTGTTGATAAAAATCAATGTCCGCCAGTGCCCAGGTGTCAGCATCTGGGATAAAGGATTCGGGACCTTGCCTGGGGCAGAAGGCAGCCTAGGTCAGCGGGTAGCTGGAAGTCTAGTGACTTGTGACACTGCTGCCAGTGACAAATGGTGACTCCCACACTGACATATCCCCTGGTGGCAGAATGCTAGTGATGGGTGGAGAAACATCGCTCCGGAGCACACGTTTAATGGGGCACCAGCCAAAGCAAAGGCCAGGGCCAGTAGCGGACGTCGTGGAGCTGAATGGCGAGCCAGTGAAGGGCCCAAGGATCCCTCCTGTATGTGGCGAACGGGTCATCCGTGTCCCCACGTCCATCAACCATTGCACTGCTGGGGCCCAGGCTGCCAGGATTTCGGCCTTGCCTTCGGAGCCCGGCCACATAGGCAGCCTTGCACCGGAGGCGGGGACGTGTAGACAGCAAAAATTTGGAAACTGGCAGTGTTTCCTCGATTTCCCTGGCATCGGCCTTTTTGAGCGGCTTGCTTTTTTTCCTGGTAGGATAGGGCCCTGACGGAGAAAGGCAGGATTACATGTGCAGGAAAGGTGTGTGTTGAGAGGGTGACGACGTTGAGACCACGTTGGGATCTTTAGTCCCAGGAAAGGCCCCTGGCGGGTGTGGGTCAATGTTCTCTACCCATCCCCCTTGGCGGGGGGAGGTTTTCACCAGACAAAGCAGCAGCGCAATTATTCGTCGCCGGAGAGGTTGCATCTGTCCACAAGCTCCACCTGGCCAGGGTCCGCCCCTACTGTATTGCGCGTGTCAGTCAACAGAAGCTAAGACCTTCCAGAGAGACTACCTGCTATTCTGTCCCCACGGGGAAGCAGTACAGCCAGAAGCCTCCCCCGTTCCATCTCTAGGCTCTCTCTCAGGCCCCTCATACTTGTGATGTGTCTCAGGGGTAGAATGAAGAGTTTCCTCTGAGTGAACACATACAGAGAGGCCACAGATGCTGAGGAAGGGCGCCTTGCCTAGTGATATCCCAGCATAAGTGGAAAAGAGGTACCTGCCTGCTGTCCCAGTGTGTCGAACGTGTTCACATCCGGGGTTGCCTACTGTGAAGTTATTCCCTGGGTGCCCTCGATTTTGTGGCCAAAGACGCAAGGGGCCGTTGTCTGTCCATGGGTAAAATGGAGGGCTCTGCGGAACTGGCCGGTTAGGCTGGACCTCTCCTATTGGCTGAGTGTTTGTGACTCGTCCCCGTCAGAAGTTCCGCCCAGCCTTCCGGTGGCTGTCACCATGGTGATTGGGAAAGAAGCCTTAGGCCCCACACTCAGCCCTCACCTGGCCTCCCTGGCCTCTTTACCCTCATCTAGACCGCTGTGTGGATGAAAGAAAGGATGTCGGCCAGTGAGCACGTGTCCTCATTTCCTTGGAAGGATTAGGCTCCTTGCCTGGGCAGAAGACAGCCAAGGTCAGCCTGAGCCTAGACACCTAGTGAGCTGTGACACTGCAGCCAGTGATAGATGTTGATGTCCACGCTGAGGTATCCGCAGGTGGCGGATTCAGTGTGGTGGGAAGAGAAGTGGAAGTAGAGATGACACACTCACGAGGGCACGGGCCAAAGGTCAGGGAAAATAGCTGAGGTCGTGGAGCTCTAGCGGAGCCAGTCTAGGGCCCAGGCCTCCCTGCTGTACGAGGCAAAGAGGTGATCCATATGCCGCCATCCGTAGACTGTGGACGGCTGGGCCCTGGATGCCCGGATTTCGTCCTTATCTACCGAGAAGTGACGCACATGCAGTGTGCCACCGGAGGCTGTGGAGCAGCAGAGGGCAAAATCTTGAAAATGGGGGCTTCAGTTGACTTTGCCTGTGCTCTCCTTTGGCTGAGTGACATCGTGTGTTTCCTAGCAGGTGAAGACATTCGTGGAGAGAGGCGGTTTCCACGCGTGCAGGCAAAGTGTGTGCTGAGATGATGAGTTGCTGGAGACCAGGGTGGACTCTTCAGACCCAGAATAGGCCTCTGGCAGGTATGTGTCAATGTTTTCTGCCCATGGCACTCAGCCGGTTATTTGCATAGAATGTTATCAGCGGAATTAGTAGTCTCCGGAGAGGCTGCCACTTGTCAGCGAGCTTCACCTGGCCAGGTCCGCCCGTGATGTAGCTCCCCAATCAATCACTGCTCTCTAGACCTTCCAGATAGACTACCAGAACTTCTCTCCCCATGGGCAAGCAGTAGAGCCAGAGGCCTTCCCCCTTTGTTCTTTCGTCTGAAGGCCCTCTGTCAGGCACTCCAAGGTGTGAAGTGACAAGGGGGAGAAGGAAGAGATTTCAGAGAAGGAACACAAGCAGAGAGAGACAGAGAGAGGCAAGAGATGCTGAGTGGGGATGCCTTGCCTACTGATATCCTGAGGAAAGTGGGAAAGAGGTACCTGGCGTGCTCTGCCAATGCCCTGAAGCAGTCCGCACCAGGGGCTCCCTTGTGCCTGCGTAGCCTTTCCCGGGGTGTGCTCAAATCCTGTGGCCACTAGGGGTCATAGGTCACAATGGAGGGCCCTGTGTCATCTGCCTGGCGGGCCGGATCTCTGCCATTGGCTCAGTCTTGTCACCAGGCCCATCCCAAGCTCCGCCCACTCTTGCGGTGGGGGGACTGTCTCTATGGTGATGGCAAAGAAGCCTTAGCCCCGCCCACCTGGCCTTCACTTCACCTACCTGGCCCTCTGACCCTCACTCAGACCTCTGTGTTGATAAAAATCAATGTCCGCCAGTGCCCAGGTGTCAGCATCTGGGATAAAGGATTCGGGACCTTGCCTGGGGCAGAAGGCAGCCTAGGTCAGCGGGTAGCTGGAAGTCTAGTGACTTGTGACACTGCTGCCAGTGACAAATGGTGACTCCCACACTGACATATCCCCTGGTGGCAGAATGCTAGTGATGGGTGGAGAAACATCGCTCCGGAGCACACGTTTAATGGGGCACCAGCCAAAGCAAAGGCCAGGGCCAGTAGCGGACGTCGTGGAGCTGAATGGCGAGCCAGTGAAGGGCCCAAGGATCCCTCCTGTATGTGGCGAACGGGTCATCCGTGTCCCCACGTCCATCAACCATTGCACTGCTGGGGCCCAGGCTGCCAGGATTTCGGCCTTGCCTTCGGAGCCCGGCCACATAGGCAGCCTTGCACCGGAGGCGGGGACGTGTAGACAGCCAAAATTTGGAAACTGGCAGTGTTTCCTCGATTTCCCTGGCATCGGCCTTTTTGAGCGGCTTGCTTTTTTTCCTGGTAGGATAGGGCCCTGACGGAGAAAGGCAGGATTACATGTGCAGGAAAGGTGTGTGTTGAGAGGGTGACGACGTTGAGACCACGTTGGGATCTTTAGTCCCAGGAAAGGCCCCTGGCGGGTGTGGGTCAATGTTCTCTACCCATCCCCCTTGGCGGGGGGAGGTTTTCACCAGACAAAGCAGCAGCGCAATTATTCGTCGCCGGAGAGGTTGCATCTGTCCACAAGCTCCACCTGGCCAGGGTCCGCCCCTACTGTATTGCGCGTGTCAGTCAACAGAAGCTAAGACCTTCCAGAGAGACTACCTGCTATTCTGTCCCCACGGGGAAGCAGTACAGCCAGAAGCCTCCCCCGTTCCATCTCTAGGCTCTCTCTCAGGCCCCTCATACTTGTGATGTGTCTCAGGGGTAGAATGAAGAGTTTCCTCTGAGTGAACACATACAGAGAGGCCACAGATGCTGAGGAAGGGCGCCTTGCCTAGTGATATCCCAGCATAAGTGGAAAAGAGGTACCTGCCTGCTGTCCCAGTGTGTCGAACGTGTTCACATCCGGGGTTGCCTACTGTGAAGTTATTCCCTGGGTGCCCTCGATTTTGTGGCCAAAGACGCAAGGGGCCGTTGTCTGTCCATGGGTAAAATGGAGGGCTCTGCGGAACTGGCCGGTTAGGCTGGACCTCTCCTATTGGCTGAGTGTTTGTGACTCGTCCCCGTCAGAAGTTCCGCCCAGCCTTCCGGTGGCTGTCACCATGGTGATTGGGAAAGAAGCCTTAGGCCCCACACTCAGCCCTCACCTGGCCTCCCTGGCCTCTTTACCCTCATCTAGACCGCTGTGTGGATGAAAGAAAGGATGTCGGCCAGTGAGCACGTGTCCTCATTTCCTTGGAAGGATTAGGCTCCTTGCCTGGGCAGAAGACAGCCAAGGTCAGCCTGAGCCTAGACACCTAGTGAGCTGTGACACTGCAGCCAGTGATAGATGTTGATGTCCACGCTGAGGTATCCGCAGGTGGCGGATTCAGTGTGGTGGGAAGAGAAGTGGAAGTAGAGATGACACACTCACGAGGGCACGGGCCAAAGGTCAGGGAAAATAGCTGAGGTCGTGGAGCTCTAGCGGAGCCAGTCTAGGGCCCAGGCCTCCCTGCTGTACGAGGCAAAGAGGTGATCCATATGCCGCCATCCGTAGACTGTGGACGGCTGGGCCCTGGATGCCCGGATTTCGTCCTTATCTACCGAGAAGTGACGCACATGCAGTGTGCCACCGGAGGCTGTGGAGCAGCAGAGGGCAAAATCTTGAAAATGGGGGCTTCAGTTGACTTTGCCTGTGCTCTCCTTTGGCTGAGTGACATCGTGTGTTTCCTAGCAGGTGAAGACATTCGTGGAGAGAGGCGGTTTCCACGCGTGCAGGCAAAGTGTGTGCTGAGATGATGAGTTGCTGGAGACCAGGGTGGACTCTTCAGACCCAGAATAGGCCTCTGGCAGGTATGTGTCAATGTTTTCTGCCCATGGCACTCAGCCGGTTATTTGCATAGAATGTTATCAGCGGAATTAGTAGTCTCCGGAGAGGCTGCCACTTGTCAGCGAGCTTCACCTGGCCAGGTCCGCCCGTGATGTAGCTCCCCAATCAATCACTGCTCTCTAGACCTTCCAGATAGACTACCAGAACTTCTCTCCCCATGGGCAAGCAGTAGAGCCAGAGGCCTTCCCCCTTTGTTCTTTCGTCTGAAGGCCCTCTGTCAGGCACTCCAAGGTGTGAAGTGACAAGGGGGAGAAGGAAGAGATTTCAGAGAAGGAACACAAGCAGAGAGAGACAGAGAGAGGCAAGAGATGCTGAGTGGGGATGCCTTGCCTACTGATATCCTGAGGAAAGTGGGAAAGAGGTACCTGGCGTGCTCTGCCAATGCCCTGAAGCAGTCCGCACCAGGGGCTCCCTTGTGCCTGCGTAGCCTTTCCCGGGGTGTGCTCAAATCCTGTGGCCACTAGGGGTCATAGGTCACAATGGAGGGCCCTGTGTCATCTGCCTGGCGGGCCGGATCTCTGCCATTGGCTCAGTCTTGTCACCAGGCCCATCCCAAGCTCCGCCCACTCTTGCGGTGGGGGGACTGTCTCTATGGTGATGGCAAAGAAGCCTTAGCCCCGCCCACCTGGCCTTCACTTCACCTACCTGGCCCTCTGACCCTCACTCAGACCTCTGTGTTGATAAAAATCAATGTCCGCCAGTGCCCAGGTGTCAGCATCTGGGATAAAGGATTCGGGACCTTGCCTGGGGCAGAAGGCAGCCTAGGTCAGCGGGTAGCTGGAAGTCTAGTGACTTGTGACACTGCTGCCAGTGACAAATGGTGACTCCCACACTGACATATCCCCTGGTGGCAGAATGCTAGTGATGGGTGGAGAAACATCGCTCCGGAGCACACGTTTAATGGGGCACCAGCCAAAGCAAAGGCCAGGGCCAGTAGCGGACGTCGTGGAGCTGAATGGCGAGCCAGTGAAGGGCCCAAGGATCCCTCCTGTATGTGGCGAACGGGTCATCCGTGTCCCCACGTCCATCAACCATTGCACTGCTGGGGCCCAGGCTGCCAGGATTTCGGCCTTGCCTTCGGAGCCCGGCCACATAGGCAGCCTTGCACCGGAGGCGGGGACGTGTAGACAGCAAAAATTTGGAAACTGGCAGTGTTTCCTCGATTTCCCTGGCATCGGCCTTTTTGAGCGGCTTGCTTTTTTTCCTGGTAGGATAGGGCCCTGACGGAGAAAGGCAGGATTACATGTGCAGGAAAGGTGTGTGTTGAGAGGGTGACGACGTTGAGACCACGTTGGGATCTTTAGTCCCAGGAAAGGCCCCTGGCGGGTGTGGGTCAATGTTCTCTACCCATCCCCCTTGGCGGGGGGAGGTTTTCACCAGACAAAGCAGCAGCGCAATTATTCGTCGCCGGAGAGGTTGCATCTGTCCACAAGCTCCACCTGGCCAGGGTCCGCCCCTACTGTATTGCGCGTGTCAGTCAACAGAAGCTAAGACCTTCCAGAGAGACTACCTGCTATTCTGTCCCCACGGGGAAGCAGTACAGCCAGAAGCCTCCCCCGTTCCATCTCTAGGCTCTCTCTCAGGCCCCTCATACTTGTGATGTGTCTCAGGGGTAGAATGAAGAGTTTCCTCTGAGTGAACACATACAGAGAGGCCACAGATGCTGAGGAAGGGCGCCTTGCCTAGTGATATCCCAGCATAAGTGGAAAAGAGGTACCTGCCTGCTGTCCCAGTGTGTCGAACGTGTTCACATCCGGGGTTGCCTACTGTGAAGTTATTCCCTGGGTGCCCTCGATTTTGTGGCCAAAGACGCAAGGGGCCGTTGTCTGTCCATGGGTAAAATGGAGGGCTCTGCGGAACTGGCCGGTTAGGCTGGACCTCTCCTATTGGCTGAGGGTTTGTGACTCGTCCCCGTCAGAAGTTCCGCCCAGCCTTCCGGTGGCTGTCACCATGGTGATTGGGAAAGAAGCCTTAGGCCCCACACTCAGCCCTCACCTGGCCTCCCTGGCCTCTTTACCCTCATCTAGACCGCTGTGTGGATGAAAGAAAGGATGTCGGCCAGTGAGCACGTGTCCTCATTTCCTTGGAAGGATTAGGCTCCTTGCCTGGGCAGAAGACAGCCAAGGTCAGCCTGAGCCTAGACACCTAGTGACCTGTGACACTGCAGCCAGTGATAGATGTTGATGTCCACGCTGAGGTATCCGCAGGTGGCGGATTCAGTGTGGTGGGAAGAGAAGTGGAAGTAGAGATGACACACTCACGAGGGCACGGGCCAAAGGTCAGGGAAAATAGCTGAGGTCGTGGAGCTCTAGCGGAGCCAGTCTAGGGCCCAGGCCTCCCTGCTGTACGAGGCAAAGAGGTGATCCATATGCCACCATCCGTAGACTGTGGACGGCTGGGCCCTGGATGCCCGGATTTCGTCCTTATCTACCGAGAAGTGACGCACATGCAGTGTGCCACCGGAGGCTGTGGAGCAGCAGAGGGCAAAATCTTGAAAATGGGGGCTTCAGTTGACTTTGCCTGTGCTCTCCTTTGGCTGAGTGACATCGTGTGTTTCCTAGCAGGTGAAGACATTCGTGGAGAGAGGCGGTTTCCACGCGTGCAGGCAAAGTGTGTGCTGAGATGATGAGTTGCTGGAGACCAGGGTGGACTCTTCAGACCCAGAATAGGCCTCTGGCAGGTATGTGTCAATGTTTTCTGCCCATGGCACTCAGCCGGTTATTTGCATAGAATGTTATCAGCGGAATTAGTAGTCTCCGGAGAGGCTGCCACTTGTCAGCGAGCTTCACCTGGCCAGGTCCGCCCGTGATGTAGCTCCCCAATCAATCACTGCTCTCTAGACGTTCCAGATAGACTACCAGAACTTCTCTCCCCATGGGCAAGCAGTAGAGCCAGAGGCCTTCCCCCTTTGTTCTTTCGTCTCAAGGCCCTCTGTCAGGCACTCCAAGGTGTGAAGTGACAAGGGGGAGAAGGAAGAGATTTCAGAGAAGGAACACAAGCAGAGAGAGACAGAGAGAGGCAAGAGATGCTGAGTGGGGATGCCTTGCCTACTGATATCCTGAGGAAAGTGGGAAAGAGGTACCTGGCGTGCTCTGCCAATGCCCTGAAGCAGTCCGCACCAGGGGCTCCCTTGTGCCTGCGTAGCCTTTCCCGGGGTGTGCTCAAATCCTGTGGCCACTAGGGGTCATAGGTCACAATGGAGGGCCCTGTGTCATCTGCCTGGCGGGCCGGATCTCTGCCATTGGCTCAGTCTTGTCACCAGGCCCATCCCAAGCTCCGCCCACTCTTGCGGTGGGGGGACTGTCTCTATGGTGATGGCAAAGAAGCCTTAGCCCCGCCCACCTGGCCTTCACTTCACCTACCTGGCCCTCTGACCCTCACTCAGACCTCTGTGTTGATAAAAATCAATGTCCGCCAGTGCCCAGGTGTCAGCATCTGGGATAAAGGATTCGGGACCTTGCCTGGGGCAGAAGGCAGCCTAGGTCAGCGGGTAGCTGGAAGTCTAGTGACTTGTGACACTGCTGCCAGTGACAAATGGTGACTCCCACACTGACATATCCCCTGGTGGCAGAATGCTAGTGATGGGTGGAGAAACATCGCTCCGGAGCACACGTTTAATGGGGCACCAGCCAAAGCAAAGGCCAGGGCCAGTAGTGGACGTCGTGGAGCTGAATGGCGAGCCAGTGAAGGGCCCAAGGATCCCTCCTGTATGTGGCGAACGGGTCATCCGTGTCCCCACGTCCATCAACCATTGCACTGCTGGGGCCCAGGCTGCCAGGATTTCGGCCTTGCCTTCGGAGCCCGGCCACATAGGCAGCCTTGCACCGGAGGCGGGGACGTGTAGACAGCAAAAATTTGGAAACTGGCAGTGTTTCCTCGATTTCCCTGGCATCGGCCTTTTTGAGCGGCTTGCTTTTTTTCCTGGTAGGATAGGGCCCTGACGGAGAAAGGCAGGATTACATGTGCAGGAAAGGTGTGTGTTGAGAGGGTGACGACGTTGAGACCACGTTGGGATCTTTAGTCCCAGGAAAGGCCCCTGGCGGGTGTGGGTCAATGTTCTCTACCCATCCCCCTTGGCGGGGGGAGGTTTTCACCAGACAAAGCAGCAGCGCAATTATTCGTCGCCGGAGAGGTTGCATCTGTCCACAAGCTCCACCTGGCCAGGGTCCGCCCCTACTGTATTGCGCGTGTCAGTCAACAGAAGCTAAGACCTTCCAGAGAGACTACCTGCTATTCTGTCCCCACGGGGAAGCAGTACAGCCAGAAGCCTCCCCCGTTCCATCTCTAGGCTCTCTCTCAGGCCCCTCATACTTGTGATGTGTCTCAGGGGTAGAATGAAGAGTTTCCTCTGAGTGAACACATACAGAGAGGCCACAGATGCTGAGGAAGGGCGCCTTGCCTAGTGATATCCCAGCATAAGTGGAAAAGAGGTACCTGCCTGCTGTCCCAGTGTGTCGAACGTGTTCACATCCGGGGTTGCCTACTGTGAAGTTATTCCCTGGGTGCCCTCGATTTTGTGGCCAAAGACGCAAGGGGCCGTTGTCTGTCCATGGGTATAATGGAGGGCTCTGCGGAACTGGCCGGTTAGGCTGGACCTCTCCTATTGGCTGAGGGTTTGTGACTCGTCCCCGTCAGAAGTTCCGCCCAGCCTTCCGGTGGCTGTCACCATGGTGATTGGGAAAGAAGCCTTAGGCCCCACACTCAGCCCTCACCTGGCCTCCTTGGCCTCTTTACCCTCATCTAGACCGCTGTGTGGATGAAAGAAAGGATGTCGGCCAGTGAGCACGTGTCCTCATTTCCTTGGAAGGATTAGGCTCCTTGCCTGGGCAGAAGACAGCCAAGGTCAGCCTGAGCCTAGACACCTAGTGACCTGTGACACTGCAGCCAGTGATAGATGTTGATGTCCACGCTGAGGTATCCGCAGGTGGCGGATTCAGTGTGGTGGGAAGAGAAGTGGAAGTAGAGATGACACACTCACGAGGGCACGGGCCAAAGGTCAGGGAAAATAGCTGAGGTCGTGGAGCTCTAGCGGAGCCAGTCTAGGGCCCAGGCCTCCCTGCTGTACGAGGCAAAGAGGTGATCCATATGCCGCCATCCGTAGACTGTGGACGGCTGGGGCCCTGGATGCCCGGATTTCGTCCTTGTCTACCGAGAAGTGACGCACATGCAGTGTGCCACCGGAGGCTGTGGAGCAGCAGAGGGCAAAATCTTGAAAATGGGGGCTTCAGTTGACTTTGCCTGTGCTTTCCTTTGGCTGAGTGACATCGTGTGTTTCCTACCAGGTGAAGACATTCGTGGAGAGAGGCGGTTTCCACGCGTGCAGGCAAAGTGTGTGCTGAGATGATGAGTTGCTGGAGACCAGGGTGGACTCTTCAGACCCAGAATAGGCCTCTGGCAGGTATGTGTCAATGTTTTCTGCCCATGGCACTCAGCCGGTTATTTGCATAGAATGTTATCAGGGGAATTAATAGTCTCCGGAGAGGCTGCCACTTGTCAGCGAGCTTCACCTGGCCAGGTCCGCCCGTGATGTAGCTCCCCAATCAATCACTGCTCTCTAGACCTTCCAGATAGACTACCAGAACTTCTTTCCCCATGGGCAAGCAGTAGAGCCAGAGGCCTTCCCCCTTTGTTCTTTCGTCTGAAGGCCCTCTGTCAGGCACTCCAAGGTGTGAAGTGACAAGGGGGAGAAGGAAGAGATTTCAGAGAAGGAACACAAGCAGAGAGAGACAGAGAGAGGCAAGAGATGCTGAGTGGGGATGCCTTGCCTACTGATATCCTGAGGAAAGTGGGAAAGAGGTACCTGGCGTGCTCTGCCAATGCCCTGAAGCAGTCCGCACCAGGGGCTCCCTTGTGCCTGCGTAGCCTTTCCCGGGGTGTGCTCAAATCCTGTGGCCGCTAGGGGTCATAGGTCACAATGGAGGGCCCTGTGTCATCTGCCTGGCGGGCCGGATCTCTGCCATTGGCTCAGTCTTGTCACCAGGCCCATCCCAAGCTCCGCCCACTCTTGCGGTGGGGGGACTGTCTCTATGGTGATGGCAAAGAAGCCTTAGCCCCGCCCACCTGGCCTTCACTTCACCTACCTGGCCCTCTGACCCTCACTCAGACCTCTGTGTTGATAAAAATCAATGTCCGCCAGTGCCCAGGTGTCAGCATCTGGGATAAAGGATTCGGGACCTTGCCTGGGGCAGAAGGCAGCCTAGGTCAGCGGGTAGCTGGAAGTCTAGTGACTTGTGACACTGCTGCCAGTGACAGATGGTGACTCCAACACTGACATATCCCCTGGTGGCAGAATGCTAGTGATGGGTGGAGAAACATCGCTCCGGAGCACACGTTTAATGGGGCACCAGCCAAAGCAAAGGCCAGGGCCAGTAGTGGACGTCGTGGAGCTGAATGGCGAGCCAGTGAAGGGCCCAAGGATCCCTCCTGTATGTGGCGAACGGGTCATCCGTGTCCCCACGTCCATCAACCATTGCACTGCTGGGGCCCAGGCTGCCAGGATTTCGGCCTTGCCTTCGGAGCCCGGCCACATAGGCAGCCTTGCACCGGAGGCGGGGACGTGTAGACAGCCAAAATTTGGAAACTGGCAGTGTTTCCTCGATTTCCCTGGCATCGGCCTTTTTGAGCGGCTTGCTTTTTTTCCTGGTAGGATAGGGCCGTGACGGAGAAAGGCAGGATTACGTGTGCAGGAAAGGTGTGTGTTGAGAGGGTGACGACGTTGAGACCACGTTGGGATCTTTAGTCCCAGGAAAGGCCCCTGGCGGGTGTGGGTCAATGTTCTCTACCCATCCCCCTTGGCGGGGGGAGGTTTTCACCATACAAAGCAGCAGCGCAATTATTCGTCGCCGGAGAGGTTGCATCTGCCCACAAGCTCCACCTGGCCAGGGTCCGCCCCTACTGTATTGCGCGTGTCAGTCAACAGAAGCTAAGACCTTCCAGAGAGACTACCTGCTATTCTGTCCCCACGGGGAAGCAGTACAGCCAGAAGCCTCCCCCGTTCCATCTCTAGGCTCTCTCTCAGGCCCCTCATACTTGTGATGTGTCTCAGGGGTAGAATGAAGAGTTTCCTCTGAGTGAACACATACAGAGAGGCCACAGATGCTGAGGAAGGGCGCCTTGCCTAGTGATATCCCAGCATAAGTGGAAAAGAGGCACCTGCCTGCTGTCCCAGTGTGTCGAACGTGTTCACATCCGGGGTTGCCTACTGTGAAGTTATTCCCTGGGTGCCCTCGATTTTGTGGCCAAAGACGCAAGGGGCCGTTGTCTGTCCATGGGTAAAATGGAGGGCTCTGCGGAACTGGCCGGTTAGGCTGGACCTCTCCTATTGGCTGAGTGTTTGTGACTCGTCCCCGTCAGAAGTTCCGCCCAGCCTTCCGGTGGCTGTCACCATGGTGATTGGGAAAGAAGCCTTAGGCCCCACACTCAGCCCTCACCTGGCCTCCCTGGCCTCTTTACCCTCATCTAGACCGCTGTGTGGATGAAAGAAAGGATGTCGGCCAGTGAGCACGTGTCCTCATTTCCTTGGAAGGATTAGGCTCCTTGCCTGGGCAGAAGACAGCCAAGGTCAGCCTGAGCCTAGACACCTAGTGACCTGTGACACTGCAGCCAGTGATAGATGTTGATGTCCATGCTCAGGTATCCGCAGGTGGCGGATTCAGTGTGGTGGGAAGAGAAGTGGAAGTAGAGATGACACACTCACGAGGGCACGGGCCAAAGGTCAGGGAAAATAGCTGAGGTCGTGGAGCTCTAGCGGAGCCAGTCTAGGGCCCAGGCCTCCCTGCTGTACGAGGCAAAGAGGTGATCCATATGCCGCCATCCGTAGACTGTGGACGGCTGGGGCCCTGGATGCCCGGATTTCGTCCTTGTCTACCGAGAAGTGACACACATGCAGTGTGCCACCGGAGGCTGTGGAGCAGCAGAGGGCAAAATCTTGAAAATGGGGGCTTCAATTGACTTTGCCTGTGTTCTCCTTTGGCTGAGTGACATCGTGTGTTTCCTAGCAGGTGAAGACATTCGTGGAGAGAGGCGGTTTCCACGCGTGCAGGCAAAGTGTGTGCTGAGATGATGAGTTGCTGGAGACCAGGGTGGACTCTTCAGACCCAGAATAGGCCTCTGGCAGGTATGTGTCAATGTTTTCTGCCCATGGCACTCAGCCGGTTATTTGCATAGAATGTTATCAGCGGAATTAGTAGTCTCCGGAGAGGCTGCCACTTGTCAGCGAGCTTCACCTGGCCAGGTCCGCCCGTGATGTAGCTCCCCAATCAATCACTGCTCTCTAGACGTTCCAGATAGACTACCAGAACTTCTCTCCCCATGGGCAAGCAGTAGAGCCAGAGGCCTTCCCCCTTTGTTCTTTCGTCTGAAGGCCCTCTGTCAGGCACTCCAAGGTGTGAAGTGACAAGGGGGAGAAGGAAGAGATTTCAGAGAAGGAACACAAGCAGAGCGAGACAGAGAGAGGCAAGAGATGCTGAGTGGGGATGCCTTGCCTACTGATATCCTGAGGAAAGTGGGAAAGAGGTACCTGGCGTGCTCTGCCAATGCCCTGAAGCAGTCCGCACCAGGGGCTCCCTTGTGCCTGCGTAGCCTTTCCCGGGGTGTGCTCAAATCCTGTGGCCACTAGGGGTCATAGGTCACAATGGAGGGCCCTGTGTCATCTGCCTGGCGGGCCGGATCTCTGCCATTGGCTCAGTCTTGTCACCAGGCCCATCCCAAGCTCCGCCCACTCTTGCGGTGGGGGGACTGTCTCTATGGTGATGGCAAAGAAGCCTTAGCCCCGCCCACCTGGCCTTCACTTCACCTACCTGGCCCTCTGACCCTCACTCAGACCTCTGTGTTGATAAAAATCAATGTCCGCCAGTGCCCAGGTGTCAGCATCTGGGATAAAGGATTCGGGACCTTGCCTGGGGCAGAAGGCTTCCTAGGTCAGCGGGTAGCTGGAAGTCTAGTGACTTGTGACACTGCTGCCAGTGACAAATGGTGACTCGCACACTGACATATCCCCTGGTGGCAGAATGCTAGTGATGGGTGGAGAAACATCGCTCCGGAGCACACGTTTAATGGGGCACCAGCCACAGCAAAGGCCAGGGCCAGTAGTGGACGTCGTGGAGCTGAATGGCGAGCCAGTGAAGGGCCGAAGGATCCCTCGTGTATGTGGCGAACGGGTCATCCGTGTCCCCACGTCCATCAACCATTGCACTGCTGGGGCCCAGGCTGCCAGGATTTCGGCCTTGCCTTCGGAGCCCGGCCACATAGGCAGCCTTGCACCGGAGGCGGGGACGTGTAGACAGCAAAAATTTGGAAACTGGCAGTGTTTCCTCGATTTCCCTGGCATCGGCCTTTTTGAGCGGCTTGCTTTTTTTCCTGGTAGGATAGGGCCGTGACGGAGAAAGGCAGGATTACGTGTGCAGGAAAGGTGTGTGTTGAGAGGGTGACGACGTTGAGACCACGTTGGGATCTTTAGTCCCAGGAAAGGCCCCTGGCGGGTGTGGGTCAATGTTCTCTACGCATCCCCCTTGGCGGGGGGAGGTTTTCACCATACAAAGCAGCAGCGCAATTATTCGTCGCCGGAGAGGTTGCATCTGCCCACAAGCTCCACCTGGCCAGGGTCCGCCCCTACTGTATTGCGCGTGTCAGTCAACAGAAGCTAAGACCTTCCAGAGAGACTACCTGCTATTCTGTCCCCACGGGGAAGCAGTACAGCCAGAAGCCTCCCCCGTTCCATCTCTAGGCTCTCTCTCAGGCCCCTCATACTTGTGATGTGTCTCAGGGGTAGAATGAAGAGTTTCCTCTGAGTGAACACATACAGAGAGGCCACAGATGCTGAGGAAGGGCGCCTTGCCTAGTGATATCCCAGCATAAGTGGAAAAGAGGTACCTGCCTGCTGTCCCAGTGTGTCGAACGTGTTCACATCCGGGGTTGCCTACTGTGAAGTTATTCCCTGGGTGCCCTCGATTTTGTGGCCAAAGACGCAAGGGGCCGTTGTCTGTCCATGGGTAAAATGGAGGGCTCTGCGGAACTGGCCGGTTAGGCTGGACCTCTCCTATTGGCTGAGTGTTTGTGACTCGTCCCCGTCAGAAGTTCCGCCCAGCCTTCCGGTGGCTGTCACCATGGTGATTGGGAAAGAAGCCTTAGGCCCCACACTCAGCCCTCACCTGGCCTCCCTGGCCTCTTTACCCTCATCTAGACCGCTGTGTGGATGAAAGAAAGGATGTCGGCCAGTGAGCACGTGTCCTCATTTCCTTGGAAGGATTAGGCTCCTTGCCTGGGCAGAAGACAGCCAAGGTCAGCCTGAGCCTAGACACCTAGTGACCTGTGACACTGCAGCCAGTGATAGATGTTGATGTCCACGCTCAGGTATCCGCAGGTGGCGGATTCAGTGTGGTGGGAAGAGAAGTGGAAGTAGAGATGACACACTCACGAGGGCACGGGCCAAAGGTCAGGGAAAATAGCTGAGGTCGTGGAGCTCTAGCGGAGCCAGTCTAGGGCCCAGGCCTCCCTGCTGTACGAGGCAAAGAGGTGATCCATATGCCGCCATCCGTAGACTGTGGACGGCTGGGGCCCTGGATGCCCGGATTTCGTCCTTGTCTACCGAGAAGTGACGCACATGCAGTGTGCCACCGGAGGCTGTGGAGCAGCAGAGGGCAAAATCTTGAAAATGGGGGCTTCAGTTGACTTTGCCTGTGCTCTCCTTTGGCTGAGTGACATCGTGTGCTTCCTAGCAGGTGAAGACATTCGTGGAGAGAGGCGGTTTCCACGCGTGCAGGCAAAGTGTGTGCTGAGATGATGAGTTGCTGGAGACCAGGGTGGACTCTTCAGACCCAGAATAGGCCTCTGGCAGGTATGTGTCAATGTTTTCTGCCCATGGCACTCAGCCGGTTATTTGCATAGAATGTTATCAGCGGAATTAGTAGTCTCCGGAGAGGCTGCCACTTGTCAGCGAGCTTCACCTGGCCAGGTCCGCCCGTGATGTAGCTCCCCAATCAATCACTGCTCTCTAGACCTTCCAGATAGACTACCAGAACTTCTCTCCCCATGGGCAAGCAGTAGAGCCAGAGGCCTTCCCCCTTTGTTCTTTCGTCTGAAGGCCCTCTGTCAGGCACTCCAAGGTGTGAAGTGACAAGGGGGAGAAGGAAGAGATTTCAGAGAAGGAACACAAGCAGAGCGAGACAGAGAGAGGCAAGAGATGCTGAGTGGGGATGCCTTGCCTACTGATATCCTGAGGAAAGTGGGAAAGAGGTACCTGGCGTGCTCTGCCAATGCCCTGAAGCAGTCCGCACCAGGGGCTCCCTTGTGCCTGCGTAGCCTTTCCCGGGGTGTGCTCAAATCCTGTGGCCACTAGGGGTCATAGGTCACAATGGAGGGCCCTGTGTCATCTGCCTGGCGGGCCGGATCTCTGCCATTGGCTCAGTCTTGTCACCAGGCCCATCCCAAGCTCCGCCCACTCTTGCGGTGGGGGGACTGTCTCTATGGTGATGGCAAAGAAGCCTTAGCCCCGCCCACCTGGCCTTCACTTCACCTACCTGGCCCTCTGACCCTCACTCAGACCTCTGTGTTGATAAAAATCAATGTCCGCCAGTGCCCAGGTGTCAGCATCTGGGATAAAGGATTCGGGACCTTGCCTGGGGCAGAAGGCAGCCTAGGTCAGCGGGTAGCTGGAAGTCTAGTGACTTGTGACACTGCTGCCAGTGACAGATGGTGACTCCCACACTGACATATCCCCTGGTGGCAGAATGCTAGTGATGGGTGGAGAAACATCGCTCCGGAGCACACGTTTAATGGGGCACCAGCCAAAGCAAAGGCCAGGGCCAGTAGTGGACGTCGTGGAGCTGAATGGCGAGCCAGTGAAGGGCCCAAGGATCCCTCCTGTATGTGGCGAACGGGTCATCCGTGTCCCCACGTCCATCAACCATTGCACTGCTGGGGCCCAGGCTGCCAGGATTTCGGCCTTGCCTTCGGAGCCCGGCCACATAGGCAGCCTTGCACCGGAGGCGGGGACGTGTAGACAGCCAAAATTTGGAAACTGGCAGTGTTTCCTCGATTTCCCTGGCATCGGCCTTTTTGAGCGGCTTGCTTTTTTTCCTGGTAGGATAGGGCCCTGACGGAGAAAGGCAGGATTACGTGTGCAGGAAAGGTGTGTGTTGAGAGGGTGACGACGTTGAGACCACGTTGGGATCTTTAGTCCCAGGAAAGGCCCCTGGCGGGTGTGGGTCAATGTTCTCTACCCATCCCCCTTGGCGGGGGGAGGTTTTCACCATACAAAGCAGCAGCGCAATTATTCGTCGCCGGAGAGGTTGCATCTGCCCACAAGCTCCACCTGGCCAGGGTCCGCCCCTACTGTATTGCGCGTGTCAGTCAACAGAAGCTAAGACCTTCCAGAGAGACTACCTGCTATTCTGTCCCCACGGGGAAGCAGTACAGCCAGAAGCCTCCCCCGTTCCATCTCTAGGCTCTCTCTCAGGCCCCTCATACTTGTGATGTGTCTCAGGGGTAGAATGAAGAGTTTCCTCTGAGTGAACACATACAGAGAGGCCACAGATGCTGAGGAAGGGCGCCTTGCCTAGTGATATCCCAGCATAAGTGGAAAAGAGGTACCTGCCTGCTGTCCCAGTGTGTCGAACGTGTTCACATCCGGGGTTGCCTACTGTGAAGTTATTCCCTGGGTGCCCTCGATTTTGTGGCCAAAGACGCAAGGGGCCGTTGTCTGTCCATGGGTAAAATGGAGGGCTCTGCGGAACTGGCCGGTTAGGCTGGACCTCTCCTATTGGCTCAGTGTTTGTGACTCGTCCCCGTCAGAAGTTCCGCCCAGCCTTCCGGTGGCTGTCACCATGGTGATTGGGAAAGAAGCCTTAGGCCCCACACTCAGCCCTCACCTGGCCTCCCTGGCCTCTTTACCCTCATCTAGACCGCTGTGTGGATGAAAGAAAGGATGTCGGCCATTGAGCACGTGTCCTCATTTCCTTGGAAGGATTAGGCTCCTTGCCTGGGCAGAAGACAGCCAAGGTCAGCCTGAGCCTAGACACCTAGTGACCTGTGACACTGCAGCCAGTGATAGATGTTGATGTCCACGCTCAGGTATCCGCAGGTGGCGGATTCAGTGTGGTGGGAAGAGAAGTGGAAGTAGAGATGACACACTCACGAGGGCACGGGCCAAAGGTCAGGGAAAATAGCTGAGGTCGAGGAGCTCTAGCGGAGCCAGTCTAGGGCCCAGGCCTCCCTGCTGTACGAGGCAAAGAGGTGATCCATATGCCGCCATCCGTAGACTGTGGACGGCTGGGGCCCTGGATGCCCGGATTTCGTCCTTGTCTACCGAGAAGTGACACACATGCAGTGTACCACCGGAGGCTGTGGAGCAGCAGAGGGAAAAATCTTGAAAATGGGGGCTTCAATTGACTTTGCCTGTGTTCTCCTTTGGCTGAGTGACATCGTGTGCTTCCTAGCAGGTGAAGACATTCGTGGAGAGAGGCGGTTTCCACGCGTGCAGGCAAAGTGTGTGCTGAGATGATGAGTTGCTGGAGACCAGGGTGGACTCTTCAGACCCAGAATAGGCCTCTGGCAGGTATGTGTCAATGTTTTCTGCCCATGGCACTCAGCCGGTTATTTGCATAGAATGTTATCAGCGGAATTAGTAGTCTCCGGAGAGGCTGCCACTTGTCAGCGAGCTTCACCTGGCCAGGTCCGCCCGTGATGTAGCTCCCCAATCAATCACTGCTCTCTAGACCTTCCAGATAGACTACCAGAACTTCTCTCCCCATGGGCAAGCAGTAGAGCCAGAGGCCTTCCCCCTTTGTTCTTTCGTCTCAAGGCCCTCTGTCAGGCACTCCAAGGTGTGAAGTGACAAGGGGGAGAAGGAAGAGATTTCAGAGAAGGAACACAAGCAGAGCGAGACAGAGAGAGGCAAGAGATGCTGAGTGGGGATGCCTTGCCTACTGATATCCTGAGGAAAGTGGGAAAGAGGTACCTGGCGTGCTCTGCCAATGCCCTGAAGCAGTCCGCACCAGGGGCTCCCTTGTGCCTGCGTAGCCTTTCCCGGGGTGTGCTCAAATCCTGTGGCCACTAGGGGTCATAGGTCACAATGGAGGGCCCTGTGTCATCTGCCTGGCGGGCCAGATCTCTGCCATTGGCTCAGTCTTGTCACCAGGCCCATCCCAAGCTCCGCCCACTCTTGCGGTGGGGGGACTGTCTCTATGGTGATGGCAAAGAAGCCTTAGCCCCGCCCACCTGGCCTTCACTTCACCTACCTGGCCCTCTGACCCTCACTCAGACCTCTGTGTTGATAAAAATCAATGTCCGCCAGTGCCCAGGTGTCAGCATCTGGGATAAAGGATTCGGGACCTTGCCTGGGGCAGAAGGCTTCCTAGGTCAGCGGGTAGCTGGAAGTCTAGTGACTTGTGACACTGCTGCCAGTGACAAATGGTGACTCGCACACTGACATATCCCCTGGTGGCAGAATGCTAGTGATGGGTGGAGAAACATCGCTCCGGAGCACACGTTTAATGGGGCACCAGCCACAGCAAAGGCCAGGGCCAGTAGTGGACGTCGTGGAGCTGAATGGCGAGCCAGTGAAGGGCCGAAGGATCCCTCGTGTATGTGGCGAACGGGTCATCCGTGTCCCCACGTCCATCAACCATTGCACTGCTGGGGCCCAGGCTGCCAGGATTTCGGCCTTGCCTTCGGAGCCCGGCCACATAGGCAGCCTTGCACCGGAGGCGGGGACGTGTAGACAGCAAAAATTTGGAAACTGGCAGTGTTTCCTCGATTTCCCTGGCATCGGCCTTTTTGAGCGGCTTGCTTTTTTTCCTGGTAGGATAGGGCCGTGACGGAGAAAGGCAGGATTACGTGTGCAGGAAAGGTGTGTGTTGAGAGGGTGACGACGTTGAGACCACGTTGGGATCTTTAGTCCCAGGAAAGGCCCCTGGCGGGTGTGGGTCAATGTTCTCTACGCATCCCCCTTGGCGGGGGGAGGTTTTCACCATACAAAGCAGCAGCGCAATTATTCGTCGCCGGAGAGGTTGCATCTGCCCACAAGCTCCACCTGGCCAGGGTCCGCCCCTACTGTATTGCGCGTGTCAGTCAACAGAAGCTAAGACCTTCCAGAGAGACTACCTGCTATTCTGTCCCCACGGGGAAGCAGTACAGCCAGAAGCCTCCCCCGTTCCATCTCTAGGCTCTCTCTCAGGCCCCTCATACTTGTGATGTGTCTCAGGGGTAGAATGAAGAGTTTCCTCTGAGTGAACACATACAGAGAGGCCACAGATGCTGAGGAAGGGCGCCTTGCCTAGTGATATCCCAGCATAAGTGGAAAAGAGGTACCTGCCTGCTGTCCCAGTGTGTCGAACGTGTTCACATCCGGGGTTGCCTACTGTGAAGTTATTCCCTGGGTGCCCTCGATTTTGTGGCCAAAGACGCAAGGGGCCGTTGTCTGTCCATGGGTAAAATGGAGGGCTCTGCGGAACTGGCCGGTTAGGCTGGACCTCTCCTATTGGCTGAGTGTTTGTGACTCGTCCCCGTCAGAAGTTCCGCCCAGCCTTCCGGTGGCTGTCACCATGGTGATTGGGAAAGAAGCCTTAGGCCCCACACTCAGCCCTCACCTGGCCTCCCTGGCCTCTTTACCCTCATCTAGACCGCTGTGTGGATGAAAGAAAGGATGTCGGCCAGTGAGCACGTGTCCTCATTTCCTTGGAAGGATTAGGCTCCTTGCCTGGGCAGAAGACAGCCAAGGTCAGCCTGAGCCTAGACACCTAGTGACCTGTGACACTGCAGCCAGTGATAGATGTTGATGTCCACGCTGAGGTATCCGCAGGTGGCGGATTCAGTGTGGTGGGAAGAGAAGTGGAAGTAGAGATGACACACTCACGAGGGCACGGGCCAAAGGTCAGGGAAAATAGCTGAGGTCGTGGAGCTCTAGCGGAGCCAGTCTAGGGCCCAGGCCTCCCTGCTGTACGAGGCAAAGAGGTGATCCATATGCCGCCATCCGTAGACTGTGGACGGCTGGGGCCCTGGATGCCCGGATTTCGTCCTTGTCTACCGAGAAGTGACGCACATGCAGTGTGCCACCGGAGGCTGTGGAGCAGCAGAGGGCAAAATCTTGAAAATGGGGGCTTCAGTTGACTTTGCCTGTGCTCTCCTTTGGCTGAGTGACATCGTGTGCTTCCTAGCAGGTGAAGACATTCGTGGAGAGAGGCGGTTTCCACGCGTGCAGGCAAAGTGTGTGCTGAGATGATGAGTTGCTGGAGACCAGGGTGGACTCTTCAGACCCAGAATAGGCCTCTGGCAGGTATGTGTCAATGTTTTCTGCCCATGGCACTCAGCCGGTTATTTGCATAGAATGTTATCAGCGGAATTAGTAGTCTCCGGAGAGGCTGCCACTTGTCAGCGAGCTTCACCTGGCCAGGTCCGCCCGTGATGTAGCTCCCCAATCAATCACTGCTCTCTAGACCTTCCAGATAGACTACCAGAACTTCTCTCCCCATGGGCAAGCAGTAGAGCCAGAGGCCTTCCCCCTTTGTTCTTTCGTCTCAAGGCCCTCTGTCAGGCACTCCAAGGTGTGAAGTGACAAGGGGGAGAAGGAAGAGATTTCAGAGAAGGAACACAAGCAGAGCGAGACAGAGAGAGGCAAGAGATGCTGAGTGGGGATGCCTTGCCTACTGATATCCTGAGGAAAGTGGGAAAGAGGTACCTGGCGTGCTCTGCCAATGCCCTGAAGCAGTCCGCACCAGGGGCTCCCTTGTGCCTGCGTAGCCTTTCCCGGGGTGTGCTCAAATCCTGTGGCCACTAGGGGTCATAGGTCACAATGGAGGGCCCTGTGTCATCTGCCTGGCGGGCCGGATCTCTGCCATTGGCTCAGTCTTGTCACCAGGCCCATCCCAAGCTCCGCCCACTCTTGCGGTGGGGGGACTGTCTCTATGGTGATGGCAAAGAAGCCTTAGCCCCGCCCACCTGGCCTTCACTTCACCTACCTGGCCCTCTGACCCTCACTCAGACCTCTGTGTTGATAAAAATCAATGTCCGCCAGTGCCCAGGTGTCAGCATCTGGGATAAAGGATTCGGGACCTTGCCTGGGGCAGAAGGCAGCCTAGGTCAGCGGGTAGCTGGAAGTCTAGTGACTTGTGACACTGCTGCCAGTGACAGATGGTGACTCCCACACTGACATATCCCCTGGTGGCAGAATGCTAGTGATGGGTGGAGAAACATCGCTCCGGAGCACACGTTTAATGGGGCACCAGCCAAAGCAAAGGCCAGGGCCAGTAGTGGACGTCGTGGAGCTGAATGGCGAGCCAGTGAAGGGCCCAAGGATCCCTCCTGTATGTGGCGAACGGGTCATCCGTGTCCCCACGTCCATCAACCATTGCACTGCTGGGGCCCAGGCTGCCAGGATTTCGGCCTTGCCTTCGGAGCCCGGCCACATAGGCAGCCTTGCACCGGAGGCGGGGACGTGTAGACAGCCAAAATTTGGAAACTGGCAGTGTTTCCTCGATTTCCCTGGCATCGGCCTTTTTGAGCGGCTTGCTTTTTTTCCTGGTAGGATAGGGCCCTGACGGAGAAAGGCAGGATTACGTGTGCAGGAAAGGTGTGTGTTGAGAGGGTGACGACGTTGAGACCACGTTGGGATCTTTAGTCCCAGGAAAGGCCCCTGGCGGGTGTGGGTCAATGTTCTCTACCCATCCCCCTTGGCGGGGGGAGGTTTTCACCATACAAAGCAGCAGCGCAATTATTCGTCGCCGGAGAGGTTGCATCTGCCCACAAGCTCCACCTGGCCAGGGTCCGCCCCTACTGTATTGCGCGTGTCAGTCAACAGAAGCTAAGACCTTCCAGAGAGACTACCTGCTATTCTGTCCCCACGGGGAAGCAGTACAGCCAGAAGCCTCCCCCGTTCCATCTCTAGGCTCTCTCTCAGGCCCCTCATACTTGTGATGTGTCTCAGGGGTAGAATGAAGAGTTTCCTCTGAGTGAACACATACAGAGAGGCCACAGATGCTGAGGAAGGGCGCCTTGCCTAGTGATATCCCAGCATAAGTGGAAAAGAGGCACCTGCCTGCTGTCCCAGTGTGTCGAACGTGTTCACATCCGGGGTTGCCTACTGTGAAGTTATTCCCTGGGTGCCCTCGATTTTGTGGCCAAAGACGCAAGGGGCCGTTGTCTGTCCATGGGTAAAATGGAGGGCTCTGCGGAACTGGCCGGTTAGGCTGGACCTCTCCTATTGGCTGAGTGTTTGTGACTCGTCCCCGTCAGAAGTTCCGCCCAGCCTTCCGGTGGCTGTCACCATGGTGATTGGGAAAGAAGCCTTAGGCCCCACACTCAGCCCTCACCTGGCCTCCCTGGCCTCTTTACCCTCATCTAGACCGCTGTGTGGATGAAAGAAAGGATGTCGGCCATTGAGCACGTGTCCTCATTTCCTTGGAAGGATTAGGCTCCTTGCCTGGGCAGAAGACAGCCAAGGTCAGCCTGAGCCTAGACACCTAGTGACCTGTGACACTGCAGCCAGTGATAGATGTTGATGTCCACGCTCAGGTATCCGCAGGTGGCGGATTCAGTGTGGTGGGAAGAGAAGTGGAAGTAGAGATGACACACTCACGAGGGCACGGGCCAAAGGTCAGGGAAAATAGCTGAGGTCGTGGAGCTCTAGCGGAGCCAGTCTAGGGCCCAGGCCTCCCTGCTGTACGAGGCAAAGAGGTGATCCATATGCCGCCATCCGTAGACTGTGGACGGCTGGGGCCCTGGATGCCCGGATTTCGTCCTTGTCTACCGAGAAGTGACGCACATGCAGTGTGCCACCGGAGGCTGTGAAGCAGCAGAGGGCAAAATCTTGAAAATGGGGGCTTCAGTTGACTTTGCCTGTGCTCTCCTTTGGCTGAGTGACATCGTGTGTTTCCTAGCAGGTGAAGACATTCGTGGAGAGAGGCGGTTTCCACGCGTGCAGGAAAAGTGTGTGCTGAGATGATGAGTTGCTGGAGACCAGGGTGGACTCTTCAGACCCAGAATAGGCCTCTGGCCGGTATGTGTCAATGTTTTCTGCCCATGGCACTCAGCCGGTTATTTGCATAGAATGTTATCAGCGGAATTAGTAGTCTCCGGAGAGGCTGCCACTTGTCAGCGAGCTTCACCTGGCCAGGTCCGCCCGTGATGTAGCTCCCCAATCAATCACTGCTCTCTAGACCTTCCAGATAGACTACCAGAACTTCTCTCCCCATGGGCAAGCAGTAGAGCCAGAGGCCTTCCCCCTTTGTTCTTTCGTCTGAAGGCCCTCTGTCAGGCACTCCAAGGTGTGAAGTGACAAGGGGGAGAAGGAAGAGATTTCAGAGAAGGAACACAAGCAGAGAGAGACAGAGAGAGGCAAGAGATGCTGAGTGGGGATGCCTTGCCTACTGATATCCTGAGGAAAGTGGGAAAGAGGTACCTGGCGTGCTCTGCCAATGCCCTGAAGCAGTCCGCACCAGGGGCTCCCTTGTGCCTGCGTAGCCTTTCCCGGGGTGTGCTCAAATCCTGTGGCCACTAGGGGTCATAGGTCACAATGGAGGGCCCTGTGTCACCTGCCTGGCGGGCCGGATCTCTGCCATTGGCTCAGTCTTGTCACCAGGCCCATCCCAAGCTCCGCCCACTCTTGCGGTGGGGGGACTGTCTCTATGGTGATGGCAAAGAAGCCTTAGCCCCGCCCACCTGGCCTTCACTTCACCTACCTGGCCCTCTGACCCTCACTCAGACCTCTGTGTTGATAAAAATCAATGTCCGCCAGTGCCCAGGTGTCAGCATCTGGGATAAAGGATTCGGGACCTTGCCTGGGGCAGAAGGCAGCCTAGGTCAGCGGGTAGCTGGAAGTCTAGTGACTTGTGACACTGCTGCCAGTGACAGATGGTGACTCCCACACTGACATATCCCCTGGTGGCAGAATGCTAGTGATGGGTGGAGAAACATCGCTCCGGAGCACACGTTTAATGGGGCACCAGCCAAAGCAAAGGCCAGGGCCAGTAGTGGACGTCGTGGAGCTGAATGGCGAGCCAGTGAAGGGCCCAAGGATCCCTCCTGTATGTGGCGAACGGGTCATCCGTGTCCCCACGTCCATCAACCATTGCACTGCTGGGGCCCAGGCTGCCAGGATTTCGGCCTTGCCTTCGGAGCCCGGCCACATAGGCAGCCTTGCACCGGAGGCGGGGACGTGTAGACAGCAAAAATTTGGAAACTGGCAGTGTTTCCTCGATTTCCCTGGCATCGGCCTTTTTGAGCGGCTTGCTTTTTTTCCTGGTAGGATAGGGCCCTGACGGAGAAAGGCAGGATTACGTGTGCAGGAAAGGTGTGTGTTGAGAGGGTGACGACGTTGAGACCACGTTGGGATCTTTAGTCCCAGGAAAGGCCCCTGGCGGGTGTGGGTCAATGTTCTCTACCCATCCCCCTTGGCGGGGGGAGGTTTTCACCATACAAAGCAGCAGCGCAATTATTCGTCGCCGGAGAGGTTGCATCTGCCCACAAGCTCCACCTGGCCAGGGTCCGCCCCTACTGTATTGCGCGTGTCAGTCAACAGAAGCTAAGACCTTCCAGAGAGACTACCTGCTATTCTGTCCCCACGGGGAAGCAGTACAGCCAGAAGCCTCCCCCGTTCCATCTCTAGGCTCTCTCTCAGGCCCCTCATACTTGTGATGTGTCTCAGGGGTAGAATGAAGAGTTTCCTCTGAGTGAACACATACAGAGAGGCCACAGATGCTGAGGAAGGGCGCCTTGCCTAGTGATATCCCAGCATAAGTGGAAAAGAGGCACCTGCCTGCTGTCCCAGTGTGTCGAACGTGTTCACATCCGGGGTTGCCTACTGTGAAGTTATTCCCTGGGTGCCCTCGATTTTGTGGCCAAAGACGCAAGGGGCCGTTGTCTGTCCATGGGTAAAATGGAGGGCTCTGCGGAACTGGCCGGTTAGGCTGGACCTCTCCTATTGGCTGAGTGTTTGTGACTCGTCCCCGTCAGAAGTTCCGCCCAGCCTTCCGGTGGCTGTCACCATGGTGATTGGGAAAGAAGCCTTAGGCCCCACACTCAGCCCTCACCTGGCCTCCCTGGCCTCTTTACCCTCATCTAGACCGCTGTGTGGATGAAAGAAAGGATGTCGGCCAGTGAGCACGTGTCCTCATTTCCTTGGAAGGATTAGGCTCCTTGCCTGGGCAGAAGACAGCCAAGGTCAGCCTGAGCCTAGACACCTAGTGACCTGTGACACTGCAGCCAGTGATAGATGTTGATGTCCACGCTGAGGTATCCGCAGGTGGCGGATTCAGTGTGGTGGGAAGAGAAGTGGAAGTAGAGATGACACACTCACGAGGGCACGGGCCAAAGGTCAGGGAAAATAGCTGAGGTCGTGGAGCTCTAGCGGAGCCAGTCTAGGGCCCAGGCCTCCCTGCTGTACGAGGCAAAGAGGTGATCCATATGCCGCCATCCGTAGACTGTGGACGGCTGGGGCCCTGGATGCCCGGATTTCGTCCTTGTCTACCGAGAAGTGACGCACATGCAGTGTGCCACCGGAGGCTGTGGAGCAGCAGAGGGCAAAATCTTGAAAATGGGGGCTTCAGTTGACTTTGCCTGTGCTCTCCTTTGGCTGAGTGACATCGTGTGTTTCCTAGCAGGTGAAGACATTCGTGGAGAGAGGCGGTTTCCACGCGTGCAGGCAAAGTGTGTGCTGAGATGATGAGTTGCTGGAGACCAGGGTGGACTCTTCAGACCCAGAATAGGCCTCTGGCCGGTATGTGTCAATGTTTTCTGCCCATGGCACTCAGCCGGTTATTTGCATAGAATGTTAGCAGCAGAATTAGTAGTCTCCGGAGAGGCTGCCACTTGTCAGCGAGCTTCACCTGGCCAGGTCCGCCCGTGATGTAGCTCCCCAATCAATCACTGCTCTCTAGACGTTCCAGATAGACTACCAGAACTTCTCTCCCCATGGGCAAGCAGTAGAGCCAGAGGCCTTCCCCCTTTGTTCTTTCGTCTCAAGGCCCTCTGTCAGGCACTCCAAGGTGTGAAGTGACAAGGGGGAGAAGGAAGAGATTTCAGAGAAGGAACACAAGCAGAGAGAGACAGAGAGAGGCAAGAGATGCTGAGTGGGGATGCCTTGCCTACTGATATCCTGAGGAAAGTGGGAAAGAGGTACCTGGCGTGCTCTGCCAATGCCCTGAAGCAGTCCGCACCAGGGGCTCCCTTGTGCCTGCGTAGCCTTTCCCGGGGTGTGCTCAAATCCTGTGGCCGCTAGGGGTCATAGGTCACAATGGAGGGCCCTGTGTCACCTGCCTGGCGGGCCGGATCTCTGCCATTGGCTCAGTCTTGTCACCAGGCCCATCCCAAGCTCCGCCCACTCTTGCGGTGGGGGGACTGTCTCTATGGTGATGGCAAAGAAGCCTTAGCCCCGCCCACCTGGCCTTCACTTCACCTACCTGGCCCTCTGACCCTCACTCAGACCTCTGTGTTGATAAAAATCAATGTCCGCCAGTGCCCAGGTGTCAGCATCTGGGATAAAGGATTCGGGACCTTGCCTGGGGCAGAAGGCAGCCTAGGTCAGCGGGTAGCTGGAAGTCTAGTGACTTGTGACACTGCTGCCAGTGACAGATGGTGACTCCCACACTGACATATCCCCTGGTGGCAGAATGCTAGTGATGGGTGGAGAAACATCGCTCCGGAGCACACGTTTAATGGGGCACCAGCCAAAGCAAAGGCCAGGGCCAGTAGTGGACGTCGTGGAGCTGAATGGCGAGCCAGTGAAGGGCCCAAGGATCCCTCCTGTATGTGGCGAACGGGTCATCCGTGTCCCCACGTCCATCAACCATTGCACTGCTGGGGCCCAGGCTGCCAGGATTTCGGCCTTGCCTTCGGAGCCCGGCCACATAGGCAGCCTTGCACCGGAGGCGGGGACGTGTAGACAGCAAAAATTTGGAAACTGGCAGTGTTTCCTCGATTTCCCTGGCATCGGCCTTTTTGAGCGGCTTGCTTTTTTTCCTGGTAGGATAGGGCCCTGACGGAGAAAGGCAGGATTACGTGTGCAGGAAAGGTGTGTGTTGAGAGGGTGACGACGTTGAGACCACGTTGGGATCTTTAGTCCCAGGAAAGGTCCCTGGCGGGTGTGGGTCAATGTTCTCTACCCATCCCCCTTGGCGGGGGGAGGTTTTCACCATACAAAGCAGCAGCGCAATTATTCGTCGCCGGAGAGGTTGCATCTGCCCACAAGCTCCAACTGGCCAGGGTCCGCCCCTACTGTATTGCGCGTGTCAGTCAACAGAAGCTAAGACCTTCCAGAGAGACTACCTGCTATTCTGTCCCCACGGGGAAGCAGTACAGCCAGAAGCCTCCCCCGTTCCATCTCTAGGCTCTCTCTCAGGCCCCTCATACTTGTGATGTGTCTCAGGGGTAGAATGAAGAGTTTCCTCTGAGTGAACACATACAGAGAGGCCACAGATGCTGAGGAAGGGCGCCTTGCCTAGTGATATCCCAGCATAAGTGGAAAAGAGGCACCTGCCTGCTGTCCCAGTGTGTCGAACGTGTTCACATCCGGGGTTGCCTACTGTGAAGTTATTCCCTGGGTGCCCTCGATTTTGTGGCCAAAGACGCAAGGGGCCGTTGTCTGTCCATGGGTAAAATGGAGGGCTCTGCGGAACTGGCCGGTTAGGCTGGACCTCTCCTATTGGCTGAGTGTTTGTGACTCGTCCCCGTCAGAAGTTCCGCCCAGCCTTCCGGTGGCTGTCACCATGGTGATTGGGAAAGAAGCCTTAGGCCCCACACTCAGCCCTCACCTGGCCTCCCTGGCCTCTTTACCCTCATCTAGACCGCTGTGTGGATGAAAGAAAGGATGTCGGCCAGTGAGCACGTGTCCTCATTTCCTTGGAAGGATTAGGCTCCTTGCCTGGGCAGAAGACAGCCAAGGTCAGCCTGAGCCTAGACACCTAGTGACCTGTGACACTGCAGCCAGTGATAGATGTTGATGTCCACGCTGAGGTATCCGCAGGTGGCGGATTCAGTGTGGTGGGAAGAGAAGTGGAAGTAGAGATGACACACTCACGAGGGCACGGGCCAAAGGTCAGGGAAAATAGCTGAGGTCGTGGAGCTCTAGCGGAGCCAGTCTAGGGCCCAGGCCTCCCTGCTGTACGAGGCAAAGAGGTGATCCATATGCCGCCATCCGTAGACTGTGGACGGCTGGGGCCCTGGATGCCCGGATTTCGTCCTTGTCTACCGAGAAGTGACGCACATGCAGTGTGCCACCGGAGGCTGTGGAGCAGCAGAGGGCAAAATCTTGAAAATGGGGGCTTCAGTTGACTTTGCCTGTGCTCTCCTTTGGCTGAGTGACATCGTGTGTTTCCTAGCAGGTGAAGACATTCGTGGAGAGAGGCGGTTTCCACGCGTGCAGGCAAAGTGTGTGCTGAGATGATGAGTTGCTGGAGACCAGGGTGGACTCTTCAGACCCAGAATAGGCCTCTGGCCGGTATGTGTCAATGTTTTCTGCCCATGGCACTCAGCCGGTTATTTGCATAGAATGTTATCAGCGGAATTAGTAGTCTCCGGAGAGGCTGCCACTTGTCAGCGAGCTTCACCTGGCCAGGTCCGCCCGTGATGTAGCTCCCCAATCAATCACTGCTCTCTAGACCTTCCAGATAGACTACCAGAACTTCTCTCCCCATGGGCAAGCAGTAGAGCCAGAGGCCTTCCCCCTTTGTTCTTTCGTCTGAAGGCCCTCTGTCAGGCACTCCAAGGTGTGAAGTGACAAGGGGGAGAAGGAAGAGATTTCAGAGAAGGAACACAAGCAGAGAGAGACAGAGAGAGGCAAGAGATGCTGAGTGGGGATGCCTTGCCTACTGATATCCTGAGGAAAGTGGGAAAGAGGTACCTGGCGTGCTCTGCCAATGCCCTGAAGCAGTCCGCACCAGGGGCTCCCTTGTGCCTGCGTAGCCTTTCCCGGGGTGTGCTCAAATCCTGTGGCCACTAGGGGTCATAGGTCACAATGGAGGGCCCTGTGTCACCTGCCTGGCGGGCCGGATCTCTGCCATTGGCTCAGTCTTGTCACCAGGCCCATCCCAAGCTCCGCCCACTCTTGCGGTGGGGGGACTGTCTCTATGGTGATGGCAAAGAAGCCTTAGCCCCGCCCACCTGGCCTTCACTTCACCTACCTGGCCCTCTGACCCTCACTCAGACCTCTGTGTTGATAAAAATCAATGTCCGCCAGTGCCCAGGTGTCAGCATCTGGGATAAAGGATTCGGGACCTTGCCTGGGGCAGAAGGCAGCCTAGGTCAGCGGGTAGCTGGAAGTCTAGTGACTTGTGACACTGCTGCCAGTGACAGATGGTGACTCCCACACTGACATATCCCCTGGTGGCAGAATGCTAGTGATGGGTGGAGAAACATCGCTCCGGAGCACACGTTTAATGGGGCACCAGCCAAAGCAAAGGCCAGGGCCAGTAGTGGACGTCGTGGAGCTGAATGGCGAGCCAGTGAAGGGCCCAAGGATCCCTCCTGTATGTGGCGAACGGGTCATCCGTGTCCCCACGTCCATCAACCATTGCACTGCTGGGGCCCAGGCTGCCAGGATTTCGGCCTTGCCTTCGGAGCCCGGCCACAGGCAGCCTTGCACCGGAGGCGGGGACGTGTAGACAGCAAAAATTTGGAAACTGGCAGTGTTTCCTCGATTTCCCTGGCATCGGCCTTTTTGAGCGGCTTGCTTTTTTTCCTGGTAGGATAGGGCCCTGACGGAGAAAGGCAGGATTACGTGTGCAGGAAAGGTGTGTGTTGAGAGGGTGACGACGTTGAGACCACGTTGGGATCTTTAGTCCCAGGAAAGGTCCCTGGCGGGTGTGGGTCAATGTTCTCTACCCATCCCCCTTGGCGGGGGGAGGTTTTCACCATACAAAGCAGCAGCGCAATTATTCGTCGCCGGAGAGGTTGCATCTGCCCACAAGCTCCACCTGGCCAGGGTCCGCCCCTACTGTATTGCGCGTGTCAGTCAACAGAAGCTAAGACCTTCCAGAGAGACTACCTGCTATTCTGTCCCCACGGGGAAGCAGTACAGCCAGAAGCCTCCCCCGTTCCATCTCTAGGCTCTCTCTCAGGCCCCTCATACTTGTGATGTGTCTCAGGGGTAGAATGAAGAGTTTCCTCTGAGTGAACACATACAGAGAGGCCACAGATGCTGAGGAAGGGCGCCTTGCCTAGTGATATCCCAGCATAAGTGGAAAAGAGGCACCTGCCTGCTGTCCCAGTGTGTCGAACGTGTTCACATCCGGGGTTGCCTACTGTGAAGTTATTCCCTGGGTGCCCTCGATTTTGTGGCCAAAGACGCAAGGGGCCGTTGTCTGTCCATGGGTAAAATGGAGGGCTCTGCGGAACTGGCCGGTTAGGCTGGACCTCTCCTATTGGCTGAGTGTTTGTGACTCGTCCCCGTCAGAAGTTCCGCCCAGCCTTCCGGTGGCTGTCACCATGGTGATTGGGAAAGAAGCCTTAGGCCCCACACTCAGCCCTCACCTGGCCTCCCTGGCCTCTTTACCCTCATCTAGACCGCTGTGTGGATGAAAGAAAGGATGTCGGCCAGTGAGCACGTGTCCTCATTTCCTTGGAAGGATTAGGCTCCTTGCCTGGGCAGAAGACAGCCAAGGTCAGCCTGAGCCTAGACACCTAGTGACCTGTGACACTGCAGCCAGTGATAGATGTTGATGTCCACGCTGAGGTATCCGCAGGTGGCGGATTCAGTGTGGTGGGAAGAGAAGTGGAAGTAGAGATGACACACTCACGAGGGCACGGGCCAAAGGTCAGGGAAAATAGCTGAGGTCGTGGAGCTCTAGCGGAGCCAGTCTAGGGCCCAGGCCTCCCTGCTGTACGAGGCAAAGAGGTGATCCATATGCCGCCATCCGTAGACTGTGGACGGCTGGGGCCCTGGATGCCCGGATTTCGGCCTTGTCTACCGAGAAGTGACGCACATGCAGTGTGCCATCGGAGGCTGTGGAGCAGCAGAGGGCAAAATCTTGAAAATGGGGGCTTCAGTTGACTTTGCCTGTGCTCTCCTTTGGCTGAGTGACATCGTGTGTTTCCTAGCAGGTGAAGACATTCGTGGAGAGAGGCGGTTTCCACGCGTGCAGGCAAAGTGTGTGCTGAGATGATGAGTTGCTGGAGACCAGGGTGGACTCTTCAGACCCAGAATAGGCCTCTGGCCGGTATGTGTCAATGTTTTCTGCCCATGGCACTCAGCCGGTTATTTGCATAGAATGTTATCAGCGGAATTAGTAGTCTCCGGAGAGGCTGCCACTTGTCAGCGAGCTTCACCTGGCCAGGTCCGCCCGTGATGTAGCTCCCCAATCAATCACTGCTCTCTAGACCTTCCAGATAGACTACCAGAACTTCTCTCCCCATGGGCAAGCAGTAGAGCCAGAGGCCTTCCCCCTTTGTTCTTTCGTCTGAAGGCCCTCTGTCAGGCACTCCAAGGTGTGAAGTGACAAGGGGGAGAAGGAAGAGATTTCAGAGAAGGAACACAAGCAGAGAGAGACAGAGAGAGGCAAGAGATGCTGAGTGGGGATGCCTTGCCTACTGATATCCTGAGGAAAGTGGGAAAGAGGTACCTGGCGTGCTCTGCCAATGCCCTGAAGCAGTCCGCACCAGGGGCTCCCTTGTGCCTGCGTAGCCTTTCCCGGGGTGTGCTCAAATCCTGTGGCCACTAGGGGTCATAGGTCACAATGGAGGGCCCTGTGTCACCTGCCTGGCGGGCCGGATCTCTGCCATTGGCTCAGTCTTGTCACCAGGCCCATCCCAAGCTCCGCCCACTCTTGCGGTGGGGGGACTGTCTCTATGGTGATGGCAAAGAAGCCTTAGCCCCGCCCACCTGGCCTTCACTTCACCTACCTGGCCCTCTGACCCTCACTCAGACCTCTGTGTTGATAAAAATCAATGTCCGCCAGTGCCCAGGTGTCAGCATCTGGGATAAAGGATTCGGGACCTTGCCTGGGGCAGAAGGCAGCCTAGGTCAGCGGGTAGCTGGAAGTCTAGTGACTTGTGACACTGCTGCCAGTGACAGATGGTGACTCCCACACTGACATATCCCCTGGTGGCAGAATGCTAGTGATGGGTGGAGAAACATCGCTCCGGAGCACACGTTTAATGGGGCACCAGCCAAAGCAAAGGCCAGGGCCAGTAGTGGACGTCGTGGAGCTGAATGGCGAGCCAGTGAAGGGCCCAAGGATCCCTCCTGTATGTGGCGAACGGGTCATCCGTGTCCCCACGTCCATCAACCATTGCACTGCTGGGGCCCAGGCTGCCAGGATTTCGGCCTTGCCTTCGGAGCCCGGCCACAGGCAGCCTTGCACCGGAGGCGGGGACGTGTAGACAGCAAAAATTTGGAAACTGGCAGTGTTTCCTCGATTTCCCTGGCATCGGCCTTTTTGAGCGGCTTGCTTTTTTTCCTGGTAGGATAGGGCCCTGACGGAGAAAGGCAGGATTACGTGTGCAGGAAAGGTGTGTGTTGAGAGGGTGACGATGTTGAGACCACGTTGGGATCTTTAGTCCCAGGAAAGGCCCCTGGCGGGTGTGGGTCAATGTTCTCTACCCATCCCCCTTGGCGGGGGGAGGTTTTCACCAGACAAAGCAGCAGCGCAATTATTCGTCGCCGGAGAGGTTGCATCTGCCCACAAGCTCCACCTGGCCAGGGTCCGCCCCTACTGTATTGCGCGTGTCAGTCAACAGAAGCTAAGACCTTCCAGAGAGACTACGTGCTATTCTGTCCCCACGGGGAAGCAGTACAGCCAGAAGCTTCCCCCGTTCCATCTCTAGGCTCTCTCTCAGGCCCCTCATACTTGTGATGTGTCTCAGGGGTAGAATGAAGAGTTTCCTCTGAGTGAACACATACAGAGAGGCCACAGATGCTGAGGAAGGGCGCCTTGCCTAGTGATATCCCAGCATAAGTGGAAAAGAGGCACCTGCCTGCTGTCCCAGTGTGTCGAACGTGTTCACATCCGGGGTTGCCTACTGTGAAGTTATTCCCTGGGTGCCCTCGATTTTATGGCCAAAGACGCAAGGGGCCGTTGTCTGTCCATGGGTAAAATGGAGGGCTCTGCGGAACTGGCCGGTTAGGCTGGACCTCTCCTATTGGCTGAGTGTTTGTGACTCGTCCCCGTCAGAAGTTCCGCCCAGCCTTCCGGTGGCTGTCACCATGGTGATTGGGAAAGAAGCCTTAGGCCCCACACTCAGCCCTCACCTGGCCTCCCTGGCCTCTTTACCCTCATCTAGACCGCTGTGTGGATGAAAGAAAGGATGTCGGCCAGTGAGCACGTGTCCTCATTTCCTTGGAAGGATTAGGCTCCTTGCCTGGGCAGAAGACAGCCAAGGTCAGCCTGAGCCTAGACACCTAGTGACCTGTGACACTGCAGCCAGTGATAGATGTTGATGTCCACGCTGAGGTATCCGCAGGTGGCGGATTCAGTGTGGTGGGAAGAGAAGTGGAAGTAGAGATGACACACTCACGAGGGCACGGGCCAAAGGTCAGGGAAAATAGCTGAGGTCGTGGAGCTCTAGCGGAGCCAGTCTAGGGCCCAGGCCTCCCTGCTGTACGAGGCAAAGAGGTGATCCATATGCCGCCATCCGTAGACTGTGGACGGCTGGGCCCTGGATGCCCGGATTTCGTCCTTATCTACCGAGAAGTGACGCACATGCAGTGTGCCACCGGAGGCTGTGGAGCAGCAGAGGGCAAAATCTTGAAAATGGGGGCTTCAGTTGACTTTGCCTGTGCTCTCCTTTGGCTGAGTGACATCGTGTGTTTCCTAGCAGGTGAAGACATTCGTGGAGAGAGGCGGTTTCCACGCGTGCAGGCAAAGTGTGTGCTGAGCTGATGAGTTGCTGGAGACCAGGGTGGACTCTTCAGACCCAGAATAGGCCTCTGGCAGGTATGTGTCAATGTTTTCTGCCCATGGCACTCAGCCGGTTATTTGCATAGAATGTTATCAGCGGAATTAGTAGTCTCCGGAGAGGCTGCCACTTGTCAGCGAGCTTCACCTGGCCAGGTCCGCCCGTGATGTAGCTCCCCAATCAATCACTGCTCTCTAGACCTTCCAGATAGACTACCAGAACTTCTCTCCCCATGGGCAAGCAGTAGAGCCAGAGGCCTTCCCCCTTTGTTCTTTCATCTGAAGGCCCTCTGTCAGGCACTCCAAGGTGTGAAGTGACAAGGGGGAGAAGGAAGAGATTTCAGAGAAGGAACACAAGCAGAGCGAGACAGAGAGAGGCAAGAGATGCTGAGTGGGGATGCCTTGCCTACTGATATCCTGAGGAAAGTGGGAAAGAGGTACCTGGCGTGCTCTGCCAATGCCCTGAAGCAGTCCGCACCAGGGGCTCCCTTGTGCCTGCGTAGCCTTTCCCGGGGTGTGCTCAAATCCTGTGGCCACTAGGGGTCATAGGTCACAATGGAGGGCCCTGTGTCATCTGCCTGGCGGGCCGGATCTCTGCCATTGGCTCAGTCTTGTCACCAGGCCCATCCCAAGCTCCGCCCACTCTTGCGGTGGGGGGACTGTCTCTATGGTGATGGCAAAGAAGCCTTAGCCCCGCCCACCTGGCCTTCACTTCACCTACCTGGCCCTCTGACCCTCACTCAGACCTCTGTGTTGATAAAAATCAATGTCCGCCAGTGCCCAGGTGTCAGCATCTGGGATAAAGGATTCGGGACCTTGCCTGGGGCAGAAGGCAGCCTAGGTCAGCGGGTAGCTGGAAGTCTAGTGACTTGTGACACTGCTGCCAGTGACAGATGGTGACTCCCACACTGACATATCCCCTGGTGGCAGAATGCTAGTGATGGGTGGAGAAACATCGCTCCGGAGCACACGTTTAATGGGGCACCAGCCAAAGCAAAGGCCAGGGCCAGTAGTGGACGTCGTGGAGCTGAATGGCGAGCCAGTGAAGGGCCCAAGGATCCCTCCTGTATGTGGCGAACGGGTCATCCGTGTCCCCACGTCCATCAACCATTGCACTGCTGGGGCCCAGGCTGCCAGGATTTCGGCCTTGCCTTCGGAGCCCGGCCACATAGGCAGCCTTGCACCGGAGGCGGGGACGTGTAGACAGCAAAAATTTGGAAACTGGCAGTGTTTCCTCGATTTCCCTGGCATCGGCCTTTTTGAGCGGCTTGCTTTTTTTCCTGGTAGGATAGGGCCCTGACGGAGAAAGGCAGGATTACGTGTGCAGGAAAGGTGTGTGTTGAGAGGGTGACGACGTTGAGACCACGTTGGGATCTTTAGTCCCAGGAAAGGCCCCTGGCGGGTGTGGGTCAATGTTCTCTACCCATCCCCCTTGGCGGGGGGAGGTTTTCACCATACAAAGCAGCAGCGCAATTATTCGTCGCCGGAGAGGTTGCATCTGCCCACAAGCTCCACCTGGCCAGGGTCCGCCCCTACTGTATTGCGCGTGTCAGTCAACAGAAGCTAAGACCTTCCAGAGAGACTACCTGCTATTCTGTCCCCACGGGGAAGCAGTACAGCCAGAAGCCTTCCCCGTTCCATCTCTAGGCTCTCTCTCAGGCCCCTCATACTTGTGATGTGTCTCAGGGGTAGAATGAAGAGTTTCCTCTGAGTGAACACATACAGAGAGGCCACAGATGCTGAGGAAGGGCGCCTTGCCTAGTGATATCCCAGCATAAGTGGAAAAGAGGTACCTGCCTGCTGTCCCAGTGTGTCGAACGTGTTCACATCCGGGGTTGCCTACTGTGAAGTTATTCCCTGGGTGCCCTCGATTTTGTGGCCAAAGACGCAAGGGGCCGTTGTCTGTCCATGGGTAAAATGGAGGGCTCTGCGGAACTGGCCGGTTAGGCTGGAGCTCTCCTATTGGCTCAGTGTTTGTGACTCGTCCCCGTCAGAAGTTCCGCCCAGCCTTCCGGTGGCTGTCACCATGGTGATTGGGAAAGAAGCCTTAGGCCCCACACTCAGCCCTCACCTGGCCTCCCTGGCCTCTTTACCCTCATCTAGACCGCTGTGTGGATGAAAGAAAGGATGTCGGCCAGTGAGCACGTGTCCTGATTTCCTTGGAAGGATTAGGCTCCTTGCCTGGGCAGAAGACAGCCAAGGTCAGCCTGAGCCTAGACACCTAGTGACCTGTGACACTGCAGCCAGTGATAGATGTTGATGTCCACGCTGAGGTATCCGCAGGTGGCGGATTCAGTGTGGTGGGAAGAGAAGTGGAAGTAGAGATGACACACTCACGAGGGCACGGGCCAAAGGTCAGGGAAAATAGCTGAGGTCGTGGAGCTCTAGCGGAGCCAGTCTAGGGCCCAGGCCTCCCTGCTGTACGAGGCAAAGAGGTGATCCATATGCCGCCATCCGTAGACTGTGGACGGCTGGGCCCTGGATGCCCGGATTTCGTCCTTATCTACCGAGAAGTGACGCACATGCAGTGTGCCACCGGAGGCTGTGGAGCAGCAGAGGGCAAAATCTTGAAAATGGGGGCTTCAGTTGACTTTGCCTGTGCTCTCCTTTGGCTGAGTGACATCGTGTGTTTCCTACCAGGTGAAGACATTCGTGGAGAGAGGCGGTTTCCACGCGTGCAGGCAAAGTGTGTGCTGAGCTGATGAGTTGCTGGAGACCAGGGTGGACTCTTCAGACCCAGAATAGGCCTCTGGCAGGTATGTGTCAATGTTTTCTGCCCATGGCACTCAGCCGGTTATTTGCATAGAATGTTATCAGCGGAATTAGTAGTCTCCGGAGAGGCTGCCACTTGTCAGCGAGCTTCACCTGCCCAGGTCCGCCCGTGATGTAGCTCCCCAATCAATCACTGCTCTCTAGACCTTCCAGATAGACTACCAGAACTTCTCTCCCCATGGGCAAGCAGTAGAGCCAGAGGCCTTCCCCCTTTGTTCTTTCGTCTCAAGGCCCTCTGTCAGGCACTCCAAGGTGTGAAGTGACAAGGGGGAGAAGGAAGAGATTTCAGAGAAGGAACACAAGCAGAGAGAGACAGAGAGAGGCAAGAGATGCTGAGTGGGGATGCCTTGCCTACTGATATCCTGAGGAAAGTGGGAAAGAGGTACCTGGCGTGCTCTGCCAATGCCCTGAAGCAGTCCGCACCAGGGGCTCCCTTGTGCCTGCGTAGCCTTTCCCGGGGTGTGCTCAAATCCTGTGGCCACTAGGGGTCATAGGTCACAATGGAGGGCCCTGTGTCATCTGCCTGGCGGGCCGGATCTCTGCCATTGGCTCAGTCTTGTCACCAGGCCCATCCCAAGCTCCGCCCACTCTTGCGGTGGGGGGACTGTCTCTATGGTGATGGCAAAGAAGCCTTAGCCCCGCCCACCTGGCCTTCACTTCACCTACCTGGCCCTCTGACCCTCACTCAGACCTCTGTGTTGATAAAAATCAATGTCCGCCAGTGCCCAGGTGTCAGCATCTGGGATAAAGGATTCGGGACCTTGCCTGGGGCAGAAGGCAGCCTAGGTCAGCGGGTAGCTGGAAGTCTAGTGACTTGTGACACTGCTGCCAGTGACAGATGGTGACTCCCACACTGACATATCCCCTGGTGGCAGAATGCTAGTGATGGGTGGAGAAACATCGCTCTGGAGCACACGTTTAATGGGGCACCAGCCAAAGCAAAGGCCAGGGCCAGTAGTGGACGTCGTGGAGCTGAATGGCGAGCCAGTGAAGGGCCCAAGGATCCCTCCTGTATGTGGCGAACGGGTCATCCGTGTCCCCACGTCCATCAACCATTGCACTGCTGGGGCCCAGGCTGCCAGGATTTCGGCCTTGCCTTCGGAGCCCGGCCACATAGGCAGCCTTGCACCGGAGGCGGGGACGTGTAGACAGCAAAAATTTGGAAACTGGCAGTGTTTCCTCGATTTCCCTGGCATCGGCCTTTTTGAGCGGCTTGCTTTTTTTCCTGGTAGGATAGGGCCCTGACGGAGAAAGGCAGGATTACGTGTGCAGGAATGGTGTGTGTTGAGAGGGTGACGACGTTGAGACCACGTTGGGATCTTTAGTCCCAGGAAAGGCCCCTGGCGGGTGTGGGTCAATGTTCTCTACCCATCCCCCTTGGCGGGGGGAGGTTTTCACCATACAAAGCAGCAGCGCAATTATTCGTCGCCGGAGAGGTTGCATCTGCCCACAAGCTCCACCTGGCCAGGGTCCGCCCCTACTGTATTGCGCGTGTCAGTCAACAGAAGCTAAGACCTTCCAGAGAGACTACCTGCTATTCTGTCCCCACGGGGAAGCAGTACAGCCAGAAGCCTCCCCCGTTCCATCTCTAGGCTCTCTCTCAGGCCCCTCATACTTGTGATGTGTCTCAGGGGTAGAATGAAGAGTTTCCTCTGAGTGAACACATACAGAGAGGCCACAGATGCTGAGGAAGGGCGCCTTGCCTAGTGATATCCCAGCATAAGTGGAAAAGAGGTACCTGCCTGCTGTCCCAGTGTGTCGAATGTGTTCACATCCGGGGTTGCCTACTGTGAAGTTATTCCCTGGGTGCCCTCGATTTTGTGGCCAAAGACGCAAGGGGCCGTTGTCTGTCCATGGGTAAAATGGAGGGCTCTGCGGAACTGGCCGGTTAGGCTGGAGCTCTCCTATTGGCTCAGTGTTTGTGACTCGTCCCCGTCAGAAGTTCCGCCCAGCCTTCCGGTGGCTGTCACCATGGTGATTGGGAAAGAAGCCTTAGGCCCCACACTCAGCCCTCACCTGGCCTCCCTGGCCTCTTTACCCTCATCTAGACCGCTGTGTGGATGAAAGAAAGGATGTCGGCCAGTGAGCACGTGTCCTCATTTCCTTGGAAGGATTAGGCTCCTTGCCTGGGCAGAAGACAGCCAAGGTCAGCCTGAGCCTAGACACCTAGTGACCTGTGACACTGCAGCCAGTGATAGATGTTGATGTCCACGCTGAGGTATCCGCAGGTGGCGGATTCAGTGTGGTGGGAAGAGAAGTGGAAGTAGAGATGACACACTCACGAGGGCACGGGCCAAAGGTCAGGGAAAATAGCTGAGGTCGTGGAGCTCTAGCGGAGCCAGTCTAGGGCCCAGGCCTCCCTGCTGTACGAGGCAAAGAGGTGATCCATATGCCGCCATCCGTAGACTGTGGACGGCTGGGCCCTGGATGCCCGGATTTCGTCCTTATCTACCGAGAAGTGACGCACATGCAGTGTGCCACCGGAGGCTGTGGAGCAGCAGAGGGCAAAATCTTGAAAATGGGGGCTTCAGTTGACTTTGCCTGTGCTCTCCTTTGGCTGAGTGACATCGTGTGTTTCCTACCAGGTGAAGACATTCGTGGAGAGAGGCGGTTTCCACGCGTGCAAGCAAAGTGTGTGCTGAGCTGATGAGTTGCTGGAGACCAGGGTGGACTCTTCAGACCCAGAATAGGCCTCTGGCAGGTATGTGTCAATGTTTTCTGCCCATGGCACTCAGCCGGTTATTTGCATAGAATGTTATCAGCGGAATTAGTAGTCTCCGGAGAGGCTGCCACTTGTCAGCGAGCTTCACCTGGCCAGGTCCGCCCGTGATGTAGCTCCCCAATCAATCACTGCTCTCTAGACCTTCCAGATAGACTACCAGAACTTCTCTCCCCATGGGCAAGCAGTAGAGCCAGAGGCCTTCCCCCTTTGTTCTTTCGTCTGAAGGCCCTCTGTCAGGCACTCCAAGGTGTGAAGTGACAAGGGGGAGAAGGAAGAGATTTCAGAGAAGGAACACAAGCAGAGAGAGACAGAGAGAGGCAAGAGATGCTGAGTGGGGATGCCTTGCCTACTGATATCCTGAGGAAAGTGGGAAAGAGGTACCTGGCGTGCTCTGCCAATGCCCTGAAGCAGTCCGCACCAGGGGCTCCCTTGTGCCTGCGTAGCCTTTCCCGGGGTGTGCTCAAATCCTGTGGCCACTAGGGGTCATAGGTCACAATGGAGGGCCCTGTGTCATCTGCCTGGCGGGCCGGATCTCTGCCATTGGCTCAGTCTTGTCACCAGGCCCATCCCAAGCTCCGCCCACTCTTGCGGTGGGGGGACTGTCTCTATGGTGATGGCAAAGAAGCCTTAGCCCCGCCCACCTGGCCTTCACTTCACCTACCTGGCCCTCTGACCCTCACTCAGACCTCTGTGTTGATAAAAATCAATGTCCGCCAGTGCCCAGGTGTCAGCATCTGGGATAAAGGATTCGGGACCTTGCCTGGGGCAGAAGGCAGCCTAGGTCAGCGGGTAGCTGGAAGTCTAGTGACTTGTGACACTGCTGCCAGTGACAGATGGTGACTCCCACACTGACATATCCCCTGGTGGCAGAATGCTAGTGATGGGTGGAGAAACATCGCTCCGGAGCACACGTTTAATGGGGCACCAGCCAAAGCAAAGGCCAGGGCCAGTAGTGGACGTCGTGGAGCTGAATGGCGAGCCAGTGAAGGGCCCAAGGATCCCTCCTGTATGTGGCGAACGGGTCATCCGTGTCCCCACGTCCATCAACCATTGCACTGCTGGGGCCCAGGCTGCCAGGATTTCGGCCTTGCCTTCGGAGCCCGGCCACATAGGCAGCCTTGCACCGGAGGCGGGGACGTGTAGACAGCAAAAATTTGGAAACTGGCAGTGTTTCCTCGATTTCCCTGGCATCGGCCTTTTTGAGCGGCTTGCTTTTTTTCCTGGTAGGATAGGGCCCTGACGGAGAAAGGCAGGATTACGTGTGCAGGAAAGGTGTGTGTTGAGAGGGTGACGACGTTGAGACCACGTTGGGATCTTTAGTCCCAGGAAAGGCCCCTGGCGGGTGTGGGTCAATGTTCTCTACCCATCCCCCTTGGCGGGGGGAGGTTTTTACCATACAAAGCAGCAGCGCAATTATTCGTCGCCGGAGAGGTTGCATCTGCCCACAAGCTCCACCTGGCCAGGGTCCGCCCCTACTGTATTGCGCGTGTCAGTCAACAGAAGCTAAGACCTTCCAGAGAGACTACCTGCTATTCTGTCCCCACGGGGAAGCAGTACAGCCAGAAGCCTCCCCCGTTCCATCTCTAGGCTCTCTCTCAGGCCCCTCATACTTGTGATGTGTCTCAGGGGTAGAATGAAGAGTTTCCTCTGAGTGAACACATACAGAGAGGCCACAGATGCTGAGGAAGGGCGCCTTGCCTAGTGATATCCCAGCATAAGTGGAAAAGAGGCACCTGCCTGCTGTCCCAGTGTGTCGAACGTGTTCACATCCGGGGTTGCCTACTGTGAAGTTATTCCCTGGGTGCCCTCGATTTTGTGGCCAAAGACGCAAGGGGCCGTTGTCTGTCCATGGGTAAAATGGAGGGCTCTGCGGAACTGGCCGGTTAGGCTGGACCTCTCCTATTGGCTCAGTGTTTGTGACTCGTCCCCGTCAGAAGTTCCGCCCAGCCTTCCGGTGGCTGTCACCATGGTGATTGGGAAAGAAGCCTTAGTCCCCACACTCAGCCCTCACCTGGCCTCCCTGGCCTCTTTACCCTCATCTAGACCGCTGTGTGGATGAAAGAAAGGATGTCGGCCAGTGAGCACGTGTCCTCATTTCCTTGGAAGGATTAGGCTCCTTGCCTGGGCAGAAGACAGCCAAGGTCAGCCTGAGCCTAGACACCTAGTGACCTGTGACACTGCAGCCAGTGATAGATGTTGATGTCCACGCTGAGGTATCCGCAGGTGGCGGATTCAGTGTGGTGGGAAGAGAAGTGGAAGTAGAGATGACACACTCACGAGGGCACGGGCCAAAGGTCAGGGAAAATAGCTGAGGTCGTGGAGCTCTAGCGGAGCCAGTCTAGGGCCCAGGCCTCCCTGCTGTACGAGGCAAAGAGGTGATCCATATGCCGCCATCCGTAGACTGTGGACGGCTGGGGCCCTGGATGCCCGGATTTCGGCCTTGTCTACCGAGAAGTGACGCACATGCAGTGTGCCACCGGAGGCTGTGGAGCAGCAGAGGGCAAAATCTTGAAAATGGGGGCTTCAGTTGACTTTGCCTGTGCTCTCCTTTGGCTGAGTGACATCGTGTGTTTCCTAGCAGGTGAAGACATTCCTGGAGAGAGGCGGTTTCCACGCGTGCAGGCAAAGTGTGTGCTGAGATGATGAGTTGCTGGAGACCAGGGTGGACTCTTCAGACCCAGAATAGGCCTCTGGCAGGTATGTGTCAATGTTTTCTGCCCATGGCACTCAGCCGGTTATTTGCATAGAATGTGATCAGCGGAATTAGTAGTCTCCGGAGAGGCTGCCACTTGTCAGCGAGCTTCACCTGGCCAGGTCCGCCCGTGATGTAGCTCCCCAATCAATCACTGCTCTCTAGACCTTCCAGATAGACTACCAGAACTTCTCTCCCCATGGGCAAGCAGTAGAGCCAGAGGCCTTCCCCCTTTGTTCTTTCGTCTGAAGGCCCTCTGTCAGGCACTCCAAGGTGTGAAGTGACAAGGGGGAGAAGGAAGAGATTTCAGAGAAGGAACACAAGCAGAGCGAGACAGAGAGAGGCAAGAGATGCTGAGTGGGGATGCCTTGCCTACTGATATCCTGAGGAAAGTGGGAAAGAGGTACCTGGCGTGCTCTGCCAATGCCCTGAAGCAGTCCGCACCAGGGGCTCCCTTGTGCCTGCGTAGCCTTTCCCGGGGTGTGTTCAAATCCTGTGGCCACTAGGGGTCATAGGTCACAATGGAGGGCCCTGTGTCATCTGCCTGGCGGGCCGGATCTCTGCCATTGGCTCAGTCTTGTCACCAGGCCCATCCCAAGCTCCGCCCACTCTTGCGGTGGGGGGACTGTCTCTATGGTGATGGCAAAGAAGCCTTAGCCCCGCCCACCTGGCCTTCACTTCACCTACCTGGCCCTCTGACCCTCACTCAGACCTCTGTGTTGATAAAAATCAATGTCCGCCAGTGCCCAGGTGTCAGCATCTGGGATAAAGGATTCGGGACCTTGCCTGGGGCAGAAGGCAGCCTAGGTCAGCGGGTAGCTGGAAGTCTAGTGACTTGTGACACTGCTGCCAGTGACAGATGGTGACTCCCACACTGACATATCCCCTGGTGGCAGAATGCTAGTGATGGGTGGAGAAACATCGCTCCGGAGCACACGTTTAATGGGGCACCAGCCAAAGCAAAGGCCAGGGCCAGTAGTGGACGTCGTGGAGCTGAATGGCGAGCCAGTGAAGGGCCCAAGGATCCCTCCTGTATGTGGCGAACGGGTCATCCGTGTCCCCACGTCCATCAACCATTGCACTGCTGGGGCCCAGGCTGCCAGGATTTCGGCCTTGCCTTCGGAGCCCGGCCACATAGGCAGCCTTGCACCGGAGGCGGGGACGTGTAGACAGCCAAAATTTGGAAACTGGCAGTGTTTCCTCGATTTCCCTGGCATCGGCCTTTTTGAGCGGCTTGCTTTTTTTCCTGGTAGGATAGGGCCCTGACGGAGAAAGGCAGGATTACGTGTGCAGGAAAGGTGTGTGTTGAGAGGGTGACGACGTTGAGACCACGTTGGGATCTTTAGTCCCAGGAAAGGCCCCTGGCGGGTGTGGGTCAATGTTCTCTACCCATCCCCCTTGGCGGGGGGAGGTTTTCACCATACAAAGCAGCAGCGCAATTATTCGTCGCCGGAGAGGTTGCATCTGCCCACAAGCTCCACCTGGCCAGGGTCCGCCCCTACTGTATTGCGCGTGTCAGTCAACAGAAGCTAAGACCTTCCAGAGAGACTACCTGCTATTCTGTCCCCACGGGGAAGCAGTACAGCCAGAAGCCTCCCCCGTTCCATCTCTAGGCTCTCTCTCAGGCCCCTCATACTTGTGATGTGTCTCAGGGGTAGAATGAAGAGTTTCCTCTGAGTGAACACATACAGAGAGGCCACAGATGCTGAGGAAGGGCGCCTTGCCTAGTGATATCCCAGCATAAGTGGAAAAGAGGCACCTGCCTGCTGTCCCAGTGTGTCGAACGTGTTCACATCCGGGGTTGCCTACTGTGAAGTTATTCCCTGGGTGCCCTCGATTTTGTGGCCAAAGACGCAAGGGGCCGTTGTCTGTCCATGGGTAAAATGGAGGGCTCTGCGGAACTGGCCGGTTAGGCTGGAGATCTCCTATTGGCTCAGTGTTTGTGACTCGTCCCAGTCAGAAGTTCCGCCCAGCCTTCCGGTGGCTGTCACCATGGTGATTGGGAAAGAAGCCTTAGGCCCCACACTCAGCCCTCACCTGGCCTCCCTGGCCTCTTTACCCTCATCTAGACCGCTGTGTGGATGAAAGAAAGGATGTCGGCCAGTGAGCACGTGTCCTCATTTCCTTGGAAGGATTAGGCTCCTTGCCTGGGCAGAAGACAGCCAAGGTCAGCCTGAGCCTAGACACCTAGTGACCTGTGACACTGCAGCCAGTGATAGATGTTGATGTCCACGCTGAGGTATCCGCAGGTGGCGGATTCAGTGTGGTGGGAAGAGAAGTGGAAGTAGAGATGACACACTCACGAGGGCACGGGCCAAAGGTCAGGGAAAATAGCTGAGGTCGTGGAGCTCTAGCGGAGCCAGTCTAGGGCCCAGGCCTCCCTGCTGTACGAGGCAAAGAGGTGATCCATATGCCGCCATCCGTAGACTGTGGACGGCTGGGGCCCTGGATGCCCGGATTTCGTCCTTATCTACCGAGAAGTGACGCACATGCAGTGTGCCACCGGAGGCTGTGGAGCAGCAGAGGGCAAAATCTTCAAAATGGGGGCTTCAGTTGACTTTGCCTGTGCTCTCCTTTGGCTGAGTGACATCGAGTGTTTCCTACCAGGTGAAGACATTCGTGGAGAGAGGCGGTTTCCACGCGTGCAGGCAAAGTGTGTGCTGAGATGATGAGTTGCTGGAGACCAGGGTGGACTCTTCAGACCCAGAATAGGCCTCTGGCAGGTATGTGTCAATGTTTTCTGCCCATGGCACTCAGCCGGTTATTTGCATAGAATGTTAGCAGCGGAATTAGTAGTCTCCGGAGAGGCTGCCACTTGTCAGCGAGCTTCACCTGGCCAGGTCCGCCCGTGATGTAGCTCCCCAATCAATCACTGCTCTCTAGACCTTCCAGATAGACTACCAGAACTTCTCTCCCCATGGGCAAGCAGTAGAGCCAGAGGCCTTCCCCCTTTGTTCTTTCGTCTGAAGGCCCTCTGTCAGGCACTCCAAGGTGTGAAGTGACAAGGGGGAGAAGGAAGAGATTTCAGAGAAGGAACACAAGCAGAGCGAGACAGAGAGAGGCAAGAGATGCTGAGTGGGGATGCCTTGCCTACTGATATCCTGAGGAAAGTGGGAAAGAGGTACCTGGCGTGCTCTGCCAATGCCCTGAAGCAGTCCGCACCAGGGGCTCCCTTGTGCCTGCGTAGCCTTTCCCGGGGTGTGCTCAAATCCTGTGGCCACTAGGGGTCATAGGTCACAATGGAGGGCCCTGTGTCATCTGCCTGGCGGGCCGGATCTCTGCCATTGGCTCAGTCTTGTCACCAGGCCCATCCCAAGCTCCGCCCACTCTTGCGGTGGGGGGACTGTCTCTATGGTGATGGCAAAAAGCCTTAGCCCCGCCCACCTGGCCTTCACTTCACCTACCTGGCCCTCTGACCCTCACTCAGACCTCTGTGTTGATAAAAATCAATGTCCGCCAGTGCCCAGGTGTCAGCATCTGGGATAAAGGATTCGGGACCTTGCCTGGGGCAGGAGGCAGCCTAGGTCAGCGGGTAGCTGGAAGTCTAGTGACTTGTGACACTGCTGCCAGTGACAGATGGTGACTCCCACACTGACATATCCCCTGGTGGCAGAATGCTAGTGATGGGTGGAGAAACATCGCTCCGGAGCACACGTTTAATGGGGCACCAGCCAAAGCAAAGGCCAGGGCCAGTAGTGGACGTCGTGGAGCTGAATGGCGAGCCAGTGAAGGGCCCAAGGATCCCTCCTGTATGTGGCGAACGGGTCATCCGTGTCCCCACGTCCATCAACCATTGCACTGCTGGGGCCCAGGCTGCCAGGATTTCGGCCTTGCCTTCGGAGCCCGGCCACATAGGCAGCCTTGCACCGGAGGCGGGGACGTGTAGACAGCCAAAATTTGGAAACTGGCAGTGTTTCCTCGATTTCCCTGGCATCGGCCTTTTTGAGCGGCTTGCTTTTTTTCCTGGTAGGATAGGGCCCTGACAGAGAAAGGCAGGATTACGTGTGCAGGAAAGGTGTGTGTTGAGAGGGTGACGACGTTGAGACCACGTTGGGATCTTTAGTCCCAGGAAAGGCCCCTGGCGGGTGTGGGTCAATGTTCTCTACCCATCCCCCTTGGCGGGGGGAGGTTTTCACCATACAAAGCAGCAGCGCAATTATTCGTCGCCGGAGAGGTTGCATCTGCCCACAAGCTCCACCTGGCCAGGGTCCGCCCCTACTGTATTGCGCGTGTCAGTCAACAGAAGCTAAGACCTTCCAGAGAGACTACCTGCTATTCTGTCCCCACGGGGAAGCAGTACAGCCAGAAGCCTCCCCCGTTCCATCTCTAGGCTCTCTCTCAGGCCCCTCATACTTGTGATGTGTCTCAGGGGTAGAATGAAGAGTTTCCTCTGAGTGAACACATACAGAGAGGCCACAGATGCTGAGGAAGGGCGCCTTGCCTAGTGATATCCCAGCATAAGTGGAAAAGAGGCACCTGCCTGCTGTCCCAGTGTGTCGAACGTGTTCACATCCGGGGTTGCCTACTGTGAAGTTATTCCCTGGGTGCCCTCGATTTTGTGGCCAAAGACGCAAGGGGCCGTTGTCTGTCCATGGGTAAAATGGAGGGCTCTGCGGAACTGGCCGGTTAGGCTGGAGATCTCCTATTGGCTCAGTGTTTGTGACTCGTCCCAGTCAGAAGTTCCGCCCAGCCTTCCGGTGGCTGTCACCATGGTGATTGGGAAAGAAGCCTTAGGCCCCACACTCAGCCCTCACCTGGCCTCCCTGGCCTCTTTACCCTCATCTAGACCGCTGTGTGGATGAAAGAAAGGATGTCGGCCAGTGAGCACGTGTCCTCATTTCCTTGGAAGGATTAGGCTCCTTGCCTGGGCAGAAGACAGCCAAGGTCAGCCTGAGCCTAGACACCTAGTGACCTGTGACACTGCAGCCAGTGATAGATGTTGATGTCCACGCTGAGGTATCCGCAGGTGGCGGATTCAGTGTGGTGGGAAGAGAAGTGGAAGTAGAGATGACACACTCACGAGGGCACGGGCCAAAGGTCAGGGAAAATAGCTGAGGTCGTGGAGCTCTAGCGGAGCCAGTCTAGGGCCCAGGCCTCCCTGCTGTACGAGGCAAAGAGGTGATCCATATGCCGCCATCCGTAGACTGTGGACGGCTGGGGCCCTGGATGCCCGGATTTCGTCCTTGTCTACCGAGAAGTGACGCACATGCAGTGTGCCACCGGAGGCTGTGGAGCAGCAGAGGGCAAAATCTTGAAAATGGGGGCTTCAGTTGACTTTGCCTGTGCTCTCCTTTGGCTGAGTGACATCGTGTGTTTCCTAGCAGGTGAAGACATTCGTGGAGAGAGGCGGTTTCCACGCGTGCAGGCAAAGTGTGTGCTGAGATGATGAGTTGCTGGAGACCAGGGTGGACTCTTCAGACCCAGAATAGGCCTCTGGCAGGTATGTGTCAATGTTTTCTGCCCATGGCACTCAGCCGGTTATTTGCATAGAATGTTATCAGCGGAATTAGTAGTCTCCGGAGAGGCTGCCACTTGTCAGCGAGCTTCACCTGGCCAGGTCCGCCCGTGATGTAGCTCCCCAATCAATCACTGCTCTCTAGACCTTCCAGATAGACTACCAGAACTTCTCTCCCCATGGGCAAGCAGTAGAGCCAGAGGCCTTCCCCCTTTGTTCTTTCGTCTGAAGGCCCTCTGTCAGGCACTCCAAGGTGTGAAGTGACAAGGGGGAGAAGGAAGAGATTTCAGAGAAGGAACACAAGCAGAGCGAGACAGAGAGAGGCAAGAGATGCTGAGTGGGGATGCCTTGCCTACTGATATCCTGAGGAAAGTGGGAAAGAGGTACCTGGCGTGCTCTGCCAATGCCCTGAAGCAGTCCGCACCAGGGGCTCCCTTGTGCCTGCGTAGCCTTTCCCGGGGTGTGCTCAAATCCTGTGGCCACTAGGGGTCATAGGTCACAATGGAGGGCCCTGTGTCATCTGCCTGGCGGGCCGGATCTCTGCCATTGGCTCAGTCTTGTCACCAGGCCCATCCCAAGCTCCGCCCACTCTTGCGGTGGGGGGACTGTCTCTATGGTGATGGCAAAGAAGCCTTAGCCCCGCCCACCTGGCCTTCACTTCACCTACCTGGCCCTCTGACCCTCACTCAGACCTCTGTGTTGATAAAAATCAATGTCCGCCAGTGCCCAGGTGTCAGCATCTGGGATAAAGGATTCGGGACCTTGCCTGGGGCAGAAGGCAGCCTAGGTCAGCGGGTAGCTGGAAGTCTAGTGACTTGTGACACTGCTGCCAGTGACAGATGGTGACTCCCACACTGACATATCCCCTTTTGGCAGAATGCTAGTGATGGGTGGAGAAACATCGCTCCGGAGCACACGTTTAATGGGGCACCAGCCAAAGCAAAGGCCAGGGCCAGTAGTGGACGTCGTGGAGCTGAATGGCGAGCCAGTGAAGGGCCCAAGGATCCCTCCTGTATGTGGCGAACGGGTCATCCGTGTCCCCACGTCCATCAACCATTGCACTGCTGGGGCCCAGGCTGCCAGGATTTCGGCCTTGCCTTCGGAGCCCGGCCACATAGGCAGCCTTGCACCGGAGGCGGGGACGTGTAGACAGCAAAAATTTGGAAACTGGCAGTGTTTCCTCGATTTCCCTGGCATCGGCCTTTTTGAGCGGCTTGCTTTTTTTCCTGGTAGGATAGGGCCGTGACGGAGAAAGGCAGGATTACGTGTGCAGGAAAGGTGTGTGTTGAGAGGGTGACGACGTTGAGACCACGTTGGGATCTTTAGTCCCAGGAAAGGCCCCTGGCGGGTGTGGGTCAATGTTCTCTACCCATCCCCCTTGGCGGGGGGAGGTTTTCACCATACAAAGCAGCAGCGCAATTATTCGTCGCCGGAGAGGTTGCATCTGCCCACAAGCTCCACCTGGCCAGGGTCCGCCCCTACTGTATTGCGCGTGTCAGTCAACAGAAGCTAAGACCTTCCAGAGAGACTACCTGCTATTCTGTCCCCACGGGGAAGCAGTACAGCCAGAAGCCTCCCCCGTTCCATCTCTAGGCTCTCTCTCAGGCCCCTCATACTTGTGATGTGTCTCAGGGGTAGAATGAAGAGTTTCCTCTGAGTGAACACATACAGAGAGGCCACAGATGCTGAGGAAGGGTGCCTTGCCTAGTGATATCCCAGCATAAGTGGAAAAGAGGCACCTGCCTGCTGTCCCAGTGTGTCGAACGTGTTCACATCCGGGGTTGCCTACTGTGAAGTTATTCCCTGGGTGCCCTCGATTTTGTGGCCAAAGACGCAAGGGGCCGTTGTCTGTCCATGGGTAAAATGGAGGGCTCTGCGGAACTGGCCGGTTAGGCTGGACCTCTCCTATTGGCTGAGTGTTTGTGACTCGTCCCCGTCAGAAGTTCCGCCCAGCCTTCCGGTGGCTGTCACCATGGTGATTGGGAAAGAAGCCTTAGGCCCCACACTCAGCCCTCACCTGGCCTCCCTGGCCTCTTTACCCTCATCTAGACCGCTGTGTGGATGAAAGAAAGGATGTCGGCCAGTGAGCACGTGTCCTCATTTCCTTGGAAGGATTAGGCTCCTTGCCTGGGCAGAAGACAGCCAAGGTCAGCCTGAGCCTAGACACCTAGTGACCTGTGACACTGCAGCCAGTGATAGATGTTGATGTCCACGCTGAGGTATCCGCAGGTGGCGGATTCAGTGTGGTGGGAAGAGAAGTGGAAGTAGAGATGACACACTCACGAGGGCACGGGCCAAAGGTCAGGGAAAATAGCTGAGGTCGTGGAGCTCTAGCGGAGCCAGTCTAGGGCCCAGGCCTCCCTGCTGTACGAGGCAAAGAGGTGATCCATATGCCGCCATCCGTAGACTGTGGACGGCTGGGGCCCTGGATGCCCGGATTTCGTCCTTGTCTACCGAGAAGTGACGCACATGCAGTGTGCCACCGGAGGCTGTGGAGCAGCAGAGGGCAAAATCTTGAAAATGGGGGCTTCAGTTGACTTTGCCTGTGCTCTCCTTTGGCTGAGTGACATCGTGTGTTTCCTAGCAGGTGAAGACATTCGTGGAGAGAGGCGGTTTCCACGCGTGCAGGCAAAGTGTGTGCTGAGATGATGAGTTGCTGGAGACCAGGGTGGACTCTTCAGACCCAGAATAGGCCTCTGGCAGGTATGTGTCAATGTTTTCTGCCCATGGCACTCAGCCGGTTATTTGCATAGAATGTTAGCAGCGGAATTAGTAGTCTCCGGAGAGGCTGCCACTTGTCAGCGAGCTTCACCTGGCCAGGTCCGCCCGTGATGTAGCTCCCCAATCAATCACTGCTCTCTAGACCTTCCAGATAGACTACCAGAACTTCTCTCCCCATGGGCAAGCAGTAGAGCCAGAGGCCTTCCCCCTTTGTTCTTTCGTCTGAAGGCCCTCTGTCAGGCACTCCAAGGTGTGAAGTGACAAGGGGGAGAAGGAAGAGATTTCAGAGAAGGAACACAAGCAGAGCGAGACAGAGAGAGGCAAGAGATGCTGAGTGGGGATGCCTTGCCTACTGATATCCTGAGGAAAGTGGGAAAGAGGTACCTGGCGTGCTCTGCCAATGCCCTGAAGCAGTCCGCACCAGGGGCTCCCTTGTGCCTGCGTAGCCTTTCCCGGGGTGTGCTCAAATCCTGTGGCCACTAGGGGTCATAGGTCACAATGGAGGGCCCTGTGTCATCTGCCTGGCGGGCCGGATCTCTGCCATTGGCTCAGTCTTGTCACCAGGCCCATCCCAAGCTCCGCCCACTCTTGCGGTGGGGGGACTGTCTCTATGGTGATGGCAAAGAAGCCTTAGCCCCGCCCACCTGGCCTTCACTTCACCTACCTGGCCCTCTGACCCTCACTCAGACCTCTGTGTTGATAAAAATCAATGTCCGCCAGTGCCCAGGTGTCAGCATCTGGGATAAAGGATTCGGGACCTTGCCTGGGGCAGAAGGCAGCCTAGGTCAGCGGGTAGCTGGAAGTCTAGTGACTTGTGACACTGCTGCCAGTGACAGATGGTGACTCCCACACTGACATATCCCCTTTTGGCAGAATGCTAGTGATGGGTGGAGAAACATCGCTCCGGAGCACACGTTTAATGGGGCACCAGCCAAAGCAAAGGCCAGGGCCAGTAGTGGACGTCGTGGAGCTGAATGGCGAGCCAGTGAAGGGCCCAAGGATCCCTCCTGTATGTGGCGAACGGGTCATCCGTGTCCCCACGTCCATCAACCATTGCACTGCTGGGGCCCAGGCTGCCAGGATTTCGGCCTTGCCTTCGGAGCCCGGCCACATAGGCAGCCTTGCACCGGAGGCGGGGACGTGTAGACAGCAAAAATTTGGAAACTGGCAGTGTTTCCTCGATTTCCCTGGCATCGGCCTTTTTGAGCGGCTTGCTTTTTTTCCTGGTAGGATAGGGCCGTGACGGAGAAAGGCAGGATTACGTGTGCAGGAAAGGTGTGTGTTGAGAGGGTGACGACGTTGAGACCACGTTGGGATCTTTAGTCCCAGGAAAGGCCCCTGGCGGGTGTGGGTCAATGTTCTCTACCCATCCCCCTTGGCGGGGGGAGGTTTTCACCATACAAAGCAGCAGCGCAATTATTCGTCGCCGGAGAGGTTGCATCTGCCCACAAGCTCCACCTGGCCAGGGTCCGCCCCTACTGTATTGCGCGTGTCAGTCAACAGAAGCTAAGACCTTCCAGAGAGACTACCTGCTATTCTGTCCCCACGGGGAAGCAGTACAGCCAGAAGCCTCCCCCGTTCCATCTCTAGGCTCTCTCTCAGGCCCCTCATACTTGTGATGTGTCTCAGGGGTAGAATGAAGAGTTTCCTCTGAGTGAACACATACAGAGAGGCCACAGATGCTGAGGAAGGGCGCCTTGCCTAGTGATATCCCAGCATAAGTGGAAAAGAGGTACCTGCCTGCTGTCCCAGTGTGTCGAACGTGTTCACATCCGGGGTTGCCTACTGTGAAGTTATTCCCTGGGTGCCCTCGATTTTGTGGCCAAAGACGCAAGGGGCCGTTGTCTGTCCATGGGTAAAATGGAGGGCTCTGCGGAACTGGCCGGTTAGGCTGGAGCTCTCCTATTGGCTCAGTGTTTGTGACTCGTCGCCGTCAGAAGTTCCGCCCAGCCTTCCGGTGGCTGTCACCATGGTGATTGGGAAAGAAGCCTTAGGCCCCACACTCAGCCCTCACCTGGCCTCCCTGGCCTCTTTACCCTCATCTAGACCGCTGTGTGGATGAAAGAAAGGAGTCGGCCAGTGAGCACGTGTCCTCATTTCCTTGGAAGGATTAGGCTCCTTGCCTGGGCAGAAGACAGCCAAGGTCAGCCTGAGCCTAGACACCTAGTGACCTGTGACACTGCAGCCAGTGATAGATGTTGATGTCCACGCTGAGGTATCCGCAGGTGGCGGATTCAGTGTGGTGGGAAGAGAAGTGGAAGTAGAGATGACACACTCACGAGGGCACGGGCCAAAGGTCAGGGAAAATAGCTGAGGTCGTGGAGCTCTAGCGGAGCCAGTCTAGGGCCCAGGCCTCCCTGCTGTACGAGGCAAAGAGGTGATCCATATGCCGCCATCCGTAGACTCTGGACGGCTGGGGCCCTGGATGCCCGGATTTCGTCCTTGTCTACCGAGAAGTGACGCACATGCAGTGTGCCACCGGAGGCTGTGGAGCAGCAGAGGGCAAAATCTTGAAAATGGGGGCTTCAGTTGACTTTGCCTGTGCTCTCCTTTGGCTGAGTGACATCGTGTGTTTCCTAGCAGGTGAAGACATTCGTGGAGAGAGGCGGTTTCCACGCGTGCAGGCAAAGTGTGTGCTGAGCTGATGAGTTGCTGGAGACCAGGGTGGACTCTTCAGACCCAGAATAGGCCTCTGGCAGGTATGTGTCAATGTTTTCTGCCCATGGCACTCAGCCGGTTATTTGCATAGAATGTTATCAGCGGAATTAGTAGTCTCCGGAGAGGCTGCCACTTGTCAGCGAGCTTCACCTGCCCAGGTCCGCCCGTGATGTAGCTCCCCAATCAATCACTGCTCTCTAGACCTTCCAGATAGACTACCAGAACTTCTCTCCCCATGGGCAAGCAGTAGAGCCAGAGGCCTTCCCCCTTTGTTCTTTCGTCTGAAGGCCCTCTGTCAGGCACTCCAAGGTGTGAAGTGACAAGGGGGAGAAGGAAGAGATTTCAGAGAAGGAACACAAGCAGAGAGAGACAGAGAGAGGCAAGAGATGCTGAGTGGGGATGCCTTGCCTACTGATATCCTGAGGAAAGTGGGAAAGAGGTACCTGGCGTGCTCTGCCAATGCCCTGAAGCAGTCCGCACCAGGGGCTCCCTTGTGCCTGCGTAGCCTTTCCCGGGGTGTGCTCAAATCCTGTGGCCACTAGGGGTCATAGGTCACAATGGAGGGCCCTGTGTCATCTGCCTGGCGGGCCGGATCTCTGCCATTGGCTCAGTCTTGTCACCAGGCCCATCCCAAGCTCCGCCCACTCTTGCGGTGGGGGGACTGTCTCTATGGTGATGGCAAAGAAGCCTTAGCCCCGCCCACCTGGCCTTCACTTCACCTACCTGGCCCTCTGACCCTCACTCAGACCTCTGTGTTGATAAAAATCAATGTCCGCCAGTGCCCAGGTGTCAGCATCTGGGATAAAGGATTCGGGACCTTGCCTGGGGCAGAAGGCAGCCTAGGTCAGCGGGTAGCTGGAAGTCTAGTGACTTGTGACACTGCTGCCAGTGACAGATGGTGACTCCCACACTGACATATCCCCTGGTGGCAGAATGCTAGTGATGGGTGGAGAAACATCGCTCCGGAGCACACGTTTAATGGGGCACCAGCCAAAGCAAAGGCCAGGGCCAGTAGTGGACGTCGTGGAGCTGAATGGCGAGCCAGTGAAGGGCCCAAGGATCCCTCCTGTATGTGGCGAACGGGTCATCCGTGTCCCCACGTCCATCAACCATTGCACTGCTGGGGCCCAGGCTGCCAGGATTTCGGCCTTGCCTTCGGAGCCCGGCCACATAGGCAGCCTTGCACCGGAGGCGGGGACGTGTAGACAGCAAAAATTTGGAAACTGGCAGTGTTTCCTCGATTTCCCTGGCATCGGCCTTTTTGAGCGGCTTGCTTTTTTTCCTGGTAGGATAGGGCCGTGACGGAGAAAGGCAGGATTACGTGTGCAGGAAAGGTGTGTGTTGAGAGGGTGACGACGTTGAGACCACGTTGGGATCTTTAGTCCCAGGAAAGGCCCCTGGCGGGTGTGGGTCAATGTTCTCTACCCATCCCCCTTGGCGGGGGGAGGTTTTCACCATACAAAGCAGCAGCGCAATTATTCGTCGCCGGAGAGCTTGCATCTGCCCACAAGCTCCACCTGGCCAGGGTCCGCCCCTACTGTATTGCGCGTGTCAGTCAACAGAAGCTAAGACCTTCCAGAGAGACTACCTGCTATTCTGTCCCCACGGGGAAGCAGTACAGCCAGAAGCCTCCCCCGTTCCATCTCTAGGCTCTCTCTCAGGCCCCTCATACTTGTGATGTGTCTCAGGGGTAGAATGAAGAGTTTCCTCTGAGTGAACACATACAGAGAGGCCACAGATGCTGAGGAAGGGCGCCTTGCCTAGTGATATCCCAGCATAAGTGGAAAAGAGGTACCTGCCTGCTGTCCCAGTGTGTCGAACGTGTTCACATCCGGGGTTGCCTACTGTGAAGTTATTCCCTGGGTGCCCTCGATTTTGTGGCCAAAGACGCAAGGGGCCGTTGTCTGTCCATGGGTAAAATGGAGGGCTCTGCGGAACTGGCCGGTTAGGCTGGAGCTCTCCTATTGGCTCAGTGTTTGTGACTCGTCCCCGTCAGAAGTTCCGCCCAGCCTTCCGGTGGCTGTCACCATGGTGATTGGGAAAGAAGCCTTAGGCCCCACACTCAGCCCTCACCTGGCCTCCCTGGCCTCTTTACCCTCATCTAGACCGCTGTGTGGATGAAAGAAAGGATGTCGGCCAGTGAGCACGTGTCCTCATTTCCTTGGAAGGATTAGGCTCCTTGCCTGGGCAGAAGACAGCCAAGGTCAGCCTGAGCCTAGACACCTAGTGACCTGTGACACTGCAGCCAGTGATAGATGTTGATGTCCACGCTGAGGTATCCGCAGGTGGCGGATTCAGTGTGGTGGGAAGAGAAGTGGAAGTAGAGATGACACACTCACGAGGGCACGGGCCAAAGGTCAGGGAAAATAGCTGAGGTCGTGGAGCTCTAGCGGAGCCAGTCTAGGGCCCAGGCCTCCCTGCTGTACGAGGCAAAGAGGTGATCCATATGCCGCCATCCGTAGACTGTGGACGGCTGGGCCCTGGATGCCCGGATTTCGTCCTTATCTACCGAGAAGTGACGCACATGCAGTGTGCCACCGGAGGCTGTGGAGCAGCAGAGGGCAAAATCTTGAAAATGGGGGCTTCAGTTGACTTTGCCTGTGCTCTCCTTTGGCTGAGTGACATCGTGTGTTTCCTACCAGGTGAAGACATTCGTGGAGAGAGGCGGTTTCCACGCGTGCAGGCAAAGTGTGTGCTGAGATGATGAGTTGCTGGAGACCAGGGTGGACTCTTCAGACCCAGAATAGGCCTCTGGAGGGTATGTGTCAATGTTTTCTGCCCATGGCACTCAGCCGGTTATTTGCATAGACTGTTATCAGCGGAATTAGTAGTCTCCGGAGAGGCTGCCACTTGTCAGCGAGCTTCACCTGCCCAGGTCCGCCCGTGATGTAGCTCCCCAATCAATCACTGCTCTCTAGACGTTCCAGATAGACTACCAGAACTTCTCTCCCCATGGGCAAGCAGTAGAGCCAGAGGCCTTCCCCCTTTGTTCTTTCGTCTGAAGGCCCTCTGTCAGGCACTCCAAGGTGTGAAGTGACAAGGGGGAGAAGGAAGAGATTTCAGAGAAGGAACACAAGCAGAGAGAGACAGAGAGAGGCAAGAGATGCTGAGTGGGGATGCCTTGCCTACTGATATCCTGAGGAAAGTGGGAAAGAGGTACCTGGCGTGCTCTGCCAATGCCCTGAAGCAGTCCGCACCAGGGGCTCCCTTGTGCCTGCGTAGCCTTTCCCGGGGTGTGCTCAAATCCTGTGGCCACTAGGGGTCATAGGTCACAATGGAGGGCCCTGTGTCATCTGCCTGGCGGGCCGGATCTCTGCCATTGGCTCAGTCTTGTCACCAGGCCCATCCCAAGCTCCGCCCACTCTTGCGGTGGGGGGACTGTCTCTATGGTGATGGCAAAGAAGCCTTAGCCCCGCCCACCTGGCCTTCACTTCACCTACCTGGCCCTCTGACCCTCACTCAGACCTCTGTGTTGATAAAAATCAATGTCCGCCAGTGCCCAGGTGTCAGCATCTGGGATAAAGGATTCGGGACCTTGCCTGGGGCAGAAGGCAGCCTAGGTCAGCGGGTAGCTGGAAGTCTAGTGACTTGTGACACTGCTGCCAGTGACAGATGGTGACTCCCACACTGACATATCCCCTGGTGGCAGAATGCTAGTGATGGGTGGAGAAACATCGCTCCGGAGCACACGTTTAATGGGGCACCAGCCAAAGCAAAGGCCAGGGCCAGTAGTGGACGTCGTGGAGCTGAATGGCGAGCCAGTGAAGGGCCCAAGGATCCCTCCTGTATGTGGCGAACGGGTCATCCGTGTCCCCACGTCCATCAACCATTGCACTGCTGGGGCCCAGGCTGCCAGGATTTCGGCCTTGCCTTCGGAGCCCGGCCACATAGGCAGCCTTGCACCGGAGGCGGGGACGTGTAGACAGCAAAAATTTGGAAACTGGCAGTGTTTCCTCGATTTCCCTGGCATCGGCCTTTTTGAGCGGCTTGCTTTTTTTCCTGGTAGGATAGGGCCGTGACGGAGAAAGGCAGGATTACGTGTGCAGGAAAGGTGTGTGTTGAGAGGGTGACGACGTTGAGACCACGTTGGGATCTTTAGTCCCAGGAAAGGCCCCTGGCGGGTGTGGGTCAATGTTCTCTACCCATCCCCCTTGGCGGGGGGAGGTTTTCACCATACAAAGCAGCAGCGCAATTATTCGTCGCCGGAGAGCTTGCATCTGCCCACAAGCTCCACCTGGCCAGGGTCCGCCCCTACTGTATTGCGCGTGTCAGTCAACAGAAGCTAAGACCTTCCAGAGAGACTACCTGCTATTCTGTCCCCACGGGGAAGCAGTACAGCCAGAAGCCTCCCCCGTTCCATCTCTAGGCTCTCTCTCAGGCCCCTCATACTTGTGATGTGTCTCAGGGGTAGAATGAAGAGTTTCCTCTGAGTGAACACATACAGAGAGGCCACAGATGCTGAGGAAGGGCGCCTTGCCTAGTGATATCCCAGCATAAGTGGAAAAGAGGTACCTGCCTGCTGTCCCAGTGTGTCGAACGTGTTCACATCCGGGGTTGCCTACTGTGAAGTTATTCCCTGGGTGCCCTCGATTTTGTGGCCAAAGACGCAAGGGGCCGTTGTCTGTCCATGGGTAAAATGGAGGGCTCTGCGGAACTGGCCGGTTAGGCTGGAGCTGTCCTATTGGCTCAGTGTTTGTGACTCGTCCCCGTCAGAAGTTCCGCCCAGCCTTCCGGTGGTTGTCACCATGGTGATTGGGAAAGAAGCCTTAGGCCCCACACTCAGCCCTCACCTGGCCTCCCTGGCCTCTTTACCCTCATCTAGACCGCTGTGTGGATGAAAGAAAGGATGTCGGCCAGTGAGCACGTGTCCTCATTTCCTTGGAAGGATTAGGCTCCTTGCCTGGGCAGAAGACAGCCAAGGTCAGCCTGAGCCTAGACACCTAGTGACCTGTGACACTGCAGCCAGTGATAGATGTTGATGTCCACGCTGAGGTATCCGCAGGTGGCGGATTCAGTGTGGTGGGAAGAGAAGTGGAAGTAGAGATGACACACTCACGAGGGCACGGGCCAAAGGTCAGGGAAAATAGCTGAGGTCGTGGAGCTCTAGCGGAGCCAGTCTAGGGCCCAGGCCTCCCTGCTGTACGAGGCAAAGAGGTGATCCATATGCCGCCATCCGTAGACTGTGGACGGCTGGGCCCTGGATGCCCGGATTTCGTCCTTATCTACCGAGAAGTGACGCACATGCAGTGTGCCACCGGAGGCTGTGGAGCAGCAGAGGGCAAAATCTTGAAAATGGGGGCTTCAGTTGACTTTGCCTGTGCTCTCCTTTGGCTGAGTGACATCGTGTGTTTCCTACCAGGTGAAGACATTCGTGGAGAGAGGCGGTTTCCACGCGTGCAGGCAAAGTGTGTGCTGAGATGATGAGTTGCTGGAGACCAGGGTGGACTCTTCAGACCCAGAATAGGCCTCTGGCAGGTATGTGTCAATGTTTTCTGCCCATGGCACTCAGCCGGTTATTTGCATAGACTGTTATCAGCGGAATTAGTAGTCTCCGGAGAGGCTGCCACTTGTCAGCGAGCTTCACCTGCCCAGGTCCGCCCGTGATGTAGCTCCCCAATCAATCACTGCTCTCTAGACGTTCCAGATAGACTACCAGAACTTCTCTCCCCATGGGCAAGCAGTAGAGCCAGAGGCCTTCCCCCTTTGTTCTTTCGTCTGAAGGCCCTCTGTCAGGCACTCCAAGGTGTGAAGTGACAAGGGGGAGAAGGAAGAGATTTCAGAGAAGGAACACAAGCAGAGAGAGACAGAGAGAGGCAAGAGATGCTGAGTGGGGATGCCTTGCCTACTGATATCCTGAGGAAAGTGGGAAAGAGGTACCTGGCGTGCTCTGCCAATGCCCTGAAGCAGTCCGCACCAGGGGCTCCCTTGTGCCTGCGTAGCCTTTCCCGGGGTGTGCTCAAATCCTGTGGCCGCTAGGGGTCATAGGTCACAATGGAGGGCCCTGTGTCATCTGCCTGGCGGGCCGGATCTCTGCCATTGGCTCAGTCTTGTCACCAGGCCCATCCCAAGCTCCGCCCACTCTTGCGGTGGGGGGACTGTCTCTATGGTGATGGCAAAGAAGCCTTAGCCCCGCCCACCTGGCCTTCACTTCACCTACCTGGCCCTCTGACCCTCACTCAGACCTCTGTGTTGATAAAAATCAATGTCCGCCAGTGCCCAGGTGTCAGCATCTGGGATAAAGGATTCGGGACCTTGCCTGGGGCAGAAGGCAGCCTAGGTCAGCGGGTAGCTGGAAGTCTAGTGACTTGTGACACTGCTGCCAGTGACAAATGGTGACTCCCACACTGACATATCCCCTGGTGGCAGAATGCTAGTGATGGGTGGAGAAACATCGCTCCGGAGCACACGTTTAATGGGGCACCAGCCAAAGCAAAGGCCAGGGCCAGTAGTGGACGTCGTGGAGCTGAATGGCGAGCCAGTGAAGGGCCCAAGGATCCCTCCTGTATGTGGCGAACGGGTCATCCGTGTCCCCACGTCCATCAACCATTGCACTGCTGGGGCCCAGGCTGCCAGGATTTCGGCCTTGCCTTCGGAGCCCGGCCACATAGGCAGCCTTGCACCGGAGGCGGGGACGTGTAGACAGCAAAAATTTGGAAACTGGCAGTGTTTCCTCGATTTCCCTGGCATCGGCCTTTTTGAGCGGCTTGCTTTTTTTCCTGGTAGGATAGGGCCGTGACGGAGAAAGGCAGGATTACGTGTGCAGGAAAGGTGTGTGTTGAGAGGGTGACGACGTTGAGACCACGTTGGGATCTTTAGTCCCAGGAAAGGCCCCTGGCGGGTGTGGGTCAATGTTCTCTACCCATCCCCCTTGGCGGGGGGAGGTTTTCACCATACAAAGCAGCAGCGCAATTATTCGTCGCCGGAGAGCTTGCATCTGCCCACAAGCTCCACCTGGCCAGGGTCCGCCCCTACTGTATTGCGCGTGTCAGTCAACAGAAGCTAAGACCTTCCAGAGAGACTACCTGCTATTCTGTCCCCACGGGGAAGCAGTACAGCCAGAAGCCTCCCCCGTTCCATCTCTAGGCTCTCTCTCAGGCCCCTCATACTTGTGATGTGTCTCAGGGGTAGAATGAAGAGTTTCCTCTGAGTGAACACATACAGAGAGGCCACAGATGCTGAGGAAGGGCGCCTTGCCTAGTGATATCCCAGCATAAGTGGAAAAGAGGTACCTGCCTGCTGTCCCAGTGTGTCGAACGTGTTCACATCCGGGGTTGCCTACTGTGAAGTTATTCCCTGGGTGCCCTCGATTTTGTGGCCAAAGACGCAAGGGGCCGTTGTCTGTCCATGGGTAAAATGGAGGGCTCTGCGGAACTGGCCGGTTAGGCTGGAGCTCTCCTATTGGCTGAGTGTTTGTGACTCGTCCCCGTCAGAAGTTCCGCCCAGCCTTCCGGTGGCTGTCACCATGGTGATTGGGAAAGAAGCCTTAGGCCCCACACTCAGCCCTCACCTGGCCTCCCTGGCCTCTTTACCCTCATCTAGACCGCTGTGTGGATGAAAGAAAGGATGTCGGCCAGTGAGCACGTGTCCTCATTTCCTTGGAAGGATTAGGCTCCTTGCCTGGGCAGAAGACAGCCAAGGTCAGCCTGAGCCTAGACACCTAGTGAGCTGTGACACTGCAGCCAGTGATAGATGTTGATGTCCACGCTGAGGTATCCGCAGGTGGCGGATTCAGTGTGGTGGGAAGAGAAGTGGAAGTAGAGATGACACACTCACGAGGGCACGGGCCAAAGGTCAGGGAAAATAGCTGAGGTCGTGGAGCTCTAGCGGAGCCAGTCTAGGGCCCAGGCCTCCCTGCTGTACGAGGCAAAGAGGTGATCCATATGCCGCCATCCGTAGACTGTGGACGGCTGGGGCCCTGGATGCCCGGATTTCGTCCTTGTCTACCGAGAAGTGACGCACATGCAGTGTGCCACCGGAGGCTGTGGAGCAGCAGAGGGCAAAATCTTGAAAATGGGGGCTTCAGTTGACTTTGCCTGTGCTCTCCTTTGGCTGAGTGACATCGTGTGCTTCCTAGCAGGTGAAGACATTCGTGGAGAGAGGCGGTTTCTACGCGTGCAGGCAAAGTGTGTGCTGAGATGATGAGTTGCTGGAGACCAGGGTGGACTCTTCAGACCCAGAATAGGCCTCTGGCAGGTATGTGTCAATGTTTTCTGCCCATGGCACTCAGCCGGTTATTTGCATAGAATGTTATCAGCGGAATTAGTAGTCTCCGGAGAGGCTGCCACTTGTCAGCGAGCTTCACCTGGCCAGGTCCGCCCGTGATGTAGCTCCCCAATCAATCACTGCTCTCTAGACGTTCCAGATAGACTACCAGAACTTCTCTCCCCATGGGCAAGCAGTAGAGCCAGAGGCCTTCCCCCTTTGTTCTTTCGTCTGAAGGCCCTCTGTCAGGCACTCCAAGGTGTGAAGTGACAAGGGGGAGAAGGAAGAGATTTCAGAGAAGGAACACAAGCAGAGAGAGACAGAGAGAGGCAAGAGATGCTGAGTGGGGATGCCTTGCCTACTGATATCCTGAGGAAAGTGGGAAAGAGGTACCTGGCGTGCTCTGCCAATGCCCTGAAGCAGTCCGCACCAGGGGCTCCCTTGTGCCTGCGTAGCCTTTCCCGGGGTGTGCTCAAATCCTGTGGCCGCTAGGGGTCATAGGTCACAATGGAGGGCCCTGTGTCATCTGCCTGGCGGGCCGGATCTCTGCCATTGGCTCAGTCTTGTCACCAGGCCCATCCCAAGCTCCGCCCACTCTTGCGGTGGGGGGACTGTCTCTATGGTGATGGCAAAGAAGCCTTAGCCCCGCCCACCTGGCCTTCACTTCACCTACCTGGCCCTCTGACCCTCACTCAGACCTCTGTGTTGATAAAAATCAATGTCCGCCAGTGCCCAGGTGTCAGCATCTGGGATAAAGGATTCGGGACCTTGCCTGGGGCAGAAGGCAGCCTAGGTCAGCGGGTAGCTGGAAGTCTAGTGACTTGTGACACTGCTGCCAGTGACAGATGGTGACTCCCACACTGACATATCCCCTGGTGGCAGAATGCTAGTGATGGGTGGAGAAACATCGCTCCGGAGCACACGTTTAATGGGGCACCAGCCAAAGCAAAGGCCAGGGCCAGTAGTGGACGTCGTGGAGCTGAATGGCGAGCCAGTGAAGGGCCCAAGGATCCCTCCTGTATGTGGCGAACGGGTCATCCGTGTCCCCACGTCCATCAACCATTGCACTGCTGGGGCCCAGGCTGCCAGGATTTCGGCCTTGCCTTCGGAGCCCGGCCACATAGGCAGCCTTGCACCGGAGGCGGGGACGTGTAGACAGCCAAAATTTGGAAACTGGCAGTGTTTCCTCGATTTCCCTGGCATCGGCCTTTTTGAGCGGCTTGCTTTTTTTCCTGGTAGGATAGGGCCCTGACGGAGAAAGGCAGGATTACGTGTGCAGGAAAGGTGTGTGTTGAGAGGGTGACGACGTTGAGACCACGTTGGGATCTTTAGTCCCAGGAAAGGCCCCTGGCGGGTGTGGGTCAATGTTCTCTACCCATCCCCCTTGGCGGGGGGAGGTTTTCACCATACAAAGCAGCAGCGCAATTATTCGTCGCCGGAGAGCTTGCATCTGCCCACAAGCTCCACCTGGCCAGGGTCCGCCCCTACTGTATTGCGCGTGTCAGTCAACAGAAGCTAAGACCTTCCAGAGAGACTACCTGCTATTCTGTCCCCACGGGGAAGCAGTACAGCCAGAAGCCTCCCCCGTTCCATCTCTAGGCTCTCTCTCAGGCCCCTCATACTTGTGATGTGTCTCAGGGGTAGAATGAAGAGTTTCCTCTGAGTGAACACATACAGAGAGGCCACAGATGCTGAGGAAGGGCGCCTTGCCTAGTGATATCCCAGCATAAGTGGAAAAGAGGTACCTGCCTGCTGTCCCAGTGTGTCGAACGTGTTCACATCCGGGGTTGCCTACTGTGAAGTTATTCCCTGGGTGCCCTCGATTTTGTGGCCAAAGACGCAAGGGGCCGTTGTCTGTCCATGGGTAAAATGGAGGGCTCTGCGGAACTGGCCGGTTAGGCTGGAGCTCTCCTATTGGCTGAGTGTTTGTGACTCGTCCCCGTCAGAAGTTCCGCCCAGCCTTCCGGTGGCTGTCACCATGGTGATTGGGAAAGAAGCCTTAGGCCCCACACTCAGCCCTCACCTGGCCTCCCTGGCCTCTTTACCCTCATCTAGACCGCTGTGTGGATGAAAGAAAGGATGTCGGCCAGTGAGCACGTGTCCTCATTTCCTTGGAAGGATTAGGCTCCTTGCCTGGGCAGAAGACAGCCAAGGTCAGCCTGAGCCTAGACACCTAGTGAGCTGTGACACTGCAGCCAGTGATAGATGTTGATGTCCACGCTGAGGTATCCGCAGGTGGCGGATTCAGTGTGGTGGGAAGAGAAGTGGAAGTAGAGATGACACACTCACGAGGGCACGGGCCAAAGGTCAGGGAAAATAGCTGAGGTCGTGGAGCTCTAGCGGAGCCAGTCTAGGGCCCAGGCCTCCCTGCTGTACGAGGCAAAGAGGTGATCCATATGCCGCCATCCGTAGACTGTGGACGGCTGGGGCCCTGGATGCCCGGATTTCGTCCTTGTCTACCGAGAAGTGACGCACATGCAGTGTGCCACCGGAGGCTGTGGAGCAGCAGAGGGCAAAATCTTGAAAATGGGGGCTTCAGTTGACTTTGCCTGTGCTCTCCTTTGGCTGAGTGACATCGTGTGCTTCCTAGCAGGTGAAGACATTCGTGGAGAGAGGCGGTTTCTACGCGTGCAGGCAAAGTGTGTGCTGAGATGATGAGTTGCTGGAGACCAGGGTGGACTCTTCAGACCCAGAATAGGCCTCTGGCAGGTATGTGTCAATGTTTTCTGCCCATGGCACTCAGCCGGTTATTTGCATAGAATGTTATCAGCGGAATTAGTAGTCTCCGGAGAGGCTGCCACTTGTCAGCGAGCTTCACCTGGCCAGGTCCGCCCGTGATGTAGCTCCCCAATCAATCACTGCTCTCTAGACGTTCCAGATAGACTACCAGAACTTCTCTCCCCATGGGCAAGCAGTAGAGCCAGAGGCCTTCCCCCTTTGTTCTTTCGTCTGAAGGCCCTCTGTCAGGCACTCCAAGGTGTGAAGTGACAAGGGGGAGAAGGAAGAGATTTCAGAGAAGGAACACAAGCAGAGAGAGACAGAGAGAGGCAAGAGATGCTGAGTGGGGATGCCTTGCCTACTGATATCCTGAGGAAAGTGGGAAAGAGGTACCTGGCGTGCTCTGCCAATGCCCTGAAGCAGTCCGCACCAGGGGCTCCCTTGTGCCTGCGTAGCCTTTCCCGGGGTGTGCTCAAATCCTGTGGCCGCTAGGGGTCATAGGTCACAATGGAGGGCCCTGTGTCATCTGCCTGGCGGGCCGGATCTCTGCCATTGGCTCAGTCTTGTCACCAGGCCCATCCCAAGCTCCGCCCACTCTTGCGGTGGGGGGACTGTCTCTATGGTGATGGCAAAGAAGCCTTAGCCCCGCCCACCTGGCCTTCACTTCACCTACCTGGCCCTCTGACCCTCACTCAGACCTCTGTGTTGATAAAAATCAATGTCCGCCAGTGCCCAGGTGTCAGCATCTGGGATAAAGGATTCGGGACCTTGCCTGGGGCAGAAGGCAGCCTAGGTCAGCGGGTAGCTGGAAGTCTAGTGACTTGTGACACTGCTGCCAGTGACAGATGGTGACTCCCACACTGACATATCCCCTGGTGGCAGAATGCTAGTGATGGGTGGAGAAACATCGCTCCGGAGCACACGTTTAATGGGGCACCAGCCAAAGCAAAGGCCAGGGCCAGTAGTGGACGTCGTGGAGCTGAATGGCGAGCCAGTGAAGGGCCCAAGGATCCCTCCTGTATGTGGCGAACGGGTCATCCGTGTCCCCACGTCCATCAACCATTGCACTGCTGGGGCCCAGGCTGCCAGGATTTCGGCCTTGCCTTCGGAGCCCGGCCACATAGGCAGCCTTGCACCGGAGGCGGGGACGTGTAGACAGCCAAAATTTGGAAACTGGCAGTGTTTCCTCGATTTCCCTGGCATCGGCCTTTTTGAGCGGCTTGCTTTTTTTCCTGGTAGGATAGGGCCCTGACGGAGAAAGGCAGGATTACGTGTGCAGGAAAGGTGTGTGTTGAGAGGGTGACGACGTTGAGACCACGTTGGGATCTTTAGTCCCAGGAAAGGCCCCTGGCGGGTGTGGGTCAATGTTCTCTACCCATCCCCCTTGGCGGGGGGAGGTTTTCACCATACAAAGCAGCAGCGCAATTATTCGTCGCCGGAGAGCTTGCATCTGCCCACAAGCTCCACCTGGCCAGGGTCCGCCCCTACTGTATTGCGCGTGTCAGTCAACAGAAGCTAAGACCTTCCAGAGAGACTACCTGCTATTCTGTCCCCACGGGGAAGCAGTACAGCCAGAAGCCTCCCCCGTTCCATCTCTAGGCTCTCTCTCAGGCCCCTCATACTTGTGATGTGTCTCAGGGGTAGAATGAAGAGTTTCCTCTGAGTGAACACATACAGAGAGGCCACAGATGCTGAGGAAGGGCGCCTTGCCTAGTGATATCCCAGCATAAGTGGAAAAGAGGTACCTGCCTGCTGTCCCAGTGTGTCGAACGTGTTCACATCCGGGGTTGCCTACTGTGAAGTTATTCCCTGGGTGCCCTCGATTTTGTGGCCAAAGACGCAAGGGGCCGTTGTCTGTCCATGGGTAAAATGGAGGGCTCTGCGGAACTGGCCGGTTAGGCTGGAGCTCTCCTATTGGCTCAGTGTTTGTGACTCGTCCCCGTCAGAAGTTCCGCCCAGCCTTCCGGTGGCTGTCACCATGGTGATTGGGAAAGAAGCCTTAGGCCCCACACTCAGCCCTCACCTGGCCTCCCTGGCCTCTTTACCCTCATCTAGACCGCTGTGTGGATGAAAGAAAGGATGTCGGCCAGTGAGCACGTGTCCTCATTTCCTTGGAAGGATTAGGCTCCTTGCCTGGGCAGAAGACAGCCAAGGTCAGCCTGAGCCTAGACACCTAGTGACCTGTGACACTGCAGCCAGTGATAGATGTTGATGTCCACGCTGAGGTATCCGCAGGTGGCGGATTCAGTGTGGTGGGAAGAGAAGTGGAAGTAGAGATGACACACTCACGAGGGCACGGGCCAAAGGTCAGGGAAAATAGCTGAGGTCGTGGAGCTCTAGCGGAGCCAGTCTAGGGCCCAGGCCTCCCTGCTGTACGAGGCAAAGAGGTGATCCATATGCCGCCATCCGTAGACTGTGGACGGCTGGGGCCCTGGATGCCCGGATTTCGTCCTTGTCTACCGAGAAGTGACGCACATGCAGTGTGCCACCGGAGGCTGTGGAGCAGCAGAGGGCAAAATCTTGAAAATGGGGGCTTCAGTTGACTTTGCCTGTGCTCTCCTTTGGCTGAGTGACATCGTGTGCTTCCTAGCAGGTGAAGACATTCGTGGAGAGAGGCGGTTTCCACGCGTGCAGGCAAAGTGTGTGCTGAGCTGATGAGTTGCTGGAGACCAGGGTGGACTCTTCAGACCCAGAATAGGCCTCTGGCAGGTATGTGTCAATGTTTTCTGCCCATGGCACTCAGCCGGTTATTTGCATAGAATGTTATCAGCGGAATTAGTAGTCTCCGGAGAGGCTGCCACTTGTCAGCGAGCTTCACCTGGCCAGGTCCGCCCGTGATGTAGCTCCCCAATCAATCACTGCTCTCTAGACGTTCCAGATAGACTACCAGAACTTCTCTCCCCATGGGCAAGCAGTAGAGCCAGAGGCCTTCCCCCTTTGTTCTTTCGTCTGAAGGCCCTCTGTCAGGCACTCCAAGGTGTGAAGTGACAAGGGGGAGAAGGAAGAGATTTCAGAGAAGGAACACAAGCAGAGAGAGACAGAGAGAGGCAAGAGATGCTGAGTGGGGATGCCTTGCCTACTGATATCCTGAGGAAAGTGGGAAAGAGGTACCTGGCGTGCTCTGCCAATGCCCTGAAGCAGTCCGCACCAGGGGCTCCCTTGTGCCTGCGTAGCCTTTCCCGGGGTGTGCTCAAATCCTGTGGCCGCTAGGGGTCATAGGTCACAATGGAGGGCCCTGTGTCATCTGCCTGGCGGGCCGGATCTCTGCCATTGGCTCAGTCTTGTCACCAGGCCCATCCCAAGCTCCGCCCACTCTTGCGGTGGGGGGACTGTCTCTATGGTGATGGCAAAGAAGCCTTAGCCCCGCCCACCTGGCCTTCACTTCACCTACCTGGCCCTCTGACCCTCACTCAGACCTCTGTGTTGATAAAAATCAATGTCCGCCAGTGCCCAGGTGTCAGCATCTGGGATAAAGGATTCGGGACCTTGCCTGGGGCAGAAGGCAGCCTAGGTCAGCGGGTAGCTGGAAGTCTAGTGACTTGTGACACTGCTGCCAGTGACAGATGGTGACTCCCACACTGACATATCCCCTGGTGGCAGAATGCTAGTGATGGGTGGAGAAACATCGCTCCGGAGCACACGTTTAATGGGGCACCAGCCAAAGCAAAGGCCAGGGCCAGTAGTGGACGTCGTGGAGCTGAATGGCGAGCCAGTGAAGGGCCCAAGGATCCCTCCTGTATGTGGCGAACGGGTCATCCGTGTCCCCACGTCCATCAACCATTGCACTGCTGGGGCCCAGGCTGCCAGGATTTCGGCCTTGCCTTCGGAGCCCGGCCACATAGGCAGCCTTGCACCGGAGGCGGGGACGTGTAGACAGCAAAAATTTGGAAACTGGCAGTGTTTCCTCGATTTCCCTGGCATCGGCCTTTTTGAGCGGCTTGCTTTTTTTCCTGGTAGGATAGGGCCGTGACGGAGAAAGGCAGGATTACGTGTGCAGGAAAGGTGTGTGTTGAGAGGGTGACGACGTTGAGACCACGTTGGGATCTTTAGTCCCAGGAAAGGCCCCTGGCGGGTGTGGGTCAATGTTCTCTACCCATCCCCCTTGGCGGGGGGAGGTTTTCACCATACAAAGCAGCAGCGCAATTATTCGTCGCCGGAGAGCTTGCATCTGCCCACAAGCTCCACCTGGCCAGGGTCCGCCCCTACTGTATTGCGCGTGTCAGTCAACAGAAGCTAAGACCTTCCAGAGAGACTACCTGCTATTCTGTCCCCACGGGGAAGCAGTACAGCCAGAAGCCTCCCCCGTTCCATCTCTAGGCTCTCTCTCAGGCCCCTCATACTTGTGATGTGTCTCAGGGGTAGAATGAAGAGTTTCCTCTGAGTGAACACATACAGAGAGGCCACAGATGCTGAGGAAGGGCGCCTTGCCTAGTGATATCCCAGCATAAGTGGAAAAGAGGTACCTGCCTGCTGTCCCAGTGTGTCGAACGTGTTCACATCCGGGGTTGCCTACTGTGAAGTTATTCCCTGGGTGCCCTCGATTTTGTGGCCAAAGACGCAAGGGGCCGTTGTCTGTCCATGGGTAAAATGGAGGGCTCTGCGGAACTGGCCGGTTAGGCTGGAGCTCTCCTATTGGCTGAGTGTTTGTGACTCGTCCCCGTCAGAAGTTCCGCCCAGCCTTCCGGTGGCTGTCACCATGGTGATTGGGAAAGAAGCCTTAGGCCCCACACTCAGCCCTCACCTGGCCTCCCTGGCCTCTTTACCCTCATCTAGACCGCTGTGTGGATGAAAGAAAGGATGTCGGCCAGTGAGCACGTGTCCTGATTTCCTTGGAAGGATTAGGCTCCTTGCCTGGGCAGAAGACAGCCAAGGTCAGCCTGAGCCTAGACTCCTAGTGAGCTGTGACACTGCAGCCAGTGATAGATGTTGATGTCCACGCTGAGGTATCCGCAGGTGGCGGATTCAGTGTGGTGGGAAGAGAAGTGGAAGTAGAGATGACACACTCACGAGGGCACGGGCCAAAGGTCAGGGAAAATAGCTGAGGTCGTGGAGCTCTAGCGGAGCCAGTCTAGGGCCCAGGCCTCCCTGCTGTACGAGGCAAAGAGGTGATCCATATGCCGCCATCCGTAGACTGTGGACGGCTGGGCCCTGGATGCCCGGATTTCGTCCTTATCTACCGAGAAGTGACGCACATGCAGTGTGCCACCGGAGGCTGTGGAGCAGCAGAGGGCAAAATCTTGAAAATGGGGGCTTCAGTTGACTTTGCCTGTGCTCTCCTTTGGCTGAGTGACATCGTGTGTTTCCTACCAGGTGAAGACATTCGTGGAGAGAGGCGGTTTCCACGCGTGCAGGCAAAGTGTGTGCTGAGATGATGAGTTGCTGGAGACCAGGGTGGACTCTTCAGACCCAGAATAGGCCTCTGGCAGGTATGTGTCAATGTTTTCTGCCCATGGCACTCAGCCGGTTATTTGCATAGACTGTTATCAGCGGAATTAGTAGTCTCCGGAGAGGCTGCCACTTGTCAGCGAGCTTCACCTGGCCAGGTCCGCCCGTGATGTAGCTCCCCAATCAATCACTGCTCTCTAGACGTTCCAGATAGACTACCAGAACTTCTCTCCCCATGGGCAAGCAGTAGAGCCAGAGGCCTTCCCCCTTTGTTCTTTCGTCTGAAGGCCCTCTGTCAGGCACTCCAAGGTGTGAAGTGACAAGGGGGAGAAGGAAGAGATTTCAGAGAAGGAACACAAGCAGAGAGAGACAGAGAGAGGCAAGAGATGCTGAGTGGGGATGCCTTGCCTACTGATATCCTGAGGAAAGTGGGAAAGAGGTACCTGGCGTGCTCTGCCAATGCCCTGAAGCAGTCCGCACCAGGGGCTCCCTTGTGCCTGCGTAGCCTTTCCCGGGGTGTGCTCAAATCCTGTGGCCGCTAGGGGTCATAGGTCACAATGGAGGGCCCTGTGTCATCTGCCTGGCGGGCCGGATCTCTGCCATTGGCTCAGTCTTGTCACCAGGCCCATCCCAAGCTCCGCCCACTCTTGCGGTGGGGGGACTGTCTCTATGGTGATGGCAAAGAAGCCTTAGCCCCGCCCACCTGGCCTTCACTTCACCTACCTGGCCCTCTGACCCTCACTCAGACCTCTGTGTTGATAAAAATCAATGTCCGCCAGTGCCCAGGTGTCAGCATCTGGGATAAAGGATTCGGGACCTTGCCTGGGGCAGAAGGCAGCCTAGGTCAGCGGGTAGCTGGAAGTCTAGTGACTTGTGACACTGCTGCCAGTGACAGATGGTGACTCCCACACTGACATATCCCCTGGTGGCAGAATGCTAGTGATGGGTGGAGAAACATCGCTCCGGAGCACACGTTTAATGGGGCACCAGCCAAAGCAAAGGCCAGGGCCAGTAGTGGACGTCGTGGAGCTGAATGGCGAGCCAGTGAAGGGCCCAAGGATCCCTCCTGTATGTGGCGAACGGGTCATCCGTGTCCCCACGTCCATCAACCATTGCACTGCTGGGGCCCAGGCTGCCAGGATTTCGGCCTTGCCTTCGGAGCCCGGCCACATAGGCAGCCTTGCACCGGAGGCGGGGACGTGTAGACAGCAAAAATTTGGAAACTGGCAGTGTTTCCTCGATTTCCCTGGCATCGGCCTTTTTGAGCGGCTTGCTTTTTTTCCTGGTAGGATAGGGCCCTGACGGAGAAAGGCAGGATTACGTGTGCAGGAAAGGTGTGTGTTGAGAGGGTGACGACGTTGAGACCACGTTGGGATCTTTAGTCCCAGGAAAGGCCCCTGGCGGGTGTGGGTCAATGTTCTCTACCCATCCCCCTTGGCGGGGGGAGGTTTTCACCATACAAAGCAGCAGCGCAATTATTCGTCGCCGGAGAGCTTGCATCTGCCCACAAGCTCCACCTGGCCAGGGTCCGCCCCTACTGTATTGCGCGTGTCAGTCAACAGAAGCTAAGACCTTCCAGAGAGACTACCTGCTATTCTGTCCCCACGGGGAAGCAGTACAGCCAGAAGCCTCCCCCGTTCCATCTCTAGGCTCTCTCTCAGGCCCCTCATACTTGTGATGTGTCTCAGGGGTAGAATGAAGAGTTTCCTCTGAGTGAACACATACAGAGAGGCCACAGATGCTGAGGAAGGGCGCCTTGCCTAGTGATATCCCAGCATAAGTGGAAAAGAGGTACCTGCCTGCTGTCCCAGTGTGTCGAACGTGTTCACATCCGGGGTTGCCTACTGTGAAGTTATTCCCTGGGTGCCCTCGATTTTGTGGCCAAAGACGCAAGGGGCCGTTGTCTGTCCATGGGTAAAATGGAGGGCTCTGCGGAACTGGCCGGTTAGGCTGGAGCTCTCCTATTGGCTCAGTGTTTGTGACTCGTCCCCGTCAGAAGTTCCGCCCAGCCTTCCGGTGGCTGTCACCATGGTGATTGGGAAAGAAGCCTTAGGCCCCACACTCAGCCCTCACCTGGCCTCCCTGGCCTCTTTACCCTCATCTAGACCGCTGTGTGGATGAAAGAAAGGATGTCGGCCAGTGAGCACGTGTCCTGATTTCCTTGGAAGGATTAGGCTCCTTGCCTGGGCAGAAGACAGCCAAGGTCAGCCTGAGCCTAGACACCTAGTGAGCTGTGACACTGCAGCCAGTGATAGATGTTGATGTCCACGCTGAGGTATCCGCAGGTGGCGGATTCAGTGTGGTGGGAAGAGAAGTGGAAGTAGAGATGACACACTCACGAGGGCACGGGCCAAAGGTCAGGGAAAATAGCTGAGGTCGTGGAGCTCTAGCGGAGCCAGTCTAGGGCCCAGGCCTCCCTGCTGTACGAGGCAAAGAGGTGATCCATATGCCGCCATCCGTAGACTGTGGACGGCTGGGGCCCTGGATGCCCGGATTTCGTCCTTGTCTACCGAGAAGTGACGCACATGCAGTGTGCCACCGGAGGCTGTGGAGCAGCAGAGGGCAAAATCTTGAAAATGGGGGCTTCAGTTGACTTTGCCTGTGCTCTCCTTTGGCTGAGTGACATCGTGTGCTTCCTAGCAGGTGAAGACATTCGTGGAGAGAGGCGGTTTCTACGCGTGCAGGCAAAGTGTGTGCTGAGATGATGAGTTGCTGGAGACCAGGGTGGACTCTTCAGACCCAGAATAGGCCTCTGGCAGGTATGTGTCAATGTTTTCTGCCCATGGCACTCAGCCGGTTATTTGCATAGAATGTTATCAGCGGAATTAGTAGTCTCCGGAGAGGCTGCCACTTGTCAGCGAGCTTCACCTGGCCAGGTCCGCCCGTGATGTAGCTCCCCAATCAATCACTGCTCTCTAGACGTTCCAGATAGACTACCAGAACTTCTCTCCCCATGGGCAAGCAGTAGAGCCAGAGGCCTTCCCCCTTTGTTCTTTCGTCTGAAGGCCCTCTGTCAGGCACTCCAAGGTGTGAAGTGACAAGGGGGAGAAGGAAGAGATTTCAGAGAAGGAACACAAGCAGAGAGAGACAGAGAGAGGCAAGAGATGCTGAGTGGGGATGCCTTGCCTACTGATATCCTGAGGAAAGTGGGAAAGAGGTACCTGGCGTGCTCTGCCAATGCCCTGAAGCAGTCCGCACCAGGGGCTCCCTTGTGCCTGCGTAGCCTTTCCCGGGGTGTGCTCAAATCCTGTGGCCGCTAGGGGTCATAGGTCACAATGGAGGGCCCTGTGTCATCTGCCTGGCGGGCCGGATCTCTGCCATTGGCTCAGTCTTGTCACCAGGCCCATCCCAAGCTCCGCCCACTCTTGCGGTGGGGGGACTGTCTCTATGGTGATGGCAAAGAAGCCTTAGCCCCGCCCACCTGGCCTTCACTTCACCTACCTGGCCCTCTGACCCTCACTCAGACCTCTGTGTTGATAAAAATCAATGTCCGCCAGTGCCCAGGTGTCAGCATCTGGGATAAAGGATTCGGGACCTTGCCTGGGGCAGAAGGCAGCCTAGGTCAGCGGGTAGCTGGAAGTCTAGTGACTTGTGACACTGCTGCCAGTGACAGATGGTGACTCCCACACTGACATATCCCCTGGTGGCAAAATGCTAGTGATGGGTGGAGAAACATCGCTCCGGAGCACACGTTTAATGGGGCACCAGCCAAAGCAAAGGCCAGGGCCAGTAGTGGACGTCGTGGAGCTGAATGGCGAGCCAGTGAAGGGCCCAAGGATCCCTCCTGTATGTGGCGAACGGGTCATCCGTGTCCCCACGTCCATCAACCATTGCACTGCTGGGGCCCAGGCTGCCAGGATTTCGGCCTTGCCTTCGGAGCCCGGCCACATAGGCAGCCTTGCACCGGAGGCGGGGACGTGTAGACAGCAAAAATTTGGAAACTGGCAGTGTTTCCTCGATTTCCCTGGCATCGGCCTTTTTGAGCGGCTTGCTTTTTTTCCTGGTAGGATAGGGCCCTGACGGAGAAAGGCAGGATTACGTGTGCAGGAAAGGTGTGTGTTGAGAGGGTGACGACGTTGAGACCACGTTGGGATCTTTAGTCCCAGGAAAGGCCCCTGGCGGGTGTGGGTCAATGTTCTCTACCCATCCCCCTTGGCGGGGGGAGGTTTTCACCATACAAAGCAGCAGCGCAATTATTCGTCGCCGGAGAGCTTGCATCGGCCCACAAGCTCCACCTGGCCAGGGTCCGCCCCTACTGTATTGCGCGTGTCAGTCAACAGAAGCTAAGACCTTCCAGAGAGACTACCTGCTATTCTGTCCCCACGGGGAAGCAGTACAGCCAGAAGCCTCCCCCGTTCCATCTCTAGGCTCTCTCTCAGGCCCCTCATACTTGTGATGTGTCTCAGGGGTAGAATGAAGAGTTTCCTCTGAGTGAACACATACAGAGAGGCCACAGATGCTGAGGAAGGGCGCCTTGCCTAGTGATATCCCAGCATAAGTGGAAAAGAGGTACCTGCCTGCTGTCCCAGTGTGTCGAACGTGTTCACATCCGGGGTTGCCTACTGTGAAGTTATTCCCTGGGTGCCCTCGATTTTGTGGCCAAAGACGCAAGGGGCCGTTGTCTGTCCATGGGTAAAATGGAGGGCTCTGCGGAACTGGCCGGTTAGGCTGGAGCTCTCCTATTGGCTCAGTGTTTGTGACTCGTCCCCGTCAGAAGTTCCGCCCAGCCTTCCGGTGGCTGTCACCATGGTGATTGGGAAAGAAGCCTTAGGCCCCACACTCAGCCCTCACCTGGCCTCCCTGGCCTCTTTACCCTCATCTAGACCGCTGTGTGGATGAAAGAAAGGATGTCGGCCAGTGAGCACGTGTCCTCATTTCCTTGGAAGGATTAGGCTCCTTGCCTGGGCAGAAGACAGCCAAGGTCAGCCTGAGCCTAGACACCTAGTGAGCTGTGACACTGCAGCCAGTGATAGATGTTGATGTCCACGCTGAGGTATCCGCAGGTGGCGGATTCAGTGTGGTGGGAAGAGAAGTGGAAGTAGAGATGACACACTCACGAGGGCACGGGCCAAAGGTCAGGGAAAATAGCTGAGGTCGTGGAGCTCTAGCGGAGCCAGTCTAGGGCCCAGGCCTCCCTGCTGTACGAGGCAAAGAGGTGATCCATATGCCGCCATCCGTAGACTGTGGACGGCTGGGGCCCTGGATGCCCGGATTTCGTCCTTGTCTACCGAGAAGTGACGCACATGCAGTGTGCCACCGGAGGCTGTGGAGCAGCAGAGGGCAAAATCTTGAAAATGGGGGCTTCAATTGACTTTGCCTGTGTTCTCCTTTTGCTGAGTGACATCGTGTGTTTCCTAGCAGGTGAAGACATTCGTGGAGAGAGGCGGTTTCCACGAGTGCAGGCAAAGTGTGTGCTGAGATGATGAGTTGCTGGAGACCAGGGTGGACTCTTCAGACCCAGAATAGGCCTCTGGCAGGTATGTGTCAATGTTTTCTGCCCATGGCACTCAGCCGGTTATTTGCATAGAATGTTATCAGCGGAATTAGTAGTCTCCGGAGAGGCTGCCACTTGTCAGCGAGCTTCACCTGGCCAGGTCCGCCCGTGATGTAGCTCCCCAATCAATCACTGCTCTCTAGACCTTCCAGATAGACTACCAGAACTTCTCTCCCCATGGGCAAGCAGTAGAGCCAGAGGCCTTCCCCCTTTGTTCTTTCGTCTGAAGGCCCTCTGTCAGGCACTCCAAGGTGTGAAGTGACAAGGGGGAGAAGGAAGAGATTTCAGAGAAGGAACACAAGCAGAGCGAGACAGAGAGAGGCAAGAGATGCTGAGTGGGGATGCCTTGCCTACTGATATCCTGAGGAAAGTGGGAAAGAGGTACCTGGCGTGCTCTGCCAATGCCCTGAAGCAGTCCGCACCAGGGGCTCCCTTGTGCCTGCGTAGCCTTTCCCGGGGTGTGCTCAAATCCTGTGGCCGCTAGGGGTCATAGGTCACAATGGAGGGCCCTGTGTCATCTGCCTGGCGGGCCGGATCTCTGCCATTGGCTCAGTCTTGTCACCAGGCCCATCCCAAGCTCCGCCCACTCTTGCGGTGGGGGGACTGTCTCTATGGTGATGGCAAAGAAGCCTTAGCCCCGCCCACCTGGCCTTCACTTCACCTACCTGGCCCTCTGACCCTCACTCAGACCTCTGTGTTGATAAAAATCAATGTCCGCCAGTGCCCAGGTGTCAGCATCTGGGATAAAGGATTCGGGACCTTGCCTGGGGCAGAAGGCAGCCTAGGTCAGCGGGTAGCTGGAAGTCTAGTGACTTGTGACACTGCTGCCAGTGACAAATGGTGACTCGCACACTGACATATCCCCTGGTGGCAGAATGCTAGTGATGGGTGGAGAAACATCGCTCCGGAGCACACGTTTAATGGGGCACCAGCCACAGCAAAGGCCAGGGCCAGTAGTGGACGTCGTGGAGCTGAATGGCGAGCCAGTGAAGGGCCCAAGGATCCCTCGTGTATGTGGCGAACGGGTCATCCGTGTCCCCACGTCCATCAACCATTGCACTGCTGGGGCCCAGGCTGCCAGGATTTCGGCCTTGCCTTCGGAGCCCGGCCACATAGGCAGCCTTGCACCGGAGGCGGGGACGTGTAGACAGCAAAAATTTGGAAACTGGCAGTGTTTCCTCGATTTCCCTGGCATCGGCCTTTTTGAGCGGCTTGCTTTTTTTCCTGGTAGGATAGGGCCGTGACGGAGAAAGGCAGGATTACGTGTGCAGGAAAGGTGTGTGTTGAGAGGGTGACGACGTTGAGACCACGTTGGGATCTTTAGTCCCAGGAAAGGCCCCTGGAGGGTGTGGGTCAATGTTCTCTACCCATCCCCCTTGGCGGGGGGAGGTTTTCACCATACAAAGCAGCAGCGCAATTATTCGTCGCCGGAGAGGTTGCATCTGCCCACAAGCTCCACCTGGCCAGGGTCCGCCCCTACTGTATTGCGCGTGTCAGTCAACAGAAGCTAAGACCTTCCAGAGAGACTACCTGCTATTCTGTCCCCACGGGGAAGCAGTACAGCCAGAAGCCTCCCCCGTTCCATCTCTAGGCTCTCTCTCAGGCCCCTCATACTTGTGATGTGTCTCAGGGGTAGAATGAAGAGTTTCCTCTGAGTGAACACATACAGAGAGGCCACAGATGCTGAGGAAGGGCGCCTTGCCTAGTGATATCCCAGCATAAGTGGAAAAGAGGTACCTGCCTGCTGTCCCAGTGTGTCGAACGTGTTCACATCCAGGGTTGCCTACTGTGATGTTATTCCCTGGGTGCCTCGATTTTGTGGCCAAAGACGCAAGGGGCCGTTGTCTGTCCATGGGTAAAATGGAGGGCTCTGCGGAACTGGCCGGTTAGGCTGGACCTCTCCTATTGGCTGAGTGTTTGTGACTCGTCCCCGTCAGAAGTTCCGCCCAGCCTTCCGGTGGCTGTCACCATGGTGATTGGGAAAGAAGCCTTAGGCCCCACACTCAGCCCTCACCTGGCCTCCCTGGCCTCTTTACCCTCATCTAGACCGCTGTGTGGATGAAAGAAAGGATGTCGGCCAGTGAGCACGTGTCCTCATTTCCTTGGAAGGATTAGGCTCCTTGCCTGGGCAGAAGACAGCCAAGGTCAGCCTGAGCCTAGACACCTAGTGACCTGTGACACTGCAGCCAGTGATAGATGTTGATGTCCACGCTGAGGTATCCGCAGGTGGCGGATTCAGTGTGGTGGGAAGAGAAGTGGAAGTAGAGATGACACACTCACGAGGGCACGGGCCAAAGGTCAGGGAAAATAGCTGAGGTCGTGGAGCTCTAGCGGAGCCAGTCTAGGGCCCAGGCCTCCCTGCTGTACGAGGCAAAGAGGTGATCCATATGCCGCCATCCGTAGACTGTGGACGGCTGGGGCCCTGGATGCCCGGATTTTGTCCTTGTCTACCGAGAAGTGACGCACATGCAGTGTGCCACCGGAGGCTGTGGAGCAGCAGAGGGCAAAATCTTGAAAATGGGGGCTTCAGTTGACTTTGCCTGTGCTCTCCTTTGGCTGAGTGACATCGTGTGCTTCCTAGCAGGTGAAGACATTCGTGGAGAGAGGCGGTTTCCACGCGTGCAGGCAAAGTGTGTGCTGAGATGATGAGTTGCTGGAGACCAGGGTGGACTCTTCAGACCCAGAATAGGCCTCTGGCAGGTATGTGTCAATGTTTTCTGCCCATGGCACTCAGCCTGTTATTTGCATAGAATGTTATCAGCGGAATTAGTAGTCTCCGGAGAGGCTGCCACTTGTCAGCGAGCTTCACCTGGCCAGGTCCGCCCGTGATGTAGCTCCCCAATCAATCACTGCTCTCTAGACGTTCCAGATAGACTACCAGAACTTCTCTCCCCATGGGCAAGCAGTAGAGCCAGAGGCCTTCCCCCTTTGTTCTTTCGTCTGAAGGCCCTCTGTCAGGCACTCCAAGGTGTGAAGTGACAAGGGGGAGAAGGAAGAGATTTCAGAGAAGGAACACAAGCAGAGAGAGACAGAGAGAGGCAAGAGATGCTGAGTGGGGATGCCTTGCCTACTGATATCCTGAGGAAAGTGGGAAAGAGGTACCTGGCGTGCTCTGCCAATGCCCTGAAGCAGTCCGCACCAGGGGCTCCCTTGTGCCTGCGTAGCCTTTCCCGGGGTGTGCTCAAATCCTGTGGCCGCTAGGGGTCATAGGTCACAATGGAGGGCCCTGTGTCATCTGCCTGGCGGGCCGGATCTCTGCCATTGGCTCAGTCTTGTCACCAGGCCCATCCCAAGCTCCGCCCACTCTTGCGGTGGGGGGACTGTCTCTATGGTGATGGCAAAGAAGCCTTAGCCCCGCCCACCTGGCCTTCACTTCACCTACCTGGCCCTCTGACCCTCACTCAGACCTCTGTGTTGATAAAAATCAATGTCCGCCAGTGCCCAGGTGTCAGCATCTGGGATAAAGGATTCGGGACCTTGCCTGGGGCAGAAGGCAGCCTAGGTCAGCGGGTAGCTGGAAGTCTAGTGACTTGTGACACTGCTGCCAGTGACAAATGGTGACTCGCACACTGACATATCCCCTGGTGGCAGAATGCTAGTGATGGGTGGAGAAACATCGCTCCGGAGCACACGTTTAATGGGGCACCAGCCAGAGCAAAGGCCAGGGCCAGTAGTGGACGTCGTGGAGCTGAATGGCGAGCCAGTGAAGGGCCCAAGGATCCCTCGTGTATGTGGCGAACGGGTCATCCGTGTCCCCACGTCCATCAACCATTGCACTGCTGGGGCCCAGGCTGCCAGGATTTCGGCCTTGCCTTCGGAGCCCGGCCACATAGGCAGCCTTGCACCGGAGGCGGGGACGTGTAGACAGCAAAAATTTGGAAACTGGCAGTGTTTCCTCGATTTCCCTGGCATCGGCCTTTTTGAGCGGCTTGCTTTTTTTCCTGGTAGGATAGGGCCGTGACGGAGAAAGGCAGGATTACGTGTGCAGGAAAGGTGTGTGTTGAGAGGGTGACGACGTTGAGACCACGTTGGGATCTTTAGTCCCAGGAAAGGCCCCTGGCGGGTGTGGGTCAATGTTCTCTACCCATCCCCCTTGGCGGGGGGAGGTTTTCACCATACAAAGCAGCAGCGCAATTATTCGTCGCCGGAGAGGTTGCATCTGCCCACAAGCTCCACCTGGCCAGGGTCCGCCCCTACTGTATTGCGCGTGTCAGTCAACAGAAGCTAAGACCTTCCAGAGAGACTACCTGCTATTCTGTCCCCACGGGGAAGCAGTACAGCCAGAAGCCTCCCCCGTTCCATCTCTAGGCTCTCTCTCAGGCCCCTCATACTTGTGATGTGTCTCAGGGGTAGAATGAAGAGTTTCCTCTGAGTGAACACATACAGAGAGGCCACAGATGCTGAGGAAGGGCGCCTTGCCTAGTGATATCCCAGCATAAGTGGAAAAGAGGTACCTGCCTGCTGTCCCAGTGTGTCGAACGTGTTCACATCCAGGGTTGCCTACTGTGAAGTTATTCCCTGGGTGCCTCGATTTTGTGGCCAAAGACGCAAGGGGCCGTTGTCTGTCCATGGGTAAAATGGAGGGCTCTGCGGAACTGGCCGGTTAGGCTGGACCTCTCCTATTGGCTCAGTGTTTGTGACTCGTCCCCGTCAGAAGTTCCGCCCAGCCTTCCGGTGGCTGTCACCATGGTGATTGGGAAAGAAGCCTTAGGCCCCACACTCAGCCCTCACCTGGCCTCCCTGGCCTCTTTACCCTCATCTAGACCGCTGTGTGGATGAAAGAAAGGATGTCGGCCAGTGAGCACGTGTCCTCATTTCCTTGGAAGGATTAGGCTCCTTGCCTGGGCAGAAGACAGCCAAGGTCAGCCTGAGCCTAGACACCTAGTGACCTGTGACACTGCAGCCAGTGATAGATGTTGATGTCCACGCTGAGGTATCCGCAGGTGGCGGATTCAGTGTGGTGGGAAGAGAAGTGGAAGTAGAGATGACACACTCACGAGGGCACGGGCCAAAGGTCAGGGAAAATAGCTGAGGTCGTGGAGCTCTAGCGGAGCCAGTCTAGGGCCCAGGCCTCCCTGCTGTACGAGGCAAAGAGGTGATCCATATGCCGCCATCCGTAGACTGTGGACGGCTGGGGCCCTGGATGCCCGGATTTCGTCCTTGTCTACCGAGAAGTGACGCACATGCAGTGTGCCACCGGAGGCTGTGGAGCAGCAGAGGGCAAAATCTTGAAAATGGGGGCTTCAGTTGACTTTGCCTGTGCTCTCCTTTGGCTGAGTGACATCGTGTGCTTCCTAGCAGGTGAAGACATTCGTGGAGAGAGGCGGTTTCCACGCGTGCAGGCAAAGTGTGTGCTGAGATGATGAGTTGCTGGAGACCAGGGTGGACTCTTCAGACCCAGAATAGGCCTCTGGCAGGTATGTGTCAATGTTTTCTGCCCATGGCACTCAGCCTGTTATTTGCATAGAATGTTATCAGCGGAATTAGTAGTCTCCGGAGAGGCTGCCACTTGTCAGCGAGCTTCACCTGGCCAGGTCCGCCCGTGATGTAGCTCCCCAATCAATCACTGCTCTCTAGACGTTCCAGATAGACTACCAGAACTTCTCTCCCCATGGGCAAGCAGTAGAGCCAGAGGCCTTCCCCCTTTGTTCTTTCGTCTCAAGGCCCTCTGTCAGGCACTCCAAGGTGTGAAGTGACAAGGGGGAGAAGGAAGAGATTTCAGAGAAGGAACACAAGCAGAGAGAGACAGAGAGAGGCAAGAGATGCTGAGTGGGGATGCCTTGCCTACTGATATCCTGAGGAAAGTGGGAAAGAGGTACCTGGCGTGCTCTGCCAATGCCCTGAAGCAGTCCGCACCAGGGGCTCCCTTGTGCCTGCGTAGCCTTTCCCGGGGTGTGCTCAAATCCTGTGGCCGCTAGGGGTCATAGGTCACAATGGAGGGCCCTGTGTCATCTGCCTGGCGGGCCGGATCTCTGCCATTGGCTCAGTCTTGTCACCAGGCCCATCCCAAGCTCCGCCCACTCTTGCGGTGGGGGGACTGTCTCTATGGTGATGGCAAAGAAGCCTTAGCCCCGCCCACCTGGCCTTCACTTCACCTACCTGGCCCTCTGACCCTCACTCAGACCTCTGTGTTGATAAAAATCAATGTCCGCCAGTGCCCAGGTGTCAGCATCTGGGATAAAGGATTCGGGACCTTGCCTGGGGCAGAAGGCAGCCTAGGTCAGCGGGTAGCTGGAAGTCTAGTGACTTGTGACACTGCTGCCAGTGACAAATGGTGACTCGCACACTGACATATCCCCTGGTGGCAGAATGCTAGTGATGGGTGGAGAAACATCGCTCCGGAGCACACGTTTAATGGGGCACCAGCCACAGCAAAGGCCAGGGCCAGTAGTGGACGTCGTGGAGCTGAATGGCGAGCCAGTGAAGGGCCCAAGGATCCCTCGTGTATGTGGCGAACGGGTCATCCGTGTCCCCACGTCCATCAACCATTGCACTGCTGGGGCCCAGGCTGCCAGGATTTCGGCCTTGCCTTCGGAGCCCGGCCACATAGGCAGCCTTGCACCGGAGGCGGGGACGTGTAGACAGCAAAAATTTGGAAACTGGCAGTGTTTCCTCGATTTCCCTGGCATCGGCCTTTTTGAGCGGCTTGCTTTTTTTCCTGGTAGGATAGGGCCCTGACGGAGAAAGGCAGGATTACGTGTGCAGGAAAGGTGTGTGTTGAGAGGGTGACGACGTTGAGACCACGTTGGGATCTTTAGTCCCAGGAAAGGCCCCTGGCGGGTGTGGGTCAATGTTCTCTACCCATCCCCCTTGGCGGGGGGAGGTTTTCACCATACAAAGCAGCAGCGCAATTATTCGTCGCCGGAGAGGTTGCATCTGCCCACAAGCTCCACCTGGCCAGGGTCCGCCCCTACTGTATTGCGCGTGTCAGTCAACAGAAGCTAAGACCTTCCAGAGAGACTACCTGCTATTCTGTCCCCACGGGGAAGCAGTACAGCCAGAAGCTTCCCCCGTTCCATCTCTAGGCTCTCTCTCAGGCCCCTCATACTTGTGATGTGTCTCAGGGGTAGAATGAAGAGTTTCCTCTGAGTGAACACATACAGAGAGGCCACAGATGCTGAGGAAGGGCGCCTTGCCTAGTGATATCCCAGCATAAGTGGAAAAGAGGCACCTGCCTGCTGTCCCAGTGTGTCGAACGTGTTCACATCCGGGGTTGCCTACTGTGAAGTTATTCCCTGGGTGCCCTCGATTTTGTGGCCAAAGACGCAAGGGGCCGTTGTCTGTCCATGGGTAAAATGGAGGGCTCTGCGGAACTGGCCGGTTAGGCTGGACCTCTCCTATTGGCTGAGTGTTTGTGACTCGTCCCCGTCAGAAGTTCCGCCCAGCCTTCCGGTGGCTGTCACCATGGTGATTGGGAAAGAAGCCTTAGGCCCCACACTCAGCCCTCACCTGGCCTCCCTGGCCTCTTTACCCTCATCTAGACCGCTGTGTGGATGAAAGAAAGGATGTCGGCCAGTGAGCACGTGTCCTCATTTCCTTGGAAGGATTAGGCTCCTTGCCTGGGCAGAAGACAGCCAAGGTCAGCCTGAGCCTAGACACCTAGTGACCTGTGACACTGCAGCCAGTGATAGATGTTGATGTCCACGCTGAGGTATCCGCAGGTGGCGGATTCAGTGTGGTGGGAAGAGAAGTGGAAGTAGAGATGACACACTCACGAGGGCACGGGCCAAAGGTCAGGGAAAATAGCTGAGGTCGTGGAGCTCTAGCGGAGCCAGTCTAGGGCCCAGGCCTCCCTGCTGTACGAGGCAAAGAGGTGATCCATATGCCGCCATCCGTAGACTGTGGACGGCTGGGGCCCTGGATGCCCGGATTTCGTCCTTGTCTACCGAGAAGTGACGCACATGCAGTGTGCCACCGGAGGCTGTGGAGCAGCAGAGGGCAAAATCTTGAAAATGGGGGCTTCAATTGACTTTGCCTGTGTTCTCCTTTTGCTGAGTGACATCGTGTGTTTCCTAGCAGGTGAAGACATTCGTGGAGAGAGGCGGTTTCCACGAGTGCAGGCAAAGTGTGTGCTGAGATGATGAGTTGCTGGAGACCAGGGTGGACTCTTCAGACCCAGAATAGGCCTCTGGCAGGTATGTGTCAATGTTTTCTGCCCATGGCACTCAGCCGGTTATTTGCATAGAATGTTATCAGCGGAATTAGTAGTCTCCGGAGAGGCTGCCACTTGTCAGCGAGCTTCACCTGGCCAGGTCCGCCCGTGATGTAGCTCCCCAATCAATCACTGCTCTCTAGACCTTCCAGATAGACTACCAGAACTTCTCTCCCCATGGGCAAGCAGTAGAGCCAGAGGCCTTCCCCCTTTGTTCTTTCGTCTGAAGGCCCTCTGTCAGGCACTCCAAGGTGTGAAGTGACAAGGGGGAGAAGGAAGAGATTTCAGAGAAGGAACACAAGCAGAGCGAGACAGAGAGAGGCAAGAGATGCTGAGTGGGGATGCCTTGCCTACTGATATCCTGAGGAAAGTGGGAAAGAGGTACCTGGCGTGCTCTGCCAATGCCCTGAAGCAGTCCGCACCAGGGGCTCCCTTGTGCCTGCGTAGCCTTTCCCGGGGTGTGCTCAAATCCTGTGGCCGCTAGGGGTCATAGGTCACAATGGAGGGCCCTGTGTCATCTGCCTGGCGGGCCGGATCTCTGCCATTGGCTCAGTCTTGTCACCAGGCCCATCCCAAGCTCCGCCCACTCTTGCGGTGGGGGGACTGTCTCTATGGTGATGGCAAAGAAGCCTTAGCCCCGCCCACCTGGCCTTCACTTCACCTACCTGGCCCTCTGACCCTCACTCAGACCTCTGTGTTGATAAAAATCAATGTCCGCCAGTGCCCAGGTGTCAGCATCTGGGATAAAGGATTCGGGACCTTGCCTGGGGCAGAAGGCAGCCTAGGTCAGCGGGTAGCTGGAAGTCTAGTGACTTGTGACACTGCTGCCAGTGACAAATGGTGACTCGCACACTGACATATCCCCTGGTGGCAGAATGCTAGTGATGGGTGGAGAAACATCGCTCCGGAGCACACGTTTAATGGGGCACCAGCCACAGCAAAGGCCAGGGCCAGTAGTGGACGTCGTGGAGCTGAATGGCGAGCCAGTGAAGGGCCCAAGGATCCCTCGTGTATGTGGCGAACGGGTCATCCGTGTCCCCACGTCCATCAACCATTGCACTGCTGGGGCCCAGGCTGCCAGGATTTCGGCCTTGCCTTCGGAGCCCGGCCACATAGGCAGCCTTGCACCGGAGGCGGGGACGTGTAGACAGCAAAAATTTGGAAACTGGCAGTGTTTCCTCGATTTCCCTGGCATCGGCCTTTTTGAGCGGCTTGCTTTTTTTCCTGGTAGGATAGGGCCGTGACGGAGAAAGGCAGGATTACGTGTGCAGGAAAGGTGTGTGTTGAGAGGGTGACGACGTTGAGACCACGTTGGGATCTTTAGTCCCAGGAAAGGCCCCTGGAGGGTGTGGGTCAATGTTCTCTACCCATCCCCCTTGGCGGGGGGAGGTTTTCACCATACAAAGCAGCAGCGCAATTATTCGTCGCCGGAGAGGTTGCATCTGCCCACAAGCTCCACCTGGCCAGGGTCCGCCCCTACTGTATTGCGCGTGTCAGTCAACAGAAGCTAAGACCTTCCAGAGAGACTACCTGCTATTCTGTCCCCACGGGGAAGCAGTACAGCCAGAAGCCTCCCCCGTTCCATCTCTAGGCTCTCTCTCAGGCCCCTCATACTTGTGATGTGTCTCAGGGGTAGAATGAAGAGTTTCCTCTGAGTGAACACATACAGAGAGGCCACAGATGCTGAGGAAGGGCGCCTTGCCTAGTGATATCCCAGCATAAGTGGAAAAGAGGTACCTGCCTGCTGTCCCAGTGTGTCGAACGTGTTCACATCCAGGGTTGCCTACTGTGATGTTATTCCCTGGGTGCCTCGATTTTGTGGCCAAAGACGCAAGGGGCCGTTGTCTGTCCATGGGTAAAATGGAGGGCTCTGCGGAACTGGCCGGTTAGGCTGGACCTCTCCTATTGGCTGAGTGTTTGTGACTCGTCCCCGTCAGAAGTTCCGCCCAGCCTTCCGGTGGCTGTCACCATGGTGATTGGGAAAGAAGCCTTAGGCCCCACACTCAGCCCTCACCTGGCCTCCCTGGCCTCTTTACCCTCATCTAGACCGCTGTGTGGATGAAAGAAAGGATGTCGGCCAGTGAGCACGTGTCCTCATTTCCTTGGAAGGATTAGGCTCCTTGCCTGGGCAGAAGACAGCCAAGGTCAGCCTGAGCCTAGACACCTAGTGACCTGTGACACTGCAGCCAGTGATAGATGTTGATGTCCACGCTGAGGTATCCGCAGGTGGCGGATTCAGTGTGGTGGGAAGAGAAGTGGAAGTAGAGATGACACACTCACGAGGGCACGGGCCAAAGGTCAGGGAAAATAGCTGAGGTCGTGGAGCTCTAGCGGAGCCAGTCTAGGGCCCAGGCCTCCCTGCTGTACGAGGCAAAGAGGTGATCCATATGCCGCCATCCGTAGACTGTGGACGGCTGGGGCCCTGGATGCCCGGATTTTGTCCTTGTCTACCGAGAAGTGACGCACATGCAGTGTGCCACCGGAGGCTGTGGAGCAGCAGAGGGCAAAATCTTGAAAATGGGGGCTTCAGTTGACTTTGCCTGTGCTCTCCTTTGGCTGAGTGACATCGTGTGCTTCCTAGCAGGTGAAGACATTCGTGGAGAGAGGCGGTTTCCACGCGTGCAGGCAAAGTGTGTGCTGAGATGATGAGTTGCTGGAGACCAGGGTGGACTCTTCAGACCCAGAATAGGCCTCTGGCAGGTATGTGTCAATGTTTTCTGCCCATGGCACTCAGCCTGTTATTTGCATAGAATGTTATCAGCGGAATTAGTAGTCTCCGGAGAGGCTGCCACTTGTCAGCGAGCTTCACCTGGCCAGGTCCGCCCGTGATGTAGCTCCCCAATCAATCACTGCTCTCTAGACGTTCCAGATAGACTACCAGAACTTCTCTCCCCATGGGCAAGCAGTAGAGCCAGAGGCCTTCCCCCTTTGTTCTTTCGTGTGAAGGCCCTCTGTCAGGCACTCCAAGGTGTGAAGTGACAAGGGGGAGAAGGAAGAGATTTCAGAGAAGGAACACAAGCAGAGAGAGACAGAGAGAGGCAAGAGATGCTGAGTGGGGATGCCTTGCCTACTGATATCCTGAGGAAAGTGGGAAAGAGGTACCTGGCGTGCTCTGCCAATGCCCTGAAGCAGTCCGCACCAGGGGCTCCCTTGTGCCTGCGTAGCCTTTCCCGGGGTGTGCTCAAATCCTGTGGCCGCTAGGGGTCATAGGTCACAATGGAGGGCCCTGTGTCATCTGCCTGGCGGGCCGGATCTCTGCCATTGGCTCAGTCTTGTCACCAGGCCCATCCCAAGCTCCGCCCACTCTTGCGGTGGGGGGACTGTCTCTATGGTGATGGCAAAGAAGCCTTAGCCCCGCCCACCTGGCCTTCACTTCACCTACCTGGCCCTCTGACCCTCACTCAGACCTCTGTGTTGATAAAAATCAATGTCCGCCAGTGCCCAGGTGTCAGCATCTGGGATAAAGGATTCGGGACCTTGCCTGGGGCAGAAGGCAGCCTAGGTCAGCGGGTAGCTGGAAGTCTAGTGACTTGTGACACTGCTGCCAGTGACAAATGGTGACTCGCACACTGACATATCCCCTGGTGGCAGAATGCTAGTGATGGGTGGAGAAACATCGCTCCGGAGCACACGTTTAATGGGGCACCAGCCACAGCAAAGGCCAGGGCCAGTAGTGGACGTCGTGGAGCTGAATGGCGAGCCAGTGAAGGGCCCAAGGATCCCTCGTGTATGTGGCGAACGGGTCATCCGTGTCCCCACGTCCATCAACCATTGCACTGCTGGGGCCCAGGCTGCCAGGATTTCGGCCTTGCCTTCGGAGCCCGGCCACATAGGCAGCCTTGCACCGGAGGCGGGGACGTGTAGACAGCAAAAATTTGGAAACTGGCAGTGTTTCCTCGATTTCCCTGGCATCGGCCTTTTTGAGCGGCTTGCTTTTTTTCCTGGTAGGATAGGGCCGTGACGGAGAAAGGCAGGATTACGTGTGCAGGAAAGGTGTGTGTTGAGAGGGTGACGACGTTGAGACCACGTTGGGATCTTTAGTCCCAGGAAAGGCCCCTGGAGGGTGTGGGTCAATGTTCTCTACCCATCCCCCTTGGCGGGGGGAGGTTTTCACCATACAAAGCAGCAGCGCAATTATTCGTCGCCGGAGAGGTTGCATCTGCCCACAAGCTCCACCTGGCCAGGGTCCGCCCCTACTGTATTGCGCGTGTCAGTCAACAGAAGCTAAGACCTTCCAGAGAGACTACCTGCTATTCTGTCCCCACGGGGAAGCAGTACAGCCAGAAGCCTCCCCCGTTCCATCTCTAGGCTCTCTCTCAGGCCCCTCATACTTGTGATGTGTCTCAGGGGTAGAATGAAGAGTTTCCTCTGAGTGAACACATACAGAGAGGCCACAGATGCTGAGGAAGGGCGCCTTGCCTAGTGATATCCCAGCATAAGTGGAAAAGAGGTACCTGCCTGCTGTCCCAGTGTGTCGAACGTGTTCACATCCAGGGTTGCCTACTGTGATGTTATTCCCTGGGTGCCTCGATTTTGTGGCCAAAGACGCAAGGGGCCGTTGTCTGTCCATGGGTAAAATGGAGGGCTCTGCGGAACTGGCCGGTTAGGCTGGACCTCTCCTATTGGCTGAGTGTTTGTGACTCGTCCCCGTCAGAAGTTCCGCCCAGCCTTCCGGTGGCTGTCACCATGGTGATTGGGAAAGAAGCCTTAGGCCCCACACTCAGCCCTCACCTGGCCTCCCTGGCCTCTTTACCCTCATCTAGACCGCTGTGTGGATGAAAGAAAGGATGTCGGCCAGTGAGCACGTGTCCTCATTTCCTTGGAAGGATTAGGCTCCTTGCCTGGGCAGAAGACAGCCAAGGTCAGCCTGAGCCTAGACACCTAGTGACCTGTGACACTGCAGCCAGTGATAGATGTTGATGTCCACGCTCAGGTATCCGCAGGTGGCGGATTCAGTGTGGTGGGAAGAGAAGTGGAAGTAGAGATGACACACTCACGAGGGCACGGGCCAAAGGTCAGGGAAAATAGCTGAGGTCGTGGAGCTCTAGCGGAGCCAGTCTAGGGCCCAGGCCTCCCTGCTGTACGAGGCAAAGAGGTGATCCATATGCCGCCATCCGTAGACTGTGGACGGCTGGGGCCCTGGATGCCCGGATTTTGTCCTTGTCTACCGAGAAGTGACGCACATGCAGTGTGCCACCGGAGGCTGTGGAGCAGCAGAGGGCAAAATCTTGAAAATGGGGGCTTCAGTTGACTTTGCCTGTGCTCTCCTTTGGCTGAGTGACATCGTGTGCTTCCTAGCAGGTGAAGACATTCGTGGAGAGAGGCGGTTTCCACGCGTGCAGGCAAAGTGTGTGCTGAGATGATGAGTTGCTGGAGACCAGGGTGGACTCTTCAGACCCAGAATAGGCCTCTGGCAGGTATGTGTCAATGTTTTCTGCCCATGGCACTCAGCCTGTTATTTGCATAGAATGTTATCAGCGGAATTAGTAGTCTCCGGAGAGGCTGCCACTTGTCAGCGAGCTTCACCTGGCCAGGTCCGCCCGTGATGTAGCTCCCCAATCAATCACTGCTCTCTAGACGTTCCAGATAGACTACCAGAACTTCTCTCCCCATGGGCAAGCAGTAGAGCCAGAGGCCTTCCCCCTTTGTTCTTTCGTGTGAAGGCCCTCTGTCAGGCACTCCAAGGTGTGAAGTGACAAGGGGGAGAAGGAAGAGATTTCAGAGAAGGAACACAAGCAGAGAGAGACAGAGAGAGGCAAGAGATGCTGAGTGGGGATGCCTTGCCTACTGATATCCTGAGGAAAGTGGGAAAGAGGTACCTGGCGTGCTCTGCCAATGCCCTGAAGCAGTCCGCACCAGGGGCTCCCTTGTGCCTGCGTAGCCTTTCCCGGGGTGTGCTCAAATCCTGTGGCCGCTAGGGGTCATAGGTCACAATGGAGGGCCCTGTGTCATCTGCCTGGCGGGCCGGATCTCTGCCATTGGCTCAGTCTTGTCACCAGGCCCATCCCAAGCTCCGCCCACTCTTGCGGTGGGGGGACTGTCTCTATGGTGATGGCAAAGAAGCCTTAGCCCCGCCCACCTGGCCTTCACTTCACCTACCTGGCCCTCTGACCCTCACTCAGACCTCTGTGTTGATAAAAATCAATGTCCGCCAGTGCCCAGGTGTCAGCATCTGGGATAAAGGATTCGGGACCTTGCCTGGGGCAGAAGGCAGCCTAGGTCAGCGGGTAGCTGGAAGTCTAGTGACTTGTGACACTGCTGCCAGTGACAAATGGTGACTCGCACACTGACATATCCCCTGGTGGCAGAATGCTAGTGATGGGTGGAGAAACATCGCTCCGGAGCACACGTTTAATGGGGCACCAGCCACAGCAAAGGCCAGGGCCAGTAGTGGACGTCGTGGAGCTGAATGGCGAGCCAGTGAAGGGCCCAAGGATCCCTCGTGTATGTGGCGAACGGGTCATCCGTGTCCCCACGTCCATCAACCATTGCACTGCTGGGGCCCAGGCTGCCAGGATTTCGGCCTTGCCTTCGGAGCCCGGCCACATAGGCAGCCTTGCACCGGAGGCGGGGACGTGTAGACAGCAAAAATTTGGAAACTGGCAGTGTTTCCTCGATTTCCCTGGCATCGGCCTTTTTGAGCGGCTTGCTTTTTTTCCTGGTAGGATAGGGCCCTGACGGAGAAAGGCAGGATTACGTGTGCAGGAAAGGTGTGTGTTGAGAGGGTGACGACGTTGAGACCACGTTGGGATCTTTAGTCCCAGGAAAGGCCCCTGGCGGGTGTGGGTCAATGTTCTCTACCCATCCCCCTTGGCGGGGGGAGGTTTTCACCATACAAAGCAGCAGCGCAATTATTCGTCGCCGGAGAGGTTGCATCTGCCCACAAGCTCCACCTGGCCAGGGTCCGCCCCTACTGTATTGCGCGTGTCAGTCAACAGAAGCTAAGACCTTCCAGAGAGACTACCTGCTATTCTGTCCCCACGGGGAAGCAGTACAGCCAGAAGCCTCCCCCGTTCCATCTCTAGGCTCTCTCTCAGGCCCCTCATACTTGTGATGTGTCTCAGGGGTAGAATGAAGAGTTTCCTCTGAGTGAACACATACAGAGAGGCCACAGATGCTGAGGAAGGGCGCCTTGCCTAGTGATATCCCAGCATAAGTGGAAAAGAGGTACCTGCCTGCTGTCCCAGTGTGTCGAACGTGTTCACATCCAGGGTTGCCTACTGTGAAGTTATTCCCTGGGTGCCTCGATTTTGTGGCCAAAGACGCAAGGGGCCGTTGTCTGTCCATGGGTAAAATGGAGGGCTCTGCGGAACTGGCCGGTTAGGCTGGACCTCTCCTATTGGCTCAGTGTTTGTGACTCGTCCCCGTCAGAAGTTCCGCCCAGCCTTCCGGTGGCTGTCACCATGGTGATTGGGAAAGAAGCCTTAGGCCCCACACTCAGCCCTCACCTGGCCTCCCTGGCCTCTTTACCCTCATCTAGACCGCTGTGTGGATGAAAGAAAGGATGTCGGCCAGTGAGCACGTGTCCTCATTTCCTTGGAAGGATTAGGCTCCTTGCCTGGGCAGAAGACAGCCAAGGTCAGCCTGAGCCTAGACACCTAGTGACCTGTGACACTGCAGCCAGTGATAGATGTTGATGTCCACGCTCAGGTATCCGCAGGTGGCGGATTCAGTGTGGTGGGAAGAGAAGTGGAAGTAGAGATGACACACTCACGAGGGCACGGGCCAAAGGTCAGGGAAAATAGCTGAGGTCGTGGAGCTCTAGCGGAGCCAGTCTAGGGCCCAGGCCTCCCTGCTGTACGAGGCAAAGAGGTGATCCATATGCCGCCATCCGTAGACTGTGGACGGCTGGGGCCCTGGATGCCCGGATTTCGTCCTTGTCTACCGAGAAGTGACGCACATGCAGTGTGCCACCGGAGGCTGTGGAGCAGCAGAGGGCAAAATCTTGAAAATGGGGGCTTCAGTTGACTTTGCCTGTGCTCTCCTTTGGCTGAGTGACATCGTGTGCTTCCTAGCAGGTGAAGACATTCGTGGAGAGAGGCGGTTTCCACGCGTGCAGGCAAAGTGTGTGCTGAGATGATGAGTTGCTGGAGACCAGGGTGGACTCTTCAGACCCAGAATAGGCCTCTGGCAGGTATGTGTCAATGTTTTCTGCCCATGGCACTCAGCCTGTTATTTGCATAGAATGTTATCAGCGGAATTAGTAGTCTCCGGAGAGGCTGCCACTTGTCAGCGAGCTTCACCTGGCCAGGTCCGCCCGTGATGTAGCTCCCCAATCAATCACTGCTCTCTAGACGTTCCAGATAGACTACCAGAACTTCTCTCCCCATGGGCAAGCAGTAGAGCCAGAGGCCTTCCCCCTTTGTTCTTTCGTGTGAAGGCCCTCTGTCAGGCACTCCAAGGTGTGAAGTGACAAGGGGGAGAAGGAAGAGATTTCAGAGAAGGAACACAAGCAGAGAGAGACAGAGAGAGGCAAGAGATGCTGAGTGGGGATGCCTTGCCTACTGATATCCTGAGGAAAGTGGGAAAGAGGTACCTGGCGTGCTCTGCCAATGCCCTGAAGCAGTCCGCACCAGGGGCTCCCTTGTGCCTGCGTAGCCTTTCCCGGGGTGTGCTCAAATCCTGTGGCCGCTAGGGGTCATAGGTCACAATGGAGGGCCCTGTGTCATCTGCCTGGCGGGCCGGATCTCTGCCATTGGCTCAGTCTTGTCACCAGGCCCATCCCAAGCTCCGCCCACTCTTGCGGTGGGGGGACTGTCTCTATGGTGATGGCAAAGAAGCCTTAGCCCCGCCCACCTGGCCTTCACTTCACCTACCTGGCCCTCTGACCCTCACTCAGACCTCTGTGTTGATAAAAATCAATGTCCGCCAGTGCCCAGGTGTCAGCATCTGGGATAAAGGATTCGGGACCTTGCCTGGGGCAGAAGGCAGCCTAGGTCAGCGGGTAGCTGGAAGTCTAGTGACTTGTGACACTGCTGCCAGTGACAAATGGTGACTCGCACACTGACATATCCCCTGGTGGCAGAATGCTAGTGATGGGTGGAGAAACATCGCTCCGGAGCACACGTTTAATGGGGCACCAGCCACAGCAAAGGCCAGGGCCAGTAGTGGACGTCGTGGAGCTGAATGGCGAGCCAGTGAAGGGCCCAAGGATCCCTCGTGTATGTGGCGAACGGGTCATCCGTGTCCCCACGTCCATCAACCATTGCACTGCTGGGGCCCAGGCTGCCAGGATTTCGGCCTTGCCTTCGGAGCCCGGCCACATAGGCAGCCTTGCACCGGAGGCGGGGACGTGTAGACAGCAAAAATTTGGAAACTGGCAGTGTTTCCTCGATTTCCCTGGCATCGGCCTTTTTGAGCGGCTTGCTTTTTTTCCTGGTAGGATAGGGCCCTGACGGAGAAAGGCAGGATTACGTGTGCAGGAAAGGTGTGTGTTGAGAGGGTGACGACGTTGAGACCACGTTGGGATCTTTAGTCCCAGGAAAGGCCCCTGGCGGGTGTGGGTCAATGTTCTCTACCCATCCCCCTTGGCGGGGGGAGGTTTTCACCATACAAAGCAGCAGCGCAATTATTCGTCGCCGGAGAGGTTGCATCTGCCCACAAGCTCCACCTGGCCAGGGTCCGCCCCTACTGTATTGCGCGTGTCAGTCAACAGAAGCTAAGACCTTCCAGAGAGACTACCTGCTATTCTGTCCCCACGGGGAAGCAGTACAGCCAGAAGCCTCCCCCGTTCCATCTCTAGGCTCTCTCTCAGGCCCCTCATACTTGTGATGTGTCTCAGGGGTAGAATGAAGAGTTTCCTCTGAGTGAACACATACAGAGAGGCCACAGATGCTGAGGAAGGGCGCCTTGCCTAGTGATATCCCAGCATAAGTGGAAAAGAGGTACCTGCCTGCTGTCCCAGTGTGTCGAACGTGTTCACATCCGGGGTTGCCTACTGTGAAGTTATTCCCTGGGTGCCCTCGATTTTGTGGCCAAAGACGCAAGGGGCCGTTGTCTGTCCATGGGTAAAATGGAGGGCTCTGCGGAACTGGCCGGTTAGGCTGGACCTCTCCTATTGGCTGAGTGTTTGTGACTCGTCCCCGTCAGAAGTTCCGCCCAGCCTTCCGGTGGCTGTCACCATGGTGATTGGGAAAGAAGCCTTAGGCCCCACACTCAGCCCTCACCTGGCCTCCCTGGCCTCTTTACCCTCATCTAGACCGCTGTGTGGATGAAAGAAAGGATGTCGGCCAGTGAGCACGTGTCCTCATTTCCTTGGAAGGATTAGGCTCCTTGCCTGGGCAGAAGACAGCCAAGGTCAGCCTGAGCCTAGACACCTAGTGACCTGTGACACTGCAGCCAGTGATAGATGTTGATGTCCACGCTGAGGTATCCGCAGGTGGCGGATTCAGTGTGGTGGGAAGAGAAGTGGAAGTAGAGATGACACACTCACGAGGGCACGGGCCAAAGGTCAGGGAAAATAGCTGAGGTCGTGGAGCTCTAGCGGAGCCAGTCTAGGGCCCAGGCCTCCCTGCTGTACGAGGCAAAGAGGTGATCCATATGCCGCCATCCGTAGACTGTGGACGGCTGGGGCCCTGGATGCCCGGATTTCGTCCTTGTCTACCGAGAAGTGACGCACATGCAGTGTGCCACCGGAGGCTGTGGAGCAGCAGAGGGCAAAATCTTGAAAATGGGGGCTTCAGTTGACTTTGCCTGTGCTCTCCTTTGGCTGAGTGACATCGTGTGCTTCCTAGCAGGTGAAGACATTCGTGGAGAGAGGCGGTTTCCACGCGTGCAGGCAAAGTGTGTGCTGAGATGATGAGTTGCTGGAGACCAGGGTGGACTCTTCAGACCCAGAATAGGCCTCTGGCAGGTATGTGTCAATGTTTTCTGCCCATGGCACTCAGCCGGTTATTTGCATAGAATGTTATCAGCGGAATTAGTAGTCTCCGGAGAGGCTGCCACTTGTCAGCGAGCTTCACCTGGCCAGGTCCGCCCGTGATGTAGCTCCCCAATCAATCACTGCTCTCTAGACGTTCCAGATAGACTACCAGAACTTCTCTCCCCATGGGCAAGCAGTAGAGCCAGAGGCCTTCCCCCTTTGTTCTTTCGTGTGAAGGCCCTCTGTCAGGCACTCCAAGGTGTGAAGTGACAAGGGGGAGAAGGAAGAGATTTCAGAGAAGGAACACAAGCAGAGAGAGACAGAGAGAGGCAAGAGATGCTGAGTGGGGATGCCTTGCCTACTGATATCCTGAGGAAAGTGGGAAAGAGGTACCTGGCGTGCTCTGCCAATGCCCTGAAGCAGTCCGCACCAGGGGCTCCCTTGTGCCTGCGTAGCCTTTCCCGGGGTGTGCTCAAATCCTGTGGCCGCTAGGGGTCATAGGTCACAATGGAGGGCCCTGTGTCATCTGCCTGGCGGGCCGGATCTCTGCCATTGGCTCAGTCTTGTCACCAGGCCCATCCCAAGCTCCGCCCACTCTTGCGGTGGGGGGACTGTCTCTATGGTGATGGCAAAGAAGCCTTAGCCCCGCCCACCTGGCCTTCACTTCACCTACCTGGCCCTCTGACCCTCACTCAGACCTCTGTGTTGATAAAAATCAATGTCCGCCAGTGCCCAGGTGTCAGCATCTGGGATAAAGGATTCGGGACCTTGCCTGGGGCAGAAGGCAGCCTAGGTCAGCGGGTAGCTGGAAGTCTAGTGGCTTGTGACACTGCTGCCAGTGACAAATGGTGACTCCCACACTGACATATCCCCTGGTGGCAGAATGCTAGTGATGGGTGGAGAAACATCGCTCCGGAGCACACGTTTAATGGGGCACCAGCCAAAGCAAAGGCCAGGGCCAGTAGTGGACGTCGTGGAGCTGAATGGCGAGCCAGTGAAGGGCCCAAGGATCCCTCGTGTATGTGGCGAACGGGTCATCCGTGTCCCCACGTCCATCAACCATTGCACTGCTGGGGCCCAGGCTGCCAGGATTTCGGCCTTGCCTTCGGAGCCCGGCCACATAGGCAGCCTTGCACCGGAGGCGGGGACGTGTAGACAGCAAAAATTTGGAAACTGGCAGTGTTTCCTCGATTTCCCTGGCATCGGCCTTTTTGAGCGGCTTGCTTTTTTTCCTGGTAGGATAGGGCCCTGACGGAGAAAGGCAGGATTACGTGTGCAGGAAAGGTGTGTGTTGAGAGGGTGACGACGTTGAGACCACGTTGGGATCTTTAGTCCCAGGAAAGGCCCCTGGCGGGTGTGGGTCAATGTTCTCTACCCATCCCCCTTGGCGGGGGGAGGTTTTCACCATACAAAGCAGCAGCGCAATTATTCGTCGCCGGAGAGGTTGCATCTGCCCACAAGCTCCACCTGGCCAGGGTCCGCCCCTACTGTATTGCGCGTGTCAGTCAACAGAAGCTAAGACCTTCCAGAGAGACTACCTGCTATTCTGTCCCCACGGGGAAGCAGTACAGCCAGAAGCCTCCCCCGTTCCATCTCTAGGCTCTCTCTCAGGCCCCTCATACTTGTGATGTGTCTCAGGGGTAGAATGAAGAGTTTCCTCTGAGTGAACACATACAGAGAGGCCACAGATGCTGAGGAAGGGCGCCTTGCCTAGTGATATCCCAGCATAAGTGGAAAAGAGGTACCTGCCTGCTGTCCCAGTGTGTCGAACGTGTTCACATCCGGGGTTGTCTACTGTGAAGTTATTCCCTGGGTGCCTCGATTTTGTGGCCAAAGACGCAAGGGGCCGTTGTCTGTCCATGGGTAAAATGGAGGGCTCTGCGGAACTGGCCGGTTAGGCTGGAGCTCTCCTATTGGCTCAGTGTTTGTGACTCGTCCCCGTCAGAAGTTCCGCCCAGCCTTCCGGTGGCTGTCACCATGGTGATTGGGAAAGAAGCCTTAGGCCCCACACTCAGCCCTCACCTGGCCTCCCTGGCCTCTTTACCCTCATCTAGACCGCTGTGTGGATGAAAGAAAGGATGTCGGCCAGTGAGCACGTGTCCTCATTTCCTTGGAAGGATTAGGCTCCTTGCCTGGGCAGAAGACAGCCAAGGTCAGCCTGAGCCTAGACACCTAGTGACCTGTGACACTGCAGCCAGTGATAGATGTTGATGTCCACGCTGAGGTATCCGCAGGTGGCGGATTCAGTGTGGTGGGAAGAGAAGTGGAAGTAGAGATGACACACTCACGAGGGCACGGGCCAAAGGTCAGGGAAAATAGCTGAGGTCGTGGAGCTCTAGCGGAGCCAGTCTAGGGCCCAGGCCTCCCTGCTGTACGAGGCAAAGAGGTGATCCATATGCCGCCATCCGTAGACTGTGGACGGCTGGGGCCCTGGATGCCCGGATTTCGTCCTTGTCTACCGAGAAGTGACGCACATGCAGTGTGCCACCGGAGGCTGTGGAGCAGCAGAGGGCAAAATCTTGAAAATGGGGGCTTCAGTTGACTTTGCCTGTGCTCTCCTTTGGCTGAGTGACATCGTGTGCTTCCTAGCAGGTGAAGACATTCGTGGAGAGAGGCGGTTTCCACGCGTGCAGGCAAAGTGTGTGCTGAGATGATGAGTTGCTGGAGACCAGGGTGGACTCTTCAGACCCAGAATAGGCCTCTGGCAGGTATGTGTCAATGTTTTCTGCCCATGGCACTCAGCCGGTTATTTGCATAGAATGTTATCAGCGGAATTAGTAGTCTCCGGAGAGGCTGCCACTTGTCAGCGAGCTTCACCTGGCCAGGTCCGCCCGTGATGTAGCTCCCCAATCAATCACTGCTCTCTAGACGTTCCAGATAGACTACCAGAACTTCTCTCCCCATGGGCAAGCAGTAGAGCCAGAGGCCTTCCCCCTTTGTTCTTTCGTGTGAAGGCCCTCTGTCAGGCACTCCAAGGTGTGAAGTGACAAGGGGGAGAAGGAAGAGATTTCAGAGAAGGAACACAAGCAGAGAGAGACAGAGAGAGGCAAGAGATGCTGAGTGGGGATGCCTTGCCTACTGATATCCTGAGGAAAGTGGGAAAGAGGTACCTGGCGTGCTCTGCCAATGCCCTGAAGCAGTCCGCACCAGGGGCTCCCTTGTGCCTGCGTAGCCTTTCCCGGGGTGTGCTCAAATCCTGTGGCCGCTAGGGGTCATAGGTCACAATGGAGGGCCCTGTGTCATCTGCCTGGCGGGCCGGATCTCTGCCATTGGCTCAGTCTTGTCACCAGGCCCATCCCAAGCTCCGCCCACTCTTGCGGTGGGGGGACTGTCTCTATGGTGATGGCAAAGAAGCCTTAGCCCCGCCCACCTGGCCTTCACTTCACCTACCTGGCCCTCTGACCCTCACTCAGACCTCTGTGTTGATAAAAATCAATGTCCGCCAGTGCCCAGGTGTCAGCATCTGGGATAAAGGATTCGGGACCTTGCCTGGGGCAGAAGGCAGCCTAGGTCAGCGGGTAGCTGGAAGTCTAGTGACTTGTGACACTGCTGCCAGTGACAGATGGTGACTCCCACACTGACATATCCCCTGGTGGCAGAATGCTAGTGATGGGTGGAGAAACATCGCTCCGGAGCACACGTTTAATGGGGCACCAGCCAAAGCAAAGGCCAGGGCCAGTAGTGGACGTCGTGGAGCTGAATGGCGAGCCAGTGAAGGGCCCAAGGATCCCTCCTGTATGTGGCGAACGGGTCATCCGTGTCCCCACGTCCATCAACCATTGCACTGCTGGGGCCCAGGCTGCCAGGATTTCGGCCTTGCCTTCGGAGCCCGGCCACAGGCAGCCTTGCACCGGAGGCGGGGACGTGTAGACAGCAAAAATTTGGAAACTGGCAGTGTTTCCTCGATTTCCCTGGCATCGGCCTTTCTGAGCGGCTTGCTTTTTTTCCTGGTAGGATAGGGCCCTGACGGAGAAAGGCAGGATTACGTGTGCAGGAAAGGTGTGTGTTGAGAGGGTGACGACGTTGAGACCACGTTGGGATCTTTAGTCCCAGGAAAGGCCCCTGGCGGGTGTGGGTCAATGTTCTCTACCCATCCCCCTTGGCGGGGGGAGGTTTTCACCATACAAAGCAGCAGCGCAATTATTCGTCGCCGGAGAGGTTGCATCTGCCCACAAGCTCCACCTGGCCAGGGTCCGCCCCTACTGTATTGCGCGTGTCAGTCAACAGAAGCTAAGACCTTCCAGAGAGACTACCTGCTATTCTGTCCCCACGGGGAAGCAGTACAGCCAGAAGCTTCCCCCGTTCCATCTCTAGGCTCTCTCTCAGGCCCCTCATACTTGTGATGTGTCTCAGGGGTAGAATGAAGAGTTTCCTCTGAGTGAACACATACAGAGAGGCCACAGATGCTGAGGAAGGGCGCCTTGCCTAGTGATATCCCAGCATAAGTGGAAAAGAGGCACCTGCCTGCTGTCCCAGTGTGTCGAACGTGTTCACATCCGGGGTTGCCTACTGTGAAGTTATTCCCTGGGTGCCCTCGATTTTGTGGCCAAAGACGCAAGGGGCCGTTGTCTGTCCATGGGTAAAATGGAGGGCTCTGTGGAACTGGCCGGTTAGGCTGGACCTCTCCTATTGGCTGAGTGTTTGTGACTCGTCCCCGTCAGAAGTTCCGCCCAGCCTTCCGGTGGCTGTCACCATGGTGATTGGGAAAGAAGCCTTAGGCCCCACACTCAGCCCTCACCTGGCCTCCCTGGCCTCTTTACCCTCATCTAGACCGCTGTGTGGATGAAAGAAAGGATGTCGGCCAGTGAGCACGTGTCCTCATTTCCTTGGAAGGATTAGGCTCCTTGCCTGGGCAGAAGACAGCCAAGGTCAGCCTGAGCCTAGACACCTAGTGACCTGTGACACTGCAGCCAGTGATAGATGTTGATGTCCACGCTGAGGTATCCGCAGGTGGCGGATTCAGTGTGGTGGGAAGAGAAGTGGAAGTAGAGATGACACACTCACGAGGGCACGGGCCAAAGGTCAGGGAAAATAGCTGAGGTCGTGGAGCTCTAGCGGAGCCAGTCTAGGGCCCAGGCCTCCCTGCTGTACGAGGCAAAGAGGTGATCCATATGCCGCCATCCGTAGACTGTGGACGGCTGGGGCCCTGGATGCCCGGATTTCGTCCTTGTCTACCGAGAAGTGACGCACATGCAGTGTGCCACCGGAGGCTGTGGAGCAGCAGAGGGCAAAATCTTGAAAATGGGGGCTTCAGTTGACTTTGCCTGTGCTCTCCTTTGGCTGAGTGACATCGTGTGTTTCCTAGCAGGTGAAGACATTCGTGGAGAGAGGCGGTTTCCACGCGTGCAGGCAAAGTGTGTGCTGAGCTGATGAGTTGCTGGAGACCAGGGTGGACTCTTCAGACCCAGAATAGGCCTCTGGCAGGTATGTGTCAATGTTTTCTGCCCATGGCACTCAGCCGGTTATTTGCATAGACTGTTATCAGCGGAATTAGTAGTCTCCGGAGAGGCTGCCACTTGTCAGCGAGCTTCACCTGGCCAGGTCCGCCCGTGATGTAGCTCCCCAATCAATCACTGCTCTCTAGACGTTCCAGATAGACTACCAGAACTTCTCTCCCCATGGGCAAGCAGTAGAGCCAGAGGCCTTCCCCCTTTGTTCTTTCGTCTGAAGGCCCTCTGTCAGGCACTCCAAGGTGTGAAGTGACAAGGGGGAGAAGGAAGAGATTTCAGAGAAGGAACACAAGCAGAGAGAGACAGAGAGAGGCAAGAGATGCTGAGTGGGGATGCCTTGCCTACTGATATCCTGAGGAAAGTGGGAAAGAGGTACCTGGCGTGCTCTGCCAATGCCCTGAAGCAGTCCGCACCAGGGGCTCCCTTGTGCCTGCGTAGCCTTTCCCGGGGTGTGCTCAAATCCTGTGGCCGCTAGGGGTCATAGGTCACAATGGAGGGCCCTGTGTCATCTGCCTGGCGGGCCGGATCTCTGCCATTGGCTCAGTCTTGTCACCAGGCCCATCCCAAGCTCCGCCCACTCTTGCGGTGGGGGGACTGTCTCTATGGTGATGGCAAAGAAGCCTTAGCCCCGCCCACCTGGCCTTCACTTCACCTACCTGGCCCTCTGACCCTCACTCAGACCTCTGTGTTGATAAAAATCAATGTCCGCCAGTGCCCAGGTGTCAGCATCTGGGATAAAGGATTCGGGACCTTGCCTGGGGCAGAAGGCAGCCTAGGTCAGCGGGTAGCTGGAAGTCTAGTGGCTTGTGACACTGCTGCCAGTGACAAATGGTGACTCCCACACTGACATATCCCCTGGTGGCAGAATGCTAGTGATGGGTGGAGAAACATCGCTCCGGAGCACACGTTTAATGGGGCACCAGCCAAAGCAAAGGCCAGGGCCAGTAGTGGACGTCGTGGAGCTGAATGGCGAGCCAGTGAAGGGCCCAAGGATCCCTCGTGTATGTGGCGAACGGGTCATCCGTGTCCCCACGTCCATCAACCATTGCACTGCTGGGGCCCAGGCTGCCAGGATTTCGGCCTTGCCTTCGGAGCCCGGCCACATAGGCAGCCTTGCACCGGAGGCGGGGACGTGTAGACAGCAAAAATTTGGAAACTGGCAGTGTTTCCTCGATTTCCCTGGCATCGGCCTTTTTGAGCGGCTTGCTTTTTTTCCTGGTAGGATAGGGCCCTGACGGAGAAAGGCAGGATTACGTGTGCAGGAAAGGTGTGTGTTGAGAGGGTGACGACGTTGAGACCACGTTGGGATCTTTAGTCCCAGGAAAGGCCCCTGGCGGGTGTGGGTCAATGTTCTCTACCCATCCCCCTTGGCGGGGGGAGGTTTTCACCATACAAAGCAGCAGCGCAATTATTCGTCGCCGGAGAGGTTGCATCTGCCTACAAGCTCCACCTGGCCAGGGTCCGCCCCTACTGTATTGCGCGTGTCAGTCAACAGAAGCTAAGACCTTCCAGAGAGACTACCTGCTATTCTGTCCCCACGGGGAAGCAGTACAGCCAGAAGCCTCCCCCGTTCCATCTCTAGGCTCTCTCTCAGGCCCCTCATACTTGTGATGTGTCTCAGGGGTAGAATGAAGAGTTTCCTCTGAGTGAACACATACAGAGAGGCCACAGATGCTGAGGAAGGGCGCCTTGCCTAGTGATATCCCAGCATAAGTGGAAAAGAGGTACCTGCCTGCTGTCCCAGTGTGTCGAACGTGTTCACATCCGGGGTTGTCTACTGTGAAGTTATTCCCTGGGTGCCTCGATTTTGTGGCCAAAGACGCAAGGGGCCGTTGTCTGTCCATGGGTAAAATGGAGGGCTCTGCGGAACTGGCCGGTTAGGCTGGAGCTCTCCTATTGGCTCAGTGTTTGTGACTCGTCCCCGTCAGAAGTTCCGCCCAGCCTTCCGGTGGCTGTCACCATGGTGATTGGGAAAGAAGCCTTAGGCCCCACACTCAGCCCTCACCTGGCCTCCCTGGCCTCTTTACCCTCATCTAGACCGCTGTGTGGATGAAAGAAAGGATGTCGGCCAGTGAGCACGTGTCCTCATTTCCTTGGAAGGATTAGGCTCCTTGCCTGGGCAGAAGACAGCCAAGGTCAGCCTGAGCCTAGACACCTAGTGACCTGTGACACTGCAGCCAGTGATAGATGTTGATGTCCACGCTGAGGTATCCGCAGGTGGCGGATTCAGTGTGGTGGGAAGAGAAGTGGAAGTAGAGATGACACACTCACGAGGGCACGGGCCAAAGGTCAGGGAAAATAGCTGAGGTCGTGGAGCTCTAGCGGAGCCAGTCTAGGGCCCAGGCCTCCCTGCTGTACGAGGCAAAGAGGTGATCCATATGCCGCCATCCGTAGACTGTGGACGGCTGGGGCCCTGGATGCCCGGATTTCGTCCTTGTCTACCGAGAAGTGACGCACATGCAGTGTGCCACCGGAGGCTGTGGAGCAGCAGAGGGCAAAATCTTGAAAATGGGGGCTTCAGTTGACTTTGCCTGTGCTCTCCTTTGGCTGAGTGACATCGTGTGCTTCCTAGCAGGTGAAGACATTCGTGGAGAGAGGCGGTTTCCACGCGTGCAGGCAAAGTGTGTGCTGAGATGATGAGTTGCTGGAGACCAGGGTGGACTCTTCAGACCCAGAATAGGCCTCTGGCAGGTATGTGTCAATGTTTTCTGCCCATGGCACTCAGCCGGTTATTTGCATAGAATGTTATCAGCGGAATTAGTAGTCTCCGGAGAGGCTGCCACTTGTCAGCGAGCTTCACCTGGCCAGGTCCGCCCGTGATGTAGCTCCCCAATCAATCACTGCTCTCTAGACGTTCCAGATAGACTACCAGAACTTCTCTCCCCATGGGCAAGCAGTAGAGCCAGAGGCCTTCCCCCTTTGTTCTTTCGTGTGAAGGCCCTCTGTCAGGCACTCCAAGGTGTGAAGTGACAAGGGGGAGAAGGAAGAGATTTCAGAGAAGGAACACAAGCAGAGAGAGACAGAGAGAGGCAAGAGATGCTGAGTGGGGATGCCTTGCCTACTGATATCCTGAGGAAAGTGGGAAAGAGGTACCTGGCGTGCTCTGCCAATGCCCTGAAGCAGTCCGCACCAGGGGCTCCCTTGTGCCTGCGTAGCCTTTCCCGGGGTGTGCTCAAATCCTGTGGCCGCTAGGGGTCATAGGTCACAATGGAGGGCCCTGTGTCATCTGCCTGGCGGGCCGGATCTCTGCCATTGGCTCAGTCTTGTCACCAGGCCCATCCCAAGCTCCGCCCACTCTTGCGGTGGGGGGACTGTCTCTATGGTGATGGCAAAGAAGCCTTAGCCCCGCCCACCTGGCCTTCACTTCACCTACCTGGCCCTCTGACCCTCACTCAGACCTCTGTGTTGATAAAAATCAATGTCCGCCAGTGCCCAGGTGTCAGCATCTGGGATAAAGGATTCGGGACCTTGCCTGGGGCAGAAGGCAGCCTAGGTCAGCGGGTAGCTGGAAGTCTAGTGACTTGTGACACTGCTGCCAGTGACAGATGGTGACTCCCACACTGACATATCCCCTGGTGGCAGAATGCTAGTGATGGGTGGAGAAACATCGCTCCGGAGCACACGTTTAATGGGGCAGCAGCCAAAGCAAAGGCCAGGGCCAGTAGTGGACGTCGTGGAGCTGAATGGCGAGCCAGTGAAGGGCCCAAGGATCCCTCCTGTATGTGGCGAACGGGTCATCCGTGTCCCCACGTCCATCAACCATTGCACTGCTGGGGCCCAGGCTGCCAGGATTTCGGCCTTGCCTTCGGAGCCCGGCCACAGGCAGCCTTGCACCGGAGGCGGGGACGTGTAGACAGCAAAAATTTGGAAACTGGCAGTGTTTCCTCGATTTCCCTGGCATCGGCCTTTCTGAGCGGCTTGCTTTTTTTCCTGGTAGGATAGGGCCCTGACGGAGAAAGGCAGGATTACGTGTGCAGGAAAGGTGTGTGTTGAGAGGGTGACGACGTTGAGACCACGTTGGGATCTTTAGTCCCAGGAAAGGCCCCTGGCGGGTGTGGGTCAATGTTCTCTACCCATCCCCCTTGGCGGGGGGAGGTTTTCACCATACAAAGCAGCAGCGCAATTATTCGTCGCCGGAGAGGTTGCATCTGCCCACAAGCTCCACCTGGCCAGGGTCCGCCCCTACTGTATTGCGCGTGTCAGTCAACAGAAGCTAAGACCTTCCAGAGAGACTACCTGCTATTCTGTCCCCACGGGGAAGCAGTACAGCCAGAAGCTTCCCCCGTTCCATCTCTAGGCTCTCTCTCAGGCCCCTCATACTTGTGATGTGTCTCAGGGGTAGAATGAAGAGTTTCCTCTGAGTGAACACATACAGAGAGGCCACAGATGCTGAGGAAGGGCGCCTTGCCTAGTGATATCCCAGCATAAGTGGAAAAGAGGCACCTGCCTGCTGTCCCAGTGTGTCGAACGTGTTCACATCCGGGGTTGCCTACTGTGAAGTTATTCCCTGGGTGCCCTCGATTTTGTGGCCAAAGACGCAAGGGGCCGTTGTCTGTCCATGGGTAAAATGGAGGGCTCTGTGGAACTGGCCGGTTAGGCTGGACCTCTCCTATTGGCTGAGTGTTTGTGACTCGTCCCCGTCAGAAGTTCCGCCCAGCCTTCCGGTGGCTGTCACCATGGTGATTGGGAAAGAAGCCTTAGGCCCCACACTCAGCCCTCACCTGGCCTCCCTGGCCTCTTTACCCTCATCTAGACCGCTGTGTGGATGAAAGAAAGGATGTCGGCCAGTGAGCACGTGTCCTCATTTCCTTGGAAGGATTAGGCTCCTTGCCTGGGCAGAAGACAGCCAAGGTCAGCCTGAGCCTAGACACCTAGTGACCTGTGACACTGCAGCCAGTGATAGATGTTGATGTCCACGCTGAGGTATCCGCAGGTGGCGGATTCAGTGTGGTGGGAAGAGAAGTGGAAGTAGAGATGACACACTCACGAGGGCACGGGCCAAAGGTCAGGGAAAATAGCTGAGGTCGTGGAGCTCTAGCGGAGCCAGTCTAGGGCCCAGGCCTCCCTGCTGTACGAGGCAAAGAGGTGATCCATATGCCGCCATCCGTAGACTGTGGACGGCTGGGGCCCTGGATGCCCGGATTTCGTCCTTGTCTACCGAGAAGTGACGCACATGCAGTGTGCCACCGGAGGCTGTGGAGCAGCAGAGGGCAAAATCTTGAAAATGGGGGCTTCAGTTGACTTTGCCTGTGCTCTCCTTTGGCTGAGTGACATCGTGTGTTTCCTAGCAGGTGAAGACATTCGTGGAGAGAGGCGGTTTCCACGCGTGCAGGCAAAGTGTGTGCTGAGCTGATGAGTTGCTGGAGACCAGGGTGGACTCTTCAGACCCAGAATAGGCCTCTGGCAGGTATGTGTCAATGTTTTCTGCCCATGGCACTCAGCCGGTTATTTGCATAGACTGTTATCAGCGGAATTAGTAGTCTCCGGAGAGGCTGCCACTTGTCAGCGAGCTTCACCTGGCCAGGTCCGCCCGTGATGTAGCTCCCCAATCAATCACTGCTCTCTAGACGTTCCAGATAGACTACCAGAACTTCTCTCCCCATGGGCAAGCAGTAGAGCCAGAGGCCTTCCCCCTTTGTTCTTTCGTCTGAAGGCCCTCTGTCAGGCACTCCAAGGTGTGAAGTGACAAGGGGGAGAAGGAAGAGATTTCAGAGAAGGAACACAAGCAGAGAGAGACAGAGAGAGGCAAGAGATGCTGAGTGGGGATGCCTTGCCTACTGATATCCTGAGGAAAGTGGGAAAGAGGTACCTGGCGTGCTCTGCCAATGCCCTGAAGCAGTCCGCACCAGGGGCTCCCTTGTGCCTGCGTAGCCTTTCCCGGGGTGTGCTCAAATCCTGTGGCCACTAGGGGTCATATGTCACAATGGAGGGCCCTGTGTCATCTGCCTGGCGGGCCGGATCTCTGCCATTGGCTCAGTCTTGTCACCAGGCCCATCCCAAGCTCCGCCCACTCTTGCGGTGGGGGGACTGTCTCTATGGTGATGGCAAAGAAGCCTTAGCCCCGCCCACCTGGCCTTCACTTCACCTACCTGGCCCTCTGACCCTCACTCAGACCTCTGTGTTGATAAAAATCAATGTCCGCCAGTGCCCAGGTGTCAGCATCTGGGATAAAGGATTCGGGACCTTGCCTGGGGCAGAAGGCAGCCTAGGTCAGCGGGTAGCTGGAAGTCTAGTGACTTGTGACACTGCTGCCAGTGACAGATGGTGACTCCCACACTGACATATCCCCTGGTGGCAGAATGCTAGTGATGGGTGGAGAATCATCGCTCCGGAGCACACGTTTAATGGGGCACCAGCCAAAGCAAAGGCCAGGGCCAGTAGTGGACGTCGTGGAGCTGAATGGCGAGCCAGTGAAGGGCCCAAGGATCCCTCCTGTATGTGGCGAACGGGTCATCCGTGTCCCCACGTCCATCAACCATTGCACTGCTGGGGCCCAGGCTGCCAGGATTTCGGCCTTGCCTTCGGAGCCCGGCCACATAGGCAGCCTTGCACCGGAGGCGGGGACGTGTAGACAGCAAAGATTTGGAAACTGGCAGTGTTTCCTCGATTTCCCTGGCATCGGCCTTTTTGAGCGGCTTGCTTTTTTTCCTGGTAGGATAGGGCCCTGACGGAGAAAGGCAGGATTACGTGTGCAGGAAAGGTGTGTGTTGAGAGGGTGACGACGTTGAGACCACGTTGGGATCTTTAGTCCCAGGAAAGGCCCCTGGCGGGTGTGGGTCAATGTTCTCTACCCATCCCCCTTGGCGGGGGGAGGTTTTCACCATACAAAGCAGCAGCGCAATTATTCGTCGCCGGAGAGCTTGCATCTGCCCACAAGCTCCACCTGGCCAGGGTCCGCCCCTACTGTATTGCACGTGTCAGTCAACAGAAGCTAAGACCTTCCAGAGAGACTACCTGCTATTCTGTCCCCACGGGGAAGCAGTACAGCCAGAAGCCTCCCCCGTTCCATCTCTAGGCTCTCTCTCAGGCCCCTCATACTTGTGATGTGTCTCAGGGGTAGAATGAAGAGTTTCCTCTGAGTGAACACATACAGAGAGGCCACAGATGCTGAGGAAGGGCGCCTTGCCTAGTGATATCCCAGCATAAGTGGAAAAGAGGTACCTGCCTGCTGTCCCAGTGTGTCGAACGTGTTCACATCCGGGGTTGCCTACTGTGAAGTTATTCCCTGGGTGCCCTCGATTTTGTGGCCAAAGACGCAAGGGGCCGTTGTCTGTCCATGGGTAAAATGGAGGGCTCTGCGGAACTGGCCGGTTAGGCTGGACCTCTCCTATTGGCTCAGTGTTTGTGACTCGTCCCCGTCAGAAGTTCCGCCCAGCCTTCCGGTGGCTGTCACCATGGTGATTGGGAAAGAAGCCTTAGGCCCCACACTCAGCCCTCACCTGGCCTCCCTGGCCTCTTTACCCTCATCTAGACCGCTGTGTGGATGAAAGAAAGGATGTCGGCCAGTGAGCACGTGTCCTCATTTCCTTGGAAGGATTAGGCTCCTTGCCTGGGCAGAAGACAGCCAAGGTCAGCCTGAGCCTAGACACCTAGTGACCTGTGACACTGCAGCCAGTGATAGATGTTGATGTCCACGCTGAGGTATCCGCAGGTGGCGGATTCAGTGTGGTGGGAAGAGAAGTGGAAGTAGAGATGACACACTCACGAGGGCACGGGCCAAAGGTCAGGGAAAATAGCTGAGGTCGTGGAGCTCTAGCGGAGCCAGTCTAGGGCCCAGGCCTCCCTGCTGTACGAGGCAAAGAGGTGATCCATATGCCGCCATCCGTAGACTGTGGACGGCTGGGGCCCTGGATGCCCGGATTTCGTCCTTGTCTACCGAGAAGTGACGCACATGCAGTGTGCCACCGGAGGCTGTGGAGCAGCAGAGGGCAAAATCTTGAAAATGGGGGCTTCAGTTGACTTTGCCTGTGCTCTCCTTTGGCTGAGTGACATCGTGTGTTTCCTAGCAGGTGAAGACATTCGTGGAGAGAGGCGGTTTCCACGCGTGCAGGCAAAGTGTGTGCTGAGCTGATGAGTTGCTGGAGACCAGGGTGGACTCTTCAGACCCAGAATAGGCCTCTGGCCGGTATGTGTCAATGTTTTCTGCCCATGGCACTCAGCCGGTTATTTGCATAGAATGTTATCAGCGGAATTAGTAGTCTCCGGAGAGGCTGCCACTTGTCAGCGAGCTTCACCTGGCCAGGTCCGCCCGTGATGTAGCTCCCCAATCAATCACTGCTCTCTAGACCTTCCAGATAGACTACCAGAACTTCTCTCCCCATGGGCAAGCAGTAGAGCCAGAGGCCTTCCCCCTTTGTTCTTTCGTCTGAAGGCCCTCTGTCAGGCACTCCAAGGTGTGAAGTGACAAGGGGGAGAAGGAACAGATTTCAGAGAAGGAACACAAGCAGAGAGAGACAGAGAGAGGCAAGAGATGCTGAGTGGGGATGCCTTGCCTACTGATATCCTGAGGAAAGTGGGAAAGAGGTACCTGGCGTGCTCTGCCAATGCCCTGAAGCAGTCCGCACCAGGGGCTCCCTTGTGCCTGCGTAGCCTTTCCCGGGGTGTGCTCAAATCCTGTGGCCGCTAGGGGTCATAGGTCACAATGGAGGGCCCTGTGTCATCTGCCTGGCGGGCCGGATCTCTGCCATTGGCTCAGTCTTGTCACCAGGCCCATCCCAAGCTCCGCCCACTCTTGCGGTGGGGGGACTGTCTCTATGGTGATGGCAAAGAAGCCTTAGCCCCGCCCACCTGGCCTTCACTTCACCTACCTGGCCCTCTGACCCTCACTCAGACCTCTGTGTTGATAAAAATCAATGTCCGCCAGTGCCCAGGTGTCAGCATCTGGGATAAAGGATTCGGGACCTTGCCTGGGGCAGAAGGCAGCCTAGGTCAGCGGGTAGCTGGAAGTCTAGTGACTTGTGACACTGCTGCCAGTGACAGATGGTGACTCCCACACTGACATATCCCCTGGTGGCAGAATGCTAGTGATGGGTGGAGAAACATCGCTCCGGAGCACACGTTTAATGGGGCACCAGCCAAAGCAAAGGCCAGGGCCAGTAGTGGACGTCGTGGAGCTGAATGGCGAGCCAGTGAAGGGCCCAAGGATCCCTCCTGTATGTGGCGAACGGGTCATCCGTGTCCCCACGTCCATCAACCATTGCACTGCTGGGGCCCAGGCTGCCAGGATTTCGGCCTTGCCTTCGGAGCCCGGCCACATAGGCAGCCTTGCACCGGAGGCGGGGACGTGTAGACAGCAAAAATTTGGAAACTGGCAGTGTTTCCTCGATTTCCCTGGCATCGGCCTTTTTGAGCGGCTTGCTTTTTTTCCTGGTAGGATAGGGCCCTGACGGAGAAAGGCAGGATTACGTGTGCAGGAAAGGTGTGTGTTGAGAGGGTGACGACGTTGAGACCACGTTGGGATCTTTAGTCCCAGGAAAGGCCCCTGGCGGGTGTGGGTCAATGTTCTCTACCCATCCCCCTTGGCGGGGGGAGGTTTTCACCATACAAAGCAGCAGCGCAATTATTCGTCGCCGGAGAGGTTGCATCTGCCCACAAGCTCCACCTGGCCAGGGTCCGCCCCTACTGTATTGCGCGTGTCAGTCAACAGAAGCTAAGACCTTCCAGAGAGACTACCTGCTATTCTGTCCCCACGGGGAAGCAGTACAGCCAGAAGCTTCCCCCGTTCCATCTCTAGGCTCTCTCTCAGGCCCCTCATACTTGTGATGTGTCTCAGGGGTAGAATGAAGAGTTTCCTCTGAGTGAACACATACAGAGAGGCCACAGATGCTGAGGAAGGGCGCCTTGCCTAGTGATATCCCAGCATAAGTGGAAAAGAGGCACCTGCCTGCTGTCCCAGTGTGTCGAACGTGTTCACATCCGGGGTTGCCTACTGTGAAGTTATTCCCTGGGTGCCCTCGATTTTGTGGCCAAAGACGCAAGGGGCCGTTGTCTGTCCATGGGTAAAATGGAGGGCTCTGTGGAACTGGCCGGTTAGGCTGGACCTCTCCTATTGGCTGAGTGTTTGTGACTCGTCCCCGTCAGAAGTTCCGCCCAGCCTTCCGGTGGCTGTCACCATGGTGATTGGGAAAGAAGCCTTAGGCCCCACACTCAGCCCTCACCTGGCCTCCCTGGCCTCTTTACCCTCATCTAGACCGCTGTGTGGATGAAAGAAAGGATGTCGGCCAGTGAGCACGTGTCCTCATTTCCTTGGAAGGATTAGGCTCCTTGCCTGGGCAGAAGACAGCCAAGGTCAGCCTGAGCCTAGACACCTAGTGACCTGTGACACTGCAGCCAGTGATAGATGTTGATGTCCACGCTCAGGTATCCGCAGGTGGCGGATTCAGTGTGGTGGGAAGAGAAGTGGAAGTAGAGATGACACACTCACGAGGGCACGGGCCAAAGGTCAGGGAAAATAGCTGAGGTCGTGGAGCTCTAGCGGAGCCAGTCTAGGGCCCAGGCCTCCCTGCTGTACGAGGCAAAGAGGTGATCCATATGCCGCCATCCGTAGACTGTGGACGGCTGGGGCCCTGGATGCCCGGATTTCGTCCTTGTCTACCGAGAAGTGACGCACATGCAGTGTGCCACCGGAGGCTGTGGAGCAGCAGAGGGCAAAATCTTGAAAATGGGGGCTTCAGTTGACTTTGCCTGTGCTCTCCTTTGGCTGAGTGACATCGTGTGTTTCCTAGCAGGTGAAGACATTCGTGGAGAGAGGCGGTTTCCACGCGTGCAGGCAAAGTGTGTGCTGAGATGATGAGTTGCTGGAGACCAGGGTGGACTCTTCAGACCCAGAATAGGCCTCTGGCAGGTATGTGTCAATGTTTTCTGCCCATGGCACTCAGCCGGCTATTTGCATAGAATGTTATCAGCGGAATTAGTAGTCTCCGGAGAGGCTGCCACTTGTCAGCGAGCTTCACCTGGCCAGGTCCGCCCGTGATGTAGCTCCCCAATCAATCACTGCTCTCTAGACCTTCCAGATAGACTACCAGAACTTCTCTCCCCATGGGCAAGCAGTAGAGCCAGAGGCCTTCCCCCTTTGTTCTTTCGTCTGAAGGCCCTCTGTCAGGCACTCCAAGGTGTGAAGTGACAAGGGGGAGAAGGAAGAGATTTCAGAGAAGGAACACAAGCAGAGAGAGACAGAGAGAGGCAAGAGATGCTGAGTGGGGATGCCTTGCCTACTGATATCCTGAGGAAAGTGGGAAAGAGGTACCTGGCGTGCTCTGCCAATGCCCTGAAGCAGTCCGCACCAGGGGCTCCCTTGTGCCTGCGTAGCCTTTCCCGGGGTGTGCTCAAATCCTGTGGCCACTAGGGGTCATAGGTCACAATGGAGGGCCCTGTGTCATCTGCCTGGCGGGCCGGATCTCTGCCATTGGCTCAGTCTTGTCACCAGGCCCATCCCAAGCTCCGCCCACTCTTGCGGTGGGGGGACTGTCTCTATGGTGATGGCAAAGAAGCCTTAGCCCCGCCCACCTGGCCTTCACTTCACCTACCTGGCCCTCTGACCCTCACTCAGACCTCTGTGTTGATAAAAATCAATGTCCGCCAGTGCCCAGGTGTCAGCATCTGGGATAAAGGATTCGGGACCTTGCCTGGGGCAGAAGGCAGCCTAGGTCAGCGGGTAGCTGGAAGTCTAGTGACTTGTGACACTGCTGCCAGTGACAGATGGTGACTCCCACACTGACATATCCCCTGGTGGCAGAATGCTAGTGATGGGTGGAGAAACATCGCTCCGGAGCACACGTTTAATGGGGCACCAGCCAAAGCAAAGGCCAGGGCCAGTAGTGGACGTCGTGGAGCTGAATGGCGAGCCAGTGAAGGGCCCAAGGATCCCTCGTGTATGTGGCGAACGGGTCATCCGTGTCCCCACGTCCATCAACCATTGCACTGCTGGGGCCCAGGCTGCCAGGATTTCGGCCTTGCCTTCGGAGCCCGGCCACATAGGCAGCCTTGCACCGGAGGCGGGGACGTGTAGACAGCAAAAATTTGGAAACTGGCAGTGTTTCCTCGATTTCCCTGGCATCGGCCTTTTTGAGCGGCTTGCTTTTTTGCCTGGTAGGATAGGGCCCTGACGGAGAAAGGCAGGATTACGTGTGCAGGAAAGGTGTGTGTTGAGAGGGTGACGACGTTGAGACCACGTTGGGATCTTTAGTCCCAGGAAAGGCCCCTGGCGGGTGTGGGTCAATGTTCTCTACCCATCCCCCTTGGCGGGGGGAGGTTTTCACCATACAAAGCAGCAGTGCAATTATTCGTCGCCGGAGAGGTTGCATCTGCCCACAAGCTCCACCTGGCCAGGGTCCGCCCCTACTGTATTGCGCGTGTCAGTCAACAGAAGCTAAGACCTTCCAGAGAGACTACCTGCTATTCTGTCCCCACGGGGAAGCAGTACAGCCAGAAGCCTCCCCCGTTCCATCTCTAGGCTCTCTCTCAGGCCCCTCATACTTGTGATGTGTCTCAGGGGTAGAATGAAGAGTTTCCTCTGAGTGAACACATACAGAGAGGCCACAGATGCTGAGGAAGGGCGCCTTGCCTAGTGATATCCCAGCATAAGTGGAAAAGAGGCACCTGCCTGCTGTCCCAGTGTGTCGAACGTGTTCACATCCGGGGTTGCCTACTGTGAAGTTATTCCCTGGGTGCCCTCGATTTTGTGGCCAAAGACGCAAGGGGCCGTTGTCTGTCCATGGGTAAAATGGAGGGCTCTGCGGAACTGGCCGGTTAGGCTGGAGCTCTCCTATTGGCTGAGTGTTTGTGACTCGTCCCCGTCAGAAGTTCCGCCCAGCCTTCCGGTGGCTGTCACCATGGTGATTGGGAAAGAAGCCTTAGGCCCCACACTCAGCCCTCACCTGGCCTCCCTGGCCTCTTTACCCTCATCTAGACCGCTGTGTGGATGAAAGAAAGGATGTCGGCCAGTGAGCACGTGTCCTCATTTCCTTGGAAGGATTAGGCTCCTTGCCTGGGCAGAAGACAGCCAAGGTCAGCCTGAGCCTAGACACCTAGTGACCTGTGACACTGCAGCCAGTGATAGATGTTGATGTCCACGCTCAGGTATCCGCAGGTGGCGGATTCAGTGTGGTGGGAAGAGAAGTGGAAGTAGAGATGACACACTCACGAGGGCACGGGCCAAAGGTCAGGGAAAATAGCTGAGGTCGTGGAGCTCTAGCGGAGCCAATCTAGGGCCCAGGCCTCCCTGCTGTACGAGGCAAAGAGGTGATCCATATGCCGCCATCCGTAGACTGTGGACGGCTGGGCCCTGGATGCCCGGATTTCGTCCTTATCTACCGAGAAGTGACGCACATGCAGTGTGCCACCGGAGGCTGTGGAGCAGCAGAGGGCAAAATCTTGAAAATGGGGGCTTCAGTTGACTTTGCCTGTGCTCTCCTTTGGCTGAGTGACATCCTGTGTTTCCTAGCAGGTGAAGACATTCGTGGAGAGAGGCGGTTTCCACGCGTGCAGGCAAAGTGTGTGCTGAGATGATGAGTTGCTGGAGACCAGGGTGGACTCTTCAGACCCAGAATAGGCCTCTGGCAGGTATGTGTCAATGTTTTCTGCCCATGGCACTCAGCCGGTTATTTGCATAGACTGTTATCAGCGGAATTAGTAGTCTCCGGAGAGGCTGCCACTTGTCAGCGAGCTTCACCTGGCCAGGTCCGCCCGTGATGTAGCTCCCCAATCAATCACTGCTCTCTAGACGTTCCAGATAGACTACCAGAACTTCTCTCCCCATGGGCAAGCAGTAGAGCCAGAGGCCTTCCCACTTTGTTCTTTCGTCTGAAGGCCCTCTGTCAGGCACTCCAAGGTGTGAAGTGACAAGGGGGAGAAGGAAGAGATTTCAGAGAAGGAACACAAGCAGAGAGAGACAGAGAGAGGCAAGAGATGCTGAGTGGGGATGCCTTGCCTACTGATATCCTGAGGAAAGTGGGAAAGAGGTACCTGGCGTGCTCTGCCAATGCCCTGAAGCAGTCCGCACCAGGGGCTCCCTTGTGCCTGCGTAGCCTTTCCCGGGGTGTGCTCAAATCCTGTGGCCACTAGGGGTCATAGGTCACAATGGAGGGCCCTGTGTCATCTGCCTGGCGGGCCGGATCTCTGCCATTGGCTCAGTCTTGTCACCAGGCCCATCCCAAGCTCCGCCCACTCTTGCGGTGGGGGGACTGTCTCTATGGTGATGGCAAAGAAGCCTTAGCCCCGCCCACCTGGCCTTCACTTCACCTACCTGGCCCTCTGACCCTCACTCAGACCTCTGTGTTGATAAAAATCAATGTCCGCCAGTGCCCAGGTGTCAGCATCTGGGATAAAGGATTCGGGACCTTGCCTGGGGCAGAAGGCAGCCTAGGTCAGCGGGTAGCTGGAAGTCTAGTGACTTGTGACACTGCTGCCAGTGACAGATGGTGACTCCCACACTGACATATCCCCTGGTGGCAGAATGCTAGTGATGGGTGGAGAAACATCGCTCCGGAGCACACGTTTAATGGGGCACCAGCCAAAGCAAAGGCCAGGGCCAGTAGTGGACGTCGTGGAGCTGAATGGCGAGCCAGTGAAGGGCCCAAGGATCCCTCCTGTATGTGGCGAACGGGTCATCCGTGTCCCCACGTCCATCAACCATTGCACTGCTGGGGCCCAGGCTGCCAGGATTTCGGCCTTGCCTTCGGAGCCCGGCCACATAGGCAGCCTTGCACCGGAGGCGGGGACGTGTAGACAGCAAAAATTTGGAAACTGGCAATGTTTCCTCGATTTCCCTGGCATCGGCCTTTTTGAGCGGCTTGCTTTTTTTCCTGGTAGGATAGGGCCCTGACGGAGAAAGGCAGGATTACGTGTGCAGGAAAGGTGTGTGTTGAGAGGGTGACGACGTTGAGACCACGTTGGGATCTTTAGTCCCAGGAAAGGCCCCTGGCGGGTGTGGGTCAATGTTCTCTACCCATCCCCCTTGGCGGGGGGAGGTTTTCACCATACAAAGCAGCAGCGCAATTATTCGTCGCCGGAGAGCTTGCATCTGCCCACAAGCTCCACCTGGCCAGGGTCCGCCCCTACTGTATTGCGCGTGTCAGTCAACAGAAGCTAAGACCTTCCAGAGAGACTACCTGCTATTCTGTCCCCACGGGGAAGCAGTACAGCCAGAAGCCTCCCCCGTTCCATCTCTAGGCTCTCTCTCAGGCCCCTCATACTTGTGATGTGTCTCAGGGGTAGAATGAAGAGTTTCCTCTGAGTGAACACATACAGAGAGGCCACAGATGCTGAGGAAGGGCGCCTTGCCTAGTGATATCCCAGCATAAGTGGAAAAGAGGTACCTGCCTGCTGTCCCAGTGTGTCGAACGTGTTCACATCCGGGGTTGCCTACTGTGAAGTTATTCCCTGGGTGCCCTCGATTTTGTGGCCAAAGACGCAAGGGGCCGTTGTCTGTCCATGGGTAAAATGGAGGGCTCTGCGGAACTGGCCGGTTAGGCTGGAGCTCTCCTATTGGCTCAGTGTTTGTGACTCGTCCCCGTCAGAAGTTCCGCCCAGCCTTCCGGTGGCTGTCACCATGGTGATTGGGAAAGAAGCCTTAGGCCCCACACTCAGCCCTCACCTGGCCTCCCTGGCCTCTTTACCCTCATCTAGACCGCTGTGTGGATGAAAGAAAGGATGTCGGCCAGTGAGCACGTGTCCTCATTTCCTTGGAAGGATTAGGCTCCTTGCCTGGGCAGAAGACAGCCAAGGTCAGCCTGAGCCTAGACACCTAGTGACCTGTGACACTGCAGCCAGTGATAGATGTTGATGTCCACGCTCAGGTATCCGCAGGTGGCGGATTCAGTGTGGTGGGAAGAGAAGTGGAAGTAGAGATGACACACTCACGAGGGCACGGGCCAAAGGTCAGGGAAAATAGCTGAGGTCGTGGAGCTCTAGCGGAGCCAGTCTAGGGCCCAGGCCTCCCTGCTGTACGAGGCAAAGAGGTGATCCATATGCCGCCATCCGTAGACTGTGGACGGCTGGGCCCTGGATGCCCGGATTTCGTCCTTATCTACCGAGAAGTGACGCACATGCAGTGTGCCACCGGAGGCTGTGGAGCAGCAGAGGGCAAAATCTTGAAAATGGGGGCTTCAGTTGACTTTGCCTGTGCTCTCCTTTGGCTGAGTGACATCGTGTGTTTCCTACCAGGTGAAGACATTCGTGGAGAGAGGCGGTTTCCACGCGTGCAGGCAAAGTGTGTGCTGAGATGATGAGTTGCTGGAGACCAGGGTGGACTCTTCAGACCCAGAATAGGCCTCTGGCAGGTATGTGTCAATGTTTTCTGCCCATGGCACTCAGCCGGTTATTTGCATAGACTGTTATCAGCGGAATTAGTAGTCTCCGGAGAGGCTGCCACTTGTCAGCGAGCTTCACCTGGCCAGGTCCGCCCGTGATGTAGCTCCCCAATCAATCACTGCTCTCTAGACGTTCCAGATAGACTACCAGAACTTCTCTCCCCATGGGCAAGCAGTAGAGCCAGAGGCCTTCCCCCTTTGTTCTTTCGTCTGAAGGCCCTCTGTCAGGCACTCCAAGGTGTGAAGTGACAAGGGGGAGAAGGAAGAGATTTCAGAGAAGGAACACAAGCAGAGCGAGACAGAGAGAGGCAAGAGATGCTGAGTGGGGATGCCTTGCCTACTGATATCCTGAGGAAAGTGGGAAAGAGGTACCTGGCGTGCTCTGCCAATGCCCTGAAGCAGTCCGCACCAGGGGCTCCCTTGTGCCTGCGTAGCCTTTCCCGGGGTGTGCTCAAATCCTGTGGCCGCTAGGGGTCATAGGTCACAATGGAGGGCCCTGTGTCATCTGCCTGGCGGGCCGGATCTCTGCCATTGGCTCAGTCTTGTCACCAGGCCCATCCCAAGCTCCGCCCACTCTTGCGGTGGGGGGACTGTCTCTATGGTGATGGCAAAGAAGCCTTAGCCCCGCCCACCTGGCCTTCACTTCACCTACCTGGCCCTCTGACCCTCACTCAGACCTCTGTGTTGATAAAAATCAATGTCCGCCATTGCCCAGGTGTCAGCATCTGGGATAAAGGATTCGGGACCTTGCCTGGGGCAGAAGGCAGCCTAGGTCAGCGGGTAGCTGGAAGTCTAGTGACTTGTGACACTGCTGCCAGTGACAAATGGTGACTCGCACACTGACATATCCCCTGGTGGCAGAATGCTAGTGATGGGTGGAGAAACATCGCTCCGGAGCACACGTTTAATGGGGCACCAGCCACAGCAAAGGCCAGGGCCAGTAGTGGACGTCGTGGAGCTGAATGGCGAGCCAGTGAAGGGCCCAAGGTTCCCTCCTGTATGTGGCGAACGGGTCATCCGTGTCCCCACGTCCATCAACCATTGCACTGCTGGGGCCCAGGCTGCCAGGATTTCGGCCTTGCCTTCGGAGCCCGGCCACATAGGCAGCCTTGCACCGGAGGCGGGGACGTGTAGACAGCAAAAATTTGGAAACTGGCAGTGTTTCCTCGATTTCCCTGGCATCGGCCTTTTTGAGTGGCTTGCTTTTTTTCCTGGTAGGATAGGGCCCTGACGGAGAAAGGCAGGATTACGTGTGCAGGAAAGGTGTGTGTTGAGAGGGTGACGACGTTGAGACCACGTTGGGATCTTTAGTCCCAGGAAAGGCCCCTGGCGGGTGTGGGTCAATGTTCTCTACCCATCCCCCTTGGCGGGGGGAGGTTTTCACCATACAAAGCAGCAGCGCAATTATTCGTCGCCGGAGAGGTTGCATCTGCCCACAAGCTCCACCTGGCCAGGGTCCGCCCCTACTGTATTGCGCGTGTCAGTCAACAGAAGCTAAGACCTTCCAGAGAGACTACCTGCTATTCTGTCCCCACGGGGAAGCAGTACAGCCAGAAGCCTCCCCCGTTCCATCTCTAGGCTCTCTCTCAGGCCCCTCATACTTGTGATGTGTCTCAGGGGTAGAATGAAGAGTTTCCTCTGAGTGAACACATACAGAGAGGCCACAGATGCTGAGGAAGGGCGCCTTGCCTAGTGATATCCCAGCATAAGTGGAAAAGAGGTACCTGCCTGCTGTCCCAGTGTGTCGAACGTGTTCACATCCGGGGTTGCCTACTGTGAAGTTATTCCCTGGGTGCCTCGATTTTGTGGCCAAAGACGCAAGGGGCCGTTGTCTGTCCATGGGTAAAATGGAGGGCTCTGCGGAACTGGCCGGTTAGGCTGGACCTCTCCTATTGGCTGAGTGTTTGTGACTCGTCCCCGTCAGAAGTTCCGCCCAGCCTTCCGGTGGCTGTCACCATGGTGATTGGGAAAGAAGCCTTAGGCCCCACACTCAGCCCTCACCTGGCCTCCCTGGCCTCTTTACCCTCATCTAGACCGCTGTGTGGATGAAAGAAAGGATGTCGGCCAGTGAGCACGTGTCCTCATTTCCTTGGAAGGATTAGGCTCCTTGCCTGGGCAGAAGACAGCCAAGGTCAGCCTGAGCCTAGACACCTAGTGACCTGTGACACTGCAGCCAGTGATAGATGTTGATGTCCACGCTCAGGTATCCGCAGGTGGCGGATTCAGTGTGGTGGGAAGAGAAGTGGAAGTAGAGATGACACACTCACGAGGGCACGGGCCAAAGGTCAGGGAAAATAGCTGAGGTCGTGGAGCTCTAGCGGAGCCAGTCTAGGGCCCAGGCCTCCCTGCTGTACGAGGCAAAGAGGTGATCCATATGCCGCCATCCGTAGACTGTGGACGGCTGGGCCCTGGATGCCCGGATTTCGTCCTTATCTACCGAGAAGTGACGCACATGCAGTGTGCCACCGGAGGCTGTGGAGCAGCAGAGGGCAAAATCTTGAAAATGGGGGCTTCAGTTGACTTTGCCTGTGCTCTCCTTTGGCTGAGTGACATCGTGTGTTTCCTACCAGGTGAAGACATTCGTGGAGAGAGGCGGTTTCCACGCGTGCAGGCAAAGTGTGTGCTGAGATGATGAGTTGCTGGAGACCAGGGTGGACTCTTCAGACCCAGAATAGGCCTCTGGCAGGTATGTGTCAATGTTTTCTGCCCATGGCACTCAGCCGGTTATTTGCATAGACTGTTATCAGCGGAATTAGTAGTCTCCGGAGAGGCTGCCACTTGTCAGCGAGCTTCACCTGGCCAGGTCCGCCCGTGATGTAGCTCCCCAATCAATCACTGCTCTCTAGACGTTCCAGATAGACTACCAGAACTTCTCTCCCCATGGGCAAGCAGTAGAGCCAGAGGCCTTCCCCCTTTGTTCTTTCGTCTGAAGGCCCTCTGTCAGGCACTCCAAGGTGTGAAGTGACAAGGGGGAGAAGGAAGAGATTTCAGAGAAGGAACACAAGCAGAGCGAGACAGAGAGAGGCAAGAGATGCTGAGTGGGGATGCCTTGCCTACTGATATCCTGAGGAAAGTGGGAAAGAGGTACCTGGCGTGCTCTGCCAATGCCCTGAAGCAGTCCGCACCAGGGGCTCCCTTGTGCCTGCGTAGCCTTTCCCGGGGTGTGCTCAAATCCTGTGGCCGCTAGGGGTCATAGGTCACAATGGAGGGCCCTGTGTCATCTGCCTGGCGGGCCGGATCTCTGCCATTGGCTCAGTCTTGTCACCAGGCCCATCCCAAGCTCCGCCCACTCTTGCGGTGGGGGGACTGTCTCTATGGTGATGGCAAAGAAGCCTTAGCCCCGCCCACCTGGCCTTCACTTCACCTACCTGGCCCTCTGACCCTCACTCAGACCTCTGTGTTGATAAAAATCAATGTCCGCCATTGCCCAGGTGTCAGCATCTGGGATAAAGGATTCGGGACCTTGCCTGGGGCAGAAGGCAGCCTAGGTCAGCGGGTAGCTGGAAGTCTAGTGACTTGTGACACTGCTGCCAGTGACAAATGGTGACTCGCACACTGACATATCCCCTGGTGGCAGAATGCTAGTGATGGGTGGAGAAACATCGCTCCGGAGCACACGTTTAATGGGGCACCAGCCACAGCAAAGGCCAGGGCCAGTAGTGGACGTCGTGGAGCTGAATGGCGAGCCAGTGAAGGGCCCAAGGATCCCTCCTGTATGTGGCGAACGGGTCATCCGTGTCCCCACGTCCATCAACCATTGCACTGCTGGGGCCCAGGCTGCCAGGATTTCGGCCTTGCCTTCGGAGCCCGGCCACATAGGCAGCCTTGCACCGGAGGCGGGGACGTGTAGACAGCAAAAATTTGGAAACTGGCAGTGTTTCCTCGATTTCCCTGGCATCGGCCTTTTTGAGTGGCTTGCTTTTTTTCCTGGTAGGATAGGGCCCTGACGGAGAAAGGCAGGATTACGTGTGCAGGAAAGGTGTGTGTTGAGAGGGTGACGACGTTGAGACCACGTTGGGATCTTTAGTCCCAGGAAAGGCCCCTGGCGGGTGTGGGTCAATGTTCTCTACCCATCCCCCTTGGCGGGGGGAGGTTTTCACCATACAAAGCAGCAGCGCAATTATTCGTCGCCGGAGAGGTTGCATCTGCCCACAAGCTCCACCTGGCCAGGGTCCGCCCCTACTGTATTGCGCGTGTCAGTCAACAGAAGCTAAGACCTTCCAGAGAGACTACCTGCTATTCTGTCCCCACGGGGAAGCAGTACAGCCAGAAGCCTCCCCCGTTCCATCTCTAGGCTCTCTCTCAGGCCCCTCATACTTGTGATGTGTCTCAGGGGTAGAATGAAGAGTTTCCTCTGAGTGAACACATACAGAGAGGCCACAGATGCTGAGGAAGGGCGCCTTGCCTAGTGATATCCCAGCATAAGTGGAAAAGAGGTACCTGCCTGCTGTCCCAGTGTGTCGAACGTGTTCACATCCGGGGTTGCCTACTGTGAAGTTATTCCCTGGGTGCCTCGATTTTGTGGCCAAAGACGCAAGGGGCCGTTGTCTGTCCATGGGTAAAATGGAGGGCTCTGCGGAACTGGCCGGTTAGGCTGGACCTCTCCTATTGGCTGAGTGTTTGTGACTCGTCCCCGTCAGAAGTTCCGCCCAGCCTTCCGGTGGCTGTCACCATGGTGATTGGGAAAGAAGCCTTAGGCCCCACACTCAGCCCTCACCTGGCCTCCCTGGCCTCTTTACCCTCATCTAGACCGCTGTGTGGATGAAAGAAAGGATGTCGGCCAGTGAGCACGTGTCCTCATTTCCTTGGAAGGATTAGGCTCCTTGCCTGGGCAGAAGACAGCCAAGGTCAGCCTGAGCCTAGACACCTAGTGACCTGTGACACTGCAGCCAGTGATAGATGTTGATGTCCACGCTGAGGTATCCGCAGGTGGCGGATTCAGTGTGGTGGGAAGAGAAGTGGAAGTAGAGATGACACACTCACGAGGGCACGGGCCAAAGGTCAGGGAAAATAGCTGAGGTCGTGGAGCTCTAGCGGAGCCAGTCTAGGGCCCAGGCCTCCCTGCTGTACGAGGCAAAGAGGTGATCCATATGCCGCCATCCGTAGACTGTGGACGGCTGGGGCCCTGGATGCCCGGATTTCGTCCTTGTCTACCGAGAAGTGACGCACATGCAGTGTGCCACCGGAGGCTGTGGAGCAGCAGAGGGCAAAATCTTGAAAATGGGGGCTTCAGTTGACTTTGCCTGTGCTCTCCTTTGGCTGAGTGACATCGTGTGCTTCCTAGCAGGTGAAGACATTCGTGGAGAGAGGCGGTTTCCACGCGTGCAGGCAAAGTGTGTGCTGAGATGATGAGTTGCTGGAGACCAGGGTGGACTCTTCAGACCCAGAATAGGCCTCTGGCAGGTATGTGTCAATGTTTTCTGCCCATGGCACTCAGCCGGTTATTTGCATAGACTGTTATCAGCGGAATTAGTAGTCTCCGGAGAGGCTGCCACTTGTCAGCGAGCTTCACCTGGCCAGGTCCGCCCGTGATGTAGCTCCCCAATCAATCACTGCTCTCTAGACGTTCCAGATAGACTACCAGAACTTCTCTCCCCATGGGCAAGCAGTAGAGCCAGAGGCCTTCCCCCTTTGTTCTTTCGTCTGAAGGCCCTCTGTCAGGCACTCCAAGGTGTGAAGTGACAAGGGGGAGAAGGAAGAGATTTCAGAGAAGGAACACAAGCAGAGCGAGACAGAGAGAGGCAAGAGATGCTGAGTGGGGATGCCTTGCCTACTGATATCCTGAGGAAAGTGGGAAAGAGGTACCTGGCGTGCTCTGCCAATGCCCTGAAGCAGTCCGCACCAGGGGCTCCCTTGTGCCTGCGTAGCCTTTCCCGGGGTGTGCTCAAATCCTGTGGCCACTAGGGGTCATAGGTCACAATGGAGGGCCCTGTGTCATCTGCCTGGCGGGCCGGATCTCTGCCATTGGCTCAGTCTTGTCACCAGGCCCATCCCAAGCTCCGCCCACTCTTGCGGTGGGGGGACTGTCTCTATGGTGATGGCAAAGAAGCCTTGGCCCCGCCCACCTGGCCTTCACTTCACCTACCTGGCCCTCTGACCCTCACTCAGACCTCTGTGTTGATAAAAATCAATGTCCGCCAGTGCCCAGGTGTCAGCATCTGGGATAAAGGATTCGGGACCTTGCCTGGGGCAGAAGGCAGCCTAGGTCAGCGGGTAGCTGGAAGTCTAGTGACTTGTGACACTGCTGCCAGTGACAGATGGTGACTCCCACACTGACATATCCCCTGGTGGCAGAATGCTAGTGATGGGTGGAGAAACATCGCTCCGGAGCACACGTTTAATGGGGCACCAGCCAAAGCAAAGGCCAGGGCCAGTAGCGGACGTCGTGGAGCTGAATGGCGAGCCAGTGAAGGGCCCAAGGATCCCTCCTGTATGTGGCGAACGGGTCATCCGTGTCCCCACGTCCATCAACCATTGCACTGCTGGGGCCCAGGCTGCCAGGATTTCAGCCTTGCCTTCGGAGCCCGGCCACATAGGCAGCCTTGCACCGGAGGCGGGGATGTGTAGACAGCAAAAATTTGGAAACTGGCAGTGTTTCCTCGATTTCCCTGGCATCGGCCTTTTTGAGCGGCTTGCTTTTTTTCTGGTAGGATAGGGCCCTGACGGAGAAAGGCAGGATTACGTGTGCAGGAAAGGTGTGTGTTGAGAGGGTGACGACGTTGAGACCACGTTGGGATCTTTAGTCCCAGGAAAGGCCCCTGGCGGGTGTGGGTCAATGTTCTCTACCCATCCCCCTTGGCGGGGGGAGGTTTTCACCATACAAAGCAGCAGCGCAATTATTCGTCGCCGGAGAGGTTGCATCTGCCCACAAGCTCCACCTGGCCAGGGTCCGCCCCTACTGTATTGCGCGTGTCAGTCAACAGAAGCTAAGACCTTCCAGAGAGACTACCTGCTATTCTGTCCCCACGGGGAAGCAGTACAGCCAGAAGCCTCCCCCGTTCCATCTCTAGGCTCTCTCTCAGGCCCCTCATACTTGTGATGTGTCTCAGGGGTAGAATGAAGAGTTTCCTCTGAGTGAACACATACAGAGAGGCCACAGATGCTGAGGAAGGGCGCCTTGCCTAGTGATATCCCAGCATAAGTGGAAAAGAGGCACCTGCCTGCTGTCCCAGTGTGTCGAACGTGTTCACATCCGGGGTTGCCTACTGTGAAGTTATTCCCTGGGTGCCTCGATTTTGTGGCCAAAGACGCAAGGGGCCGTTGTCTGTCCATGGGTAAAATGGAGGGCTCTGCGGAACTGGCCGGTTAGGCTGGACCTCTCCTATTGGCTGAGTGTTTGTGACTCGTCCCCGTCAGAAGTTCCGCCCAGCCTTCCGGTGGCTGTCACCATGGTGATTGGGAAAGAAGCCTTAGGCCCCACACTCAGCCCTCACCTGGCCTCCCTGGCCTCTTTACCCTCATCTAGACCGCTGTGTGGATGAAAGAAAGGATGTCGGCCAGTGAGCACGTGTCCTCATTTCCTTGGAAGGATTAGGCTCCTTGCCTGGGCAGAAGACAGCCAAGGTCAGCCTGAGCCTAGACACCTAGTGACCTGTGACACTGCAGCCAGTGATAGATGTTGATGTCCACGCTCAGGTATCCGCAGGTGGCGGATTCAGTGTGGTGGGAAGAGAAGTGGAAGTAGAGATGACACACTCACGAGGGCACGGGCCAAAGGTCAGGGAAAATAGCTGAGGTCGTGGAGCTCTAGCGGAGCCAGTCTAGGGCCCAGGCCTCCCTGCTGTACGAGGCAAAGAGGTGATCCATATGCCGCCATCCGTAGACTGTGGACGGCTGGGGCCCTGGATGCCCGGATTTCGTCCTTGTCTACCGAGAAGTGACGCACATGCAGTGTGCCACCGGAGGCTGTGGAGCAGCAGAGGGCAAAATCTTGAAAATGGGGGCTTCAGTTGACTTTGCCTGTGCTCTCCTTTGGCTGAGTGACATCGTGTGCTTCCTAGCAGGTGAAGACATTCGTGGAGAGAGGCGGTTTCCACGCGTGCAGGCAAAGTGTGTGCTGAGATGATGAGTTGCTGGAGACCAGGGTGGACTCTTCAGACCCAGAATAGGCCTCTGGCAGGTATGTGTCAATGTTTTCTGCCCATGGCACTCAGCCGGTTATTTGCATAGACTGTTATCAGCGGAATTAGTAGTCTCCGGAGAGGCTGCCACTTGTCAGCGAGCTTCACCTGGCCAGGTCCGCCCGTGATGTAGCTCCCCAATCAATCACTGCTCTCTAGACGTTCCAGATAGACTACCAGAACTTCTCTCCCCATGGGCAAGCAGTAGAGCCAGAGGCCTTCCCCCTTTGTTCTTTCGTCTGAAGGCCCTCTGTCAGGCACTCCAAGGTGTGAAGTGACAAGGGGGAGAAGGAAGAGATTTCAGAGAAGGAACACAAGCAGAGCGAGACAGAGAGAGGCAAGAGATGCTGAGTGGGGATGCCTTGCCTACTGATATCCTGAGGAAAGTGGGAAAGAGGTACCTGGCGTGCTCTGCCAATGCCCTGAAGCAGTCCGCACCAGGGGCTCCCTTGTGCCTGCGTAGCCTTTCCCGGGGTGTGCTCAAATCCTGTGGCCACTAGGGGTCATAGGTCACAATGGAGGGCCCTGTGTCATCTGCCTGGCGGGCCGGATCTCTGCCATTGGCTCAGTCTTGTCACCAGGCCCATCCCAAGCTCCGCCCACTCTTGCGGTGGGGGGACTGTCTCTATGGTGATGGCAAAGAAGCCTTGGCCCCGCCCACCTGGCCTTCACTTCACCTACCTGGCCCTCTGACCCTCACTCAGACCTCTGTGTTGATAAAAATCAATGTCCGCCAGTGCCCAGGTGTCAGCATCTGGGATAAAGGATTCGGGACCTTGCCTGGGGCAGAAGGCAGCCTAGGTCAGCGGGTAGCTGGAAGTCTAGTGACTTGTGACACTGCTGCCAGTGACAGATGGTGACTCCCACACTGACATATCCCCTGGTGGCAGAATGCTAGTGATGGGTGGAGAAACATCGCTCCGGAGCACACGTTTAATGGGGCACCAGCCAAAGCAAAGGCCAGGGCCAGTAGCGGACGTCGTGGAGCTGAATGGCGAGCCAGTGAAGGGCCCAAGGATCCCTCCTGTATGTGGCGAACGGGTCATCCGTGTCCCCACGTCCATCAACCATTGCACTGCTGGGGCCCAGGCTGCCAGGATTTCAGCCTTGCCTTCGGAGCCCGGCCACATAGGCAGCCTTGCACCGGAGGCGGGGATGTGTAGACAGCAAAAATTTGGAAACTGGCAGTGTTTCCTCGATTTCCCTGGCATCGGCCTTTTTGAGCGGCTTGCTTTTTTTCCTGGTAGGATAGGGCCCTGACGGAGAAAGGCAGGATTACGTGTGCAGGAAAGGTGTGTGTTGAGAGGGTGACGACGTTGAGACCACGTTGGGATCTTTAGTCCCAGGAAAGGCCCCTGGCGGGTGTGGGTCAATGTTCTCTACCCATCCCCCTTGGCGGGGGGAGGTTTTCACCATACAAAGCAGCAGCGCAATTATTCGTCGCCGGAGAGGTTGCATCTGCCCACAAGCTCCACCTGGCCAGGGTCCGCCCCTACTGTATTGCGCGTGTCAGTCAACAGAAGCTAAGACCTTCCAGAGAGACTACCTGCTATTCTGTCCCCATGGGGAAGCAGTACAGCCAGAAGCCTCCCCCGTTCCATCTCTAGGCTCTCTCTCAGGCCCCTCATACTTGTGATGTGTCTCAGGGGTAGAATGAAGAGTTTCCTCTGAGTGAACACATACAGAGAGGCCACAGATGCTGAGGAAGGGCGCCTTGCCTAGTGATATCCCAGCATAAGTGGAAAAGAGGCACCTGCCTGCTGTCCCAGTGTGTCGAACGTGTTCACATCCGGGGTTGCCTACTGTGAAGTTATTCCCTGGGTGCCCTCGATTTTGTGGCCAAAGACGCAAGGGGCCGTTGTCTGTCCATGGGTAAAATGGAGGGCTCTGCGGAACTGGCCGGTTAGGCTGGACCTCTCCTATTGGCTCAGTGTTTGTGACACGTCCCCGTCAGAAGTTCCGCCCAGCCTTCCGGTGGCTGTCACCATGGTGATTGGGAAAGAAGCCTTAGGCCCCACACTCAGCCCTCACCTGGCCTCCCTGGCCTCTTTACCCTCATCTAGACCGCTGTGTGGATGAAAGAAAGGATGTCGGCCAGTGAGCACGTGTCCTCATTTCCTTGGAAGGATTAGGCTCCTTGCCTGGGCAGAAGACAGCCAAGGTCAGCCTGAGCCTAGACACCTAGTGACCTGTGACACTGCAGCCAGTGATAGATGTTGATGTCCACGCTGAGGTATCCGCAGGTGGCGGATTCAGTGTGGTGGGAAGAGAAGTGGAAGTAGAGATGACACACTCACGAGGGCACGGGCCAAAGGTCAGGGAAAATAGCTGAGGTCGTGGAGCTCTAGCGGAGCCAGTCTAGGGCCCAGGCCTCCCTGCTGTACGAGGCAAAAAGGTGATCCATATGCCGCTATCCGTAGACTGTGGACGGCTGGGGCCCTGGATGCCCGGATTTCGTCCTTGTCTACCGAGAAGTGATGCACATGCAGTGTGCCACCGGAGGCTGTGGAGCAGCAGAGGGCAAAATCTTGAAAATGGGGGCTTCAGTTGACTTTGCCTGTGCTCTCCTTTGGCTGAGTGACATCGTGTGCTTCCTAGCAGGTGAAGACATTCGTGGAGAGAGGCGGTTTCCACGCGTGCAGGCAAAGTGTGTGCTGAGATGATGAGTTGCTGGAGACCAGGGTGGACTCTTCAGACCCAGAATAGGCCTCTGGCAGGTATGTGTCAATGTTTTCTGCCCATGGCACTCAGCCGGTTATTTGCATAGAATGTTATCAGCGGAATTAGTAGTCTCCGGAGAGGCTGCCACTTGTCAGCGAGCTTCACCTGGCCAGGTCCGCCCGTGATGTAGCTCCCCAATCAATCACTGCTCTCTAGACGTTCCAGATAGACTACCAGAACTTCTCTCCCCATGGGCAAGCAGTAGAGCCAGAGGCCTTCCCCCTTTGTTCTTTCGTCTGAAGGCCCTCTGTCAGGCACTCCAAGGTGTGAAGTGACAAGGGGGAGAAGGAACAGATTTCAGAGAAGGAACACAAGCAGAGAGAGACAGAGAGAGGCAAGAGATGCTGAGTGGGGATGCCTTGCCTACTGATATCCTGAGGAAAGTGGGAAAGAGGTACCTGGCGTGCTCTGCCAATGCCCTGAAGCAGTCCGCACCAGGGGCTCCCTTGTGCCTGCGTAGCCTTTCCCGGGGTGTGCTCAAATCCTGTGGCCGCTAGGGGTCATAGGTCACAATGGAGGGCCCTGTGTCATCTGCCTGGCGGGCCGGATCTCTGCCATTGGCTCAGTCTTGTCACCAGGCCCATCCCAAGCTCCGCCCACTCTTGCGGTGGGGGGACTGTCTCTATGGTGATGGCAAAGAAGCCTTAGCCCCGCCCACCTGGCCTTCACTTCACCTACCTGGCCCTCTGACCCTCACTCAGACCTCTGTGTTGATAAACATCAATGTCCGCCAGTGCCCAGGTGTCAGCATCTGGGATAAAGGATTCGGGACCTTGCCTGGGGCAGAAGGCAGCCTAGGTCAGCGGGTAGCTGGAAGTCTAGTGACTTGTGACACTGCTGCCAGTGACAAATGGTGACTCCCACACTGACATATCCCCTGGTGGCAGAATGCTAGTGATGGGTGGAGAAACATCGCTCCGGAGCACACGTTTAATGGGGTACCAGCCAAAGCAAAGGCCAGGGCCAGTAGTGGACGTCGTGGAGCTGAATGGCGAGCCAGTGAAGGGCCCAAGGATCCCTCCTGTATGTGGCGAACGGGTCATCCGTGTCCCCACGTCCATCAACCATTGCACTGCTGGGGCCCAGGCTGCCAGGATTTCAGCCTTGCCTTCGGAGCCTGGCCACATAGGCAGCCTTGCACCGGAGGCAGGGACGTGTAGACAGCAAAAATTTGGAAACTGGCAGTGTTTCCTCGATTTCCCTGGCATCGGCCTTTTTGAGCGGCTTGCTTTTTTTCCTGGTAGGATAGGGACCTGACGGAGAAAGGCAGGATTACGTGTGCAGGAAAGGTGTGTGTTGAGAGGGTGACGACGTTGAGACCACGTTGGGATCTTTAGTCCCAGGAAAGGCCCCTGGCGGGTGTGGGTCAATGTTCTCTACCCATCCCCCTTGGCGGGGGGAGGTTTTCACCATACAAAGCAGCAGCGCAATTATTCGTCGCCGGAGAGGTTGCATCTGCCCACAAGCTCCACCTGGCCAGGGTCCGCCCCTACTGTATTGCGCGTGTCAGTCAACAGAAGCTAAGACCTTCCAGAGAGACTACCTGCTATTCTGTCCCCACGGGGAAGCAGTACAGCCAGAAGCCTCCCCCGTTCCATCTCTAGGCTCTCTCTCAGGCCCCTCATACTTGTGATGTGTCTCAGGGGTAGAATGAAGAGTTTCCTCTGAGTGAACACATACAGAGAGGCCACAGATGCTGAGGAAGGGCGCCTTGCCTAGTGATATCCCAGCATAAGTGGAAAAGAGGTACCTGCCTGCTGTCCCAGTGTGTCGAACGTGTTCACATCCGGGGTTGCCTACTGTGAAGTTATTCCCTGGGTGCCCTCGATTTTGTGGCCAAAGACGCAAGGGGCCGTTGTCTGTCCATGGGTAAAATGGAGGGCTCTGCGGAACTGGCCAGTTAGGCTGGACCTCTCCTATTGGCTGAGTGTTTGTGACTCGTCCCCGTCAGAAGTTCCGCCCAGCCTTCCGGTGGCTGTCACCATGGTGATTGGGAAAGAAGCCTTAGGCCCCACACTCAGCCCTCACCTGGCCTCCCTGGCCTCTTTACCCTCATCTAGACCGCTGTGTGGATGAAAGAAAGGATGTCGGCCAGTGAGCACGTGTCCTCATTTCCTTGGAAGGATTAGGCTCCTTGCCTGGGCAGAAGACAGCCAAGGTCAGCCTGAGCCTAGACACCTAGTGACCTGTGACACTGCAGCCAGTGATAGATGTTGATGTCCACGCTCAGGTATCCGCAGGTGGCGGATTCAGTGTGGTGGGAAGAGAAGTGGAAGTAGAGATGACACACTCACGAGGGCACGGGCCAAAGGTCAGGGAAAATAGCTGAGGTCGTGGAGCTCTAGCGGAGCCAATCTAGGGCCCAGGCCTCCCTGCTGTACGAGGCAAAGAGGTGATCCATATGCCGCCATCCGTAGACTGTGGACGGCTGGGGCCCTGGATGCCCGGATTTCGTCCTTGTCTACCGAGAAGTGACGCACATGCAGTGTGCCACCGGAGGCTGTGGAGCAGCAGAGGGCAAAATCTTGAAAATGGGGGCTTCAATTGACTTTGCCTGTGTTCTCCTTTTGCTGAGTGACATCGTGTGTTTCCTAGCAGGTGAAGACATTCGTGGAGAGAGGCGGTTTCCACGAGTGCAGGCAAAGTGTGTGCTGAGATGATGAGTTGCTGGAGACCAGGGTGGACTCTTCAGACCCAGAATAGGCCTCTGGCAGGTATGTGTCAATGTTTTCTGCCCATGGCACTCAGCCGGTTATTTGCATAGAATGTTATCAGCGGAATTAGTAGTCTCCGGAGAGGCTGCCACTTGTCAGCGAGCTTCACCTGGCCAGGTCCGCCCGTGATGTAGCTCCCCAATCAATCACTGCTCTCTAGACCTTCCAGATAGACTACCAGAACTTCTCTCCCCATGGGCAAGCAGTAGAGCCAGAGGCCTTCCCCCTTTGTTCTTTCGTCTGAAGGCCCTCTGTCAGGCACTCCAAGGTGTGAAGTGACAAGGGGGAGAAGGAAGAGATTTCAGAGAAGGAACACAAGCAGAGCGAGACAGAGAGAGGCAAGAGATGCTGAGTGGGGATGCCTTGCCTACTGATATCCTGAGGAAAGTGGGAAAGAGGTACCTGGCGTGCTCTGCCAATGCCCTGAAGCAGTCCGCACCAGGGGCTCCCTTGTGCCTGCGTAGCCTTTCCCGGGGTGTGCTCAAATCCTGTGGCCGCTAGGGGTCATAGGTCACAATGGAGGGCCCTGTGTCATCTGCCTGGCGGGCCGGATCTCTGCCATTGGCTCAGTCTTGTCACCAGGCCCATCCCAAGCTCCGCCCACTCTTGCGGTGGGGGGACTGTCTCTATGGTGATGGCAAAGAAGCCTTAGCCCCGCCCACCTGGCCTTCACTTCACCTACCTGGCCCTCTGACCCTCACTCAGACCTCTGTGTTGATAAAAATCAATGTCCGCCAGTGCCCAGGTGTCAGCATCTGGGATAAAGGATTCGGGACCTTGCCTGGGGCAGAAGGCAGCCTAGGTCAGCGGGTAGCTGGAAGTCTAGTGACTTGTGACACTGCTGCCAGTGACAAATGGTGACTCGCACACTGACATATCCCCTGGTGGCAGAATGCTAGTGATGGGTGGAGAAACATCGCTCCGGAGCACACGTTTAATGGGGCACCAGCCACTGCAAAGGCCAGGGCCAGTAGTGGACGTCGTGGAGCTGAATGGCGAGCCAGTGAAGGGCCCAAGGATCCCTCGTGTATGTGGCGAACGGGTCATCCGTGTCCCCACGTCCATCAACCATTGCACTGCTGGGGCCCAGGCTGCCAGGATTTCGGCCTTGCCTTCGGAGCCCGGCCACATAGGCAGCCTTGCACCGGAGGCGGGGACGTGTAGACAGCAAAAATTTGGAAACTGGCAGTGTTTCCTCGATTTCCCTGGCATCGGCCTTTTTGAGCGGCTTGCTTTTTTTCCTGGTAGGATAGGGCCGTGACGGAGAAAGGCAGGATTACGTGTGCAGGAAAGGTGTGTGTTGAGAGGGTGACGACGTTGAGACCACGTTGGGATCTTTAGTCCCAGGAAAGGCCCCTGGCGGGTGTGGGTCAATGTTCTCTACCCATCCCCCTTGGCGGGGGGAGGTTTTCACCATACAAAGCAGCAGCGCAATTATTCGTCGCCGGAGAGGTTGCATCTGCCCACAAGCTCCACCTGGCCAGGGTCCGCCCCTACTGTATTGCGCGTGTCAGTCAACAGAAGCTAAGACCTTCCAGAGAGACTACCTGCTATTCTGTCCCCACGGGGAAGCAGTACAGCCAGAAGCCTCCCCCGTTCCATCTCTAGGCTCTCTCTCAGGCCCCTCATACTTGTGATGTGTCTCAGGGGTAGAATGAAGAGTTTCCTCTGAGTGAACACATACAGAGAGGCCACAGATGCTGAGGAAGGGCGCCTTGCCTAGTGATATCCCAGCATAAGTGGAAAAGAGGTACCTGCCTGCTGTCCCAGTGTGTCGAACGTGTTCACATCCAGGGTTGCCTACTGTGAAGTTATTCCCTGGGTGCCCTCGATTTTGTGGCCAAAGACGCAAGGGGCCGTTGTCTGTCCATGGGTAAAATGGAGGGCTCTGCGGAACTGGCCGGTTAGGCTGGACCTCTCCTATTGGCTGAGTGTTTGTGACTCGTCCCCGTCAGAAGTTCCGCCCAGCCTTCCGGTGGCTGTCACCATGGTGATTGGGAAAGAAGCCTTAGGCCCCACACTCAGCCCTCACCTGGCCTCCCTGGCCTCTTTACCCTCATCTAGACCGCTGTGTGGATGAAAGAAAGGATGTCGGCCAGTGAGCACGTGTCCTCATTTCCTTGGAAGGATTAGGCTCCTTGCCTGGGCAGAAGACAGCCAAGGTCAGCCTGAGCCTAGACACCTAGTGAGCTGTGACACTGCAGCCAGTGATAGATGTTGATGTCCACGCTCAGGTATCCGCAGGTGGCGGATTCAGTGTGGTGGGAAGAGAAGTGGAAGTAGAGATGACACACTCACGAGGGCACGGGCCAAAGGTCAGGGAAAATAGCTGAGGTCGTGGAGCTCTAGCGGAGCCAGTCTAGGGCCCAGGCCTCCCTGCTGTACGAGGCAAAGAGGTGATCCATATGCCGCCATCCGTAGACTGTGGACGGCTGGGGCCCTGGATGCCCGGATTTTGTCCTTGTCTACCGAGAAGTGACGCACATGCAGTGTGCCACCGGAGGCTGTGGAGCAGCAGAGGGCAAAATCTTGAAAATGGGGGCTTCAGTTGACTTTGCCTGTGCTCTCCTTTGGCTGAGTGACATCGTGTGCTTCCTAGCAGGTGAAGACATTCGTGGAGAGAGGCGGTTTCCACGCGTGCAGGCAAAGTGTGTGCTGAGATGATGAGTTGCTGGAGACCAGGGTGGACTCTTCAGACCCAGAATAGGCCTCTGGCAGGTATGTGTCAATGTTTTCTGCCCATGGCACTCAGCCTGTTATTTGCATAGAATGTTATCAGCGGAATTAGTAGTCTCCGGAGAGGCTGCCACTTGTCAGCGAGCTTCACCTGCCCAGGTCCGCCCGTGATGTAGCTCCCCAATCAATCACTGCTCTCTAGACGTTCCAGATAGACTACCAGAACTTCTCTCCCCATGGGCAAGCAGTAGAGCCAGAGGCCTTCCCCCTTTGTTCTTTCATGTGAAGGCCCTCTGTCAGGCACTCCAAGGTGTGAAGTGACAAGGGGGAGAAGGAAGAGATTTCAGAGAAGGAACACAAGCAGAGAGAGACAGAGAGAGGCAAGAGATGCTGAGTGGGGATGCCTTGCCTACTGATATCCTGAGGAAAGTGGGAAAGAGGTACCTGGCGTGCTCTGCCAATGCCCTGAAGCAGTCCGCACCAGGGGCTCCCTTGTGCCTGCGTAGCCTTTCCCGGGGTGTGCTCAAATCCTGTGGCCGCTAGGGGTCATAGGTCACAATGGAGGGCCCTGTGTCATCTGCCTGGCGGGCCGGATCTCTGCCATTGGCTCAGTCTTGTCACCAGGCCCATCCCAAGCTCCGCCCACTCTTGCGGTGGGGGGACTGTCTCTATGGTGATGGCAAAGAAGCCTTAGCCCCGCCCACCTGGCCTTCACTTCACCTACCTGGCCCTCTGACCCTCACTCAGACCTCTGTGTTGATAAAAATCAATGTCCGCCAGTGCCCAGGTGTCAGCATCTGGGATAAAGGATTCGGGACCTTGCCTGGGGCAGAAGGCAGCCTAGGTCAGCGGGTAGCTGGAAGTCTAGTGACTTGTGACACTGCTGCCAGTGACAAATGGTGACTCGCACACTGACATATCCCCTGGTGGCAGAATGCTAGTGATGGGTGGAGAAACATCGCTCCGGAGCACACGTTTAATGGGGCACCAGCCACAGCAAAGGCCAGGGCCATTAGTGGACGTCGTGGAGCTGAATGGCGAGCCAGTGAAGGGCCCAAGGATCCCTCGTGTATGTGGCGAACGGGTCATCCGTGTCCCCACGTCCATCAACCATTGCACTGCTGGGGCCCAGGCTGCCAGGATTTCGGCCTTGCCTTCGGAGCCCGGCCACATAGGCAGCCTTGCACCGGAGGCGGGGACGTGTAGACAGCAAAAATTTGGAAACTGGCAGTGTTTCCTCGATTTCCCTGGCATCGGCCTTTTTGAGTGGCTTGCTTTTTTTCCTGGTAGGATAGGGCCCTGACGGAGAAAGGCAGGATTACGTGTGCAGGAAAGGTGTGTGTTGAGAGGGTGACGACGTTGAGACCACGTTGGGATCTTTAGTCCCAGGAAAGGCCCCTGGCGGGTGTGGGTCAATGTTCTCTACCCATCCCCCTTGGCGGGGGGAGGTTTTCACCATACAAAGCAGCAGCGCAATTATTCGTCGCCGGAGAGGTTGCATCTGCCCACAAGCTCCACCTGGCCAGGGTCCGCCCCTACTGTATTGCGCGTGTCAGTCAACAGAAGCTAAGACCTTCCAGAGAGACTACCTGCTATTCTGTCCCCACGGGGAAGCAGTACAGCCAGAAGCCTCCCCCGTTCCATCTCTAGGCTCTCTCTCAGGCCCCTCATACTTGTGATGTGTCTCAGGGGTAGAATGAAGAGTTTCCTCTGAGTGAACACATACAGAGAGGCCACAGATGCTGAGGAAGGGCGCCTTGCCTAGTGATATCCCAGCATAAGTGGAAAAGAGGTACCTGCCTGCTGTCCCAGTGTGTCGAACGTGTTCACATCCGGGGTTGCCTACTGTGAAGTTATTCCCTGGGTGCCTCGATTTTGTGGCCAAAGACGCAAGGGGCCGTTGTCTGTCCATGGGTAAAATGGAGGGCTCTGCGGAACTGGCCGGTTAGGCTGGACCTCTCCTATTGGCTGAGTGTTTGTGACTCGTCCCCGTCAGAAGTTCCGCCCAGCCTTCCGGTGGCTGTCACCATGGTGATTGGGAAAGAAGCCTTAGGCCCCACACTCAGCCCTCACCTGGCCTCCCTGGCCTCTTTACCCTCATCTAGACCGCTGTGTGGATGAAAGAAAGGATGTCGGCCAGTGAGCACGTGTCCTCATTTCCTTGGAAGGATTAGGCTCCTTGCCTGGGCAGAAGACAGCCAAGGTCAGCCTGAGCCTAGACACCTAGTGACCTGTGACACTGCAGCCAGTGATAGATGTTGATGTCCACGCTCAGGTATCCGCAGGTGGCGGATTCAGTGTGGTGGGAAGAGAAGTGGAAGTAGAGATGACACACTCACGAGGGCACGGGCCAAAGGTCAGGGAAAATAGCTGAGGTCGTGGAGCTCTAGCGGAGCCAGTCTAGGGCCCAGGCCTCCCTGCTGTACGAGGCAAAGAGGTGATCCATATGCCGCCATCCGTAGACTGTGGACGGCTGGGGCCCTGGATGCCCGGATTTCGTCCTTGTCTACCGAGAAGTGACGCACATGCAGTGTGCCACCGGAGGCTGTGGAGCAGCAGAGGGCAAAATCTTGAAAATGGGGGCTTCAGTTGACTTTGCCTGTGCTCTCCTTTGGCTGAGTGACATCGTGTGCTTCCTAGCAGGTGAAGACATTCGTGGAGAGAGGCGGTTTCCACGCGTGCAGGCAAAGTGTGTGCTGAGATGATGAGTTGCTGGAGACCAGGGTGGACTCTTCAGACCCAGAATAGGCCTCTGGCAGGTATGTGTCAATGTTTTCTGCCCATGGCACTCAGCCGGTTATTTGCATAGAATGTTATCAGCGGAATTAGTAGTCTCCGGAGAGGCTGCCACTTGTCAGCGAGCTTCACCTGGCCAGGTCCGCCCGTGATGTAGCTCCCCAATCAATCACTGCTCTCTAGACGTTCCAGATAGACTACCAGAACTTCTCTCCCCATGGGCAAGCAGTAGAGCCAGAGGCCTTCCCCCTTTGTTCTTTCGTGTGAAGGCCCTCTGTCAGGCACTCCAAGGTGTGAAGTGACAAGGGGGAGAAGGAAGAGATTTCAGAGAAGGAACACAAGCAGAGAGAGACAGAGAGAGGCAAGAGATGCTGAGTGGGGATGCCTTGCCTACTGATATCCTGAGGAAAGTGGGAAAGAGGTACCTGGCGTGCTCTGCCAATGCCCTGAAGCAGTCCGCACCAGGGGCTCCCTTGTGCCTGCGTAGCCTTTCCCGGGGTGTGCTCAAATCCTGTGGCCGCTAGGGGTCATAGGTCACAATGGAGGGCCCTGTGTCATCTGCCTGGCGGGCCGGATCTCTGCCATTGGCTCAGTCTTGTCACCAGGCCCATCCCAAGCTCCGCCCACTCTTGCGGTGGGGGGACTGTCTCTATGGTGATGGCAAAGAAGCCTTAGCCCCGCCCACCTGGCCTTCACTTCACCTACCTGGCCCTCTGACCCTCACTCAGACCTCTGTGTTGATAAAAATCAATGTCCGCCAGTGCCCAGGTGTCAGCATCTGGGATAAAGGATTCGGGACCTTGCCTGGGGCAGAAGGCAGCCTAGGTCAGCGGGTAGCTGGAAGTCTAGTGACTTGTGACACTGCTGCCAGTGACAAATGGTGACTCGCACACTGACATATCCCCTGGTGGCAGAATGCTAGTGATGGGTGGAGAAACATCGCTCCGGAGCACACGTTTAATGGGGCACCAGCCACAGCAAAGGCCAGGGCCAGTAGTGGACGTCGTGGAGCTGAATGGCGAGCCAGTGAAGGGCCCAAGGATCCCTCGTGTATGTGGCGAACGGGTCATCCGTGTCCCCACGTCCATCAACCATTGCACTGCTGGGGCCCAGGCTGCCAGGATTTCGGCCTTGCCTTCGGAGCCCGGCCACATAGGCAGCCTTGCACCGGAGGCGGGGACGTGTAGACAGCAAAAATTTGGAAACTGGCAGTGTTTCCTCGATTTCCCTGGCATCGGCCTTTTTGAGCGGCTTGCTTTTTTTCCTGGTAGGATAGGGCCCTGACGGAGAAAGGCAGGATTACGTGTGCAGGAAAGGTGTGTGTTGAGAGGGTGACGACGTTGAGACCACGTTGGGATCTTTAGTCCCAGGAAAGGCCCCTGGCGGGTGTGGGTCAATGTTCTCTACCCATCCCCCTTGGCGGGGGGAGGTTTTCACCATACAAAGCAGCAGCGCAATTATTCGTCGCCGGAGAGGTTGCATCTGCCCACAAGCTCCACCTGGCCAGGGTCCGCCCCTACTGTATTGCGCGTGTCAGTCAACAGAAGCTAAGACCTTCCAGAGAGACTACCTGCTATTCTGTCCCCACGGGGAAGCAGTACAGCCAGAAGCCTCCCCCGTTCCATCTCTAGGCTCTCTCTCAGGCCCCTCATACTTGTGATGTGTCTCAGGGGTAGAATGAAGAGTTTCCTCTGAGTGAACACATACAGAGAGGCCACAGATGCTGAGGAAGGGCGCCTTGCCTAGTGATATCCCAGCATAAGTGGAAAAGAGGTACCTGCCTGCTGTCCCAGTGTGTCGAACGTGTTCACATCCGGGGTTGCCTACTGTGAAGTTATTCCCTGGGTGCCCTCGATTTTGTGGCCAAAGACGCAAGGGGCCGTTGTCTGTCCATGGGTAAAATGGAGGGCTCTGCGGAACTGGCCGGTTAGGCTGGACCTCTCCTATTGGCTGAGTGTTTGTGACTCGTCCCCGTCAAAAGTTCCGCCCAGCCTTCCGGTGGCTGTCACCATGGTGATTGGGAAAGAAGCCTTAGGCCCCACACTCAGCCCTCACCTGGCCTCCCTGGCCTCTTTACCCTCATCTAGACCGCTGTGTGGATGAAAGAAAGGATGTTGGCCAGTGAGCACGTGTCCTCATTTCCTTGGAAGGATTAGGCTCCTTGCCTGGGCAGAAGACAGCCAAGGTCAGCCTGAGCCTAGACACCTAGTGACCTGTGACACTGCAGCCAGTGATAGATGTTGATGTCCACGCTCAGGTATCCGCAGGTGGCGGATTCAGTGTGGTGGGAAGAGAAGTGGAAGTAGAGATGACACACTCACGAGGGCACGGGCCATAGGTCAGGGAAAATAGCTGAGGTCGTGGAGCTCTAGCGGAGCCAGTCTAGGGCCCAGGCCTCCCTGCTGTACGAGGCAAAGAGGTGATCCATATGCCGCCATCCGTAGACTGTGGACGGCTGGGCCCTGGATGCCCGGATTTCGTCCTTGTCTACCGAGAAGTGACGCACATGCAGTGTGCCACCGGAGGCTGTGGAGCAGCAGAGGGCAAAGTCTTGAAAATGGGGGCTTCAGTTGACTTTGCCTGTGTTCTCCTTTGGCTGAGTGACATCGTGTGCTTCCTAGCAGGTGAAGACATTCGTGGAGAGAGGCGGTTTCCACGCGTGCAGGCAAAGTGTGTGCTGAGATGATGAGTTGCTGGAGACCAGGGTGGACTCTTCAGACCCAGAATAGGCCTCTGGCAGGTATGTGTCAATGTTTTCTGCCCATGGCACTCAGCCGGTTATTTGCATAGAATGTTATCAGCGGAATTAGTAGTCTCCGGAGAGGCTGCCACTTGTCAGCGAGCTTCACCTGGCCAGGTCCGCCCGTGATGTAGCTCCCCAATCAATCACTGCTCTCTAGACCTTCCAGATAGACTACCAGAACTTCTCTCCCCATGGGCAAGCAGTAGAGCCAGAGGCCTTCCCCCTTTGTTCTTTCGTCTCAAGGCCCTCTGTCAGGCACTCCAAGGTGTGAAGTGACAAGGGGGAGAAGGAAGAGATTTCAGAGAAGGAACACAAGCAGAGAGAGACAGAGAGAGGCAAGAGATGCTGAGTGGGGATGCCTTGCCTACTGATATCCTGAGGAAAGTGGGAAAGAGGTACCTGGCGTGCTCTGCCAATGCCCTGAAGCAGTCCGCACCAGGGGCTCCCTTGTGCCTGCGTAGCCTTTCCCGGGGTGTGCTCAAATCCTGTGGCCGCTAGGGGTCATAGGTCACAATGGAGGGCCCTGTGTCATCTGCCTGGCGGGCCGGATCTCTGCCATTGGCTCAGTCTTGTCACCAGGCCCATCCCAAGCTCCGCCCACTCTTGCGGTGGGGGGACTCTCTCTATGGTGATGGCAAAGAAGCCTCAGCCCCGCCCACCTGGCCTTCACTTCACCTACCTGGCCCTCTGACCCTCACTCAGACCTCTGTGTTGATAAAAATCAATGTCCGCCACTGCCCAGGTGTCAGCATCTGGGATAAAGGATTCGGGACCTTGCCTGGGGCAGAAGGCAGCCTAGGTCAGCGGGTAGCTGGAAGTCTAGTGACTTGTAACACTGCTGCCAGTGACAAATGGTGACTCCCACACTGACATATCCCCTGGTGGCAGAATGCTAGTGATGGGTGGAGAAACATCGCTCCGGAGCACACGTTTAATGGGGCACCAGCCACAGCAAAGGCCAGGGCCAGTAGTGGACGTCGTGGAGCTGAATGGCGAGCCAGTGAAGGGCCCAAGGATCCCTCCTGTATGTGGCGAACGGGTCATCCGTGTCCCCACGTCCATCAACCATTGCACTGCTGGGGCCCAGGCTGCCAGGATTTCGGCCTTGCCTTCGGAGCCCGGCCACATAGGCAGCCTTGCACCGGAGGCGGGGACGTGTAGACAGCAAAAATTTGGAAACTGGCAGTGTTTCCTCGATTTCCCTGGCATCGGCCTTTTTGAGCGGCTTGCTTTTTTTCCTGGTAAGATAGGGCCCTGACGGAGAAAGGCAGGATTACGTGTGCAGGAAAGGTGTGTGTTGAGAGGGTGACGACGTTGAGACCACGTTGGGATCTTTAGTCCCAGGAAAGGCCCCTGGCGGGTGTGGGTCAATGTTCTCTACCCATCCCCCTTGGCGGGGGGAGGTTTTCACCATACAAAGCAGCAGCGCAATTATTCGTCGCCGGAGAGGTTGCATCTGCCCACAAGCTCCACCTGGCCAGGGTCCGCCCCTACTGTATTGCGCGTGTCAGTCAACAGAAGCTAAGACCTTCCAGAGAGACTACCTGCTATTCTGTCCCCACGGGGAAGCAGTACAGCCAGAAGCCTCCCCCGTTCCATCTCTAGGCTCTCTCTCAGGCCCCTCATACTTGTGATGTGTCTCAGGGGTAGAATGAAGAGTTTCCTCTGAGTGAACACATACAGAGAGGCCACAGATGCTAAGGAAGGGCGCCTTGCCTAGTGATATCCCAGCATAAGTGGAAAAGAGGTACCTGCCTGCTGTCCCAGTGTGTCGAACGTGTTCACATCCGGGGTTGCCTACTGTGAAGTTATTCCCTGGGTGCCCTCGATTTTGTGGCCAAAGACGCAAGGGGCCGTTGTCTGTCCATGGGTAAAATGGAGGGCTCTGCGGAACTGGCCGGTTAGGCTGGACCTCTCCTATTGGCTGAGTGTTTGTGACTCGTCGCCGTCAGAAGTTCCGCCCAGCCTTCCGGTGGCTGTCACCATGGTGATTGGGAAAGAAGCCTTAGGCCCCACACTCAGCCCTCACCTGGCCTCCCTGGCCTCTTTACCCTCATCTAGACCGCTGTGTGGATGAAAGAAAGGATGTCGGCCAGTGAGCACGTGTCCTCATTTCCTTGGAAGGATTAGGCTCCTTGCCTGGGCAGAAGACAGCCAAGGTCAGCCTGAGCCTAGACACCTAGTGACCTGTGACACTGCAGCCAGTGATAGATGTTGATGTCCACGCTCAGGTATCCGCAGGTGGCGGATTCAGTGTGGTGGGAAGAGAAGTGGAAGTAGAGATGACACACTCACGAGGGCACGGGCCATAGGTCAGGGAAAATAGCTGAGGTCGTGGAGCTCTAGCGGAGCCAGTCTAGGGCCCAGGCCTCCCTGCTGTACGAGGCAAAGAGGTGATCCATATGCCGCCATCCGTAGACTGTGGACGGCTGGGCCCTGGATGCCCGGATTTCGTCCTTGTCTACCGAGAAGTGACGCACATGCAGTGTGCCACCGGAGGCTGTGGAGCAGCAGAGGGCAAAGTCTTGAAAATGGGGGCTTCAGTTGACTTTGCCTGTGTTCTCCTTTGGCTGAGTGACATCGTGTGCTTCCTAGCAGGTGAAGACATTCGTGGAGAGAGGCGGTTTCCACGCGTGCAGGCAAAGTGTGTGCTGAGATGATGAGTTGCTGGAGACCAGGGTGGACTCTTCAGACCCAGAATAGGCCTCTGGCAGGTATGTGTCAATGTTTTCTGCCCATGGCACTCAGCCGGTTATTTGCATAGAATGTTATCAGCGGAATTAGTAGTCTCCGGAGAGGCTGCCACTTGTCAGCGAGCTTCACCTGGCCAGGTCCGCCCGTGATGTAGCTCCCCAATCAATCACTGCTCTCTAGACCTTCCAGATAGACTACCAGAACTTCTCTCCCCATGGGCAAGCAGTAGAGCCAGAGGCCTTCCCCCTTTGTTCTTTCGTCTCAAGGCCCTCTGTCAGGCACTCCAAGGTGTGAAGTGACAAGGGGGAGAAGGAAGAGATTTCAGAGAAGGAACACAAGCAGAGAGAGACAGAGAGAGGCAAGAGATGCTGAGTGGGGATGCCTTGCCTACTGATATCCTGAGGAAAGTGGGAAAGAGGTACCTGGCGTGCTCTGCCAATGCCCTGAAGCAGTCCGCACCAGGGGCTCCCTTGTGCCTGCGTAGCCTTTCCCGGGGTGTGCTCAAATCCTGTGGCCGCTAGGGGTCATAGGTCACAATGGAGGGCCCTGTGTCATCTGCCTGGCGGGCCGGATCTCTGCCATTGGCTCAGTCTTGTCACCAGGCCCATCCCAAGCTCCGCCCACTCTTGCGGTGGGGGGACTGTCTCTATGGTGATGGCAAAGAAGCCTCAGCCCCGCCCACCTGGCCTTCACTTCACCTACCTGGCCCTCTGACCCTCACTCAGACCTCTGTGTTGATAAAAATCAATGTCCGCCACTGCCCAGGTGTCAGCATCTGGGATAAAGGATTCGGGACCTTGCCTGGGGCAGAAGGCAGCCTAGGTCAGCGGGTAGCTGGAAGTCTAGTGACTTGTGACACTGCTGCCAGTGACAAATGGTGACTCCCACACTGACATATCCCCTGGTGGCAGAATGCTAGTGATGGGTGGAGAAACATCGCTCCGGAGCACACGTTTAATGGGGCACCAGCCACAGCAAAGGCCAGGGCCAGTAGTGGACGTCGTGGAGCTGAATGGCGAGCCAGTGAAGGGCCCAAGGATCCCTCGTGTATGTGGCGAACGGGTCATCCGTGTCCCCACGTCCATCAACCATTGCACTGCTGGGGCCCAGGCTGCCAGGATTTCGGCCTTGCCTTCGGAGCCCGGCCACATAGGCAGCCTTGCACCGGAGGCGGGGACGTGTAGACAGCAAAAATTTGGAAACTGGCAGTGTTTCCTCGATTTCCCTGGCATCGGCCTTTTTGAGCGGCTTGCTTTTTTTCCTGGTAAGATAGGGCCCTGACGGAGAAAGGCAGGATTACGTGTGCAGGAAAGGTGTGTGTTGAGAGGGTGACGACGTTGAGACCACGTTGGGATCTTTAGTCCCAGGAAAGGCCCCTGGCGGGTGTGGGTCAATGTTCTCTACCCATCCCCCTTGGCGGGGGGAGGTTTTCACCATACAAAGCAGCAGCGCAATTATTCGTCGCCGGAGAGGTTGCATCTGCCCACAAGCTCCACCTGGCCAGGGTCCGCCCCTACTGTATTGCGCGTGTCAGTCAACAGAAGCTAAGACCTTCCAGAGAGACTACCTGCTATTCTGTCCCCACGGGGAAGCAGTACAGCCAGAAGCCTCCCCCGTTCCATCTCTAGGCTCTCTCTCAGGCCCCTCATACTTGTGATGTGTCTCAGGGGTAGAATGAAGAGTTTCCTCTGAGTGAACACATACAGAGAGGCCACAGATGCTGAGGAAGGGCGCCTTGCCTAGTGATATCCCAGCATAAGTGGAAAAGAGGTACCTGCCTGCTGTCCCAGTGTGTCGAACGTGTTCACATCCGGGGTTGCCTACTGTGAAGTTATTCCCTGGGTGCCCTCGATTTTGTGGCCAAAGACGCAAGGGGCCGTTGTCTGTCCATGGGTAAAATGGAGGGCTCTGCGGAACTGGCCGGTTAGGCTGGACCTCTCCTATTGGCTGAGTGTTTGTGACTCGTCCCAGTCAGAAGTTCCGCCCAGCCTTCCGGTGGCTGTCACCATGGTGATTGGGAAAGAAGCCTTAGGCCCCACACTCAGCCCTCACCTGGCCTCCCTGGCCTCTTTACCCTCATCTAGACCGCTGTGTGGATGAAAGAAAGGATGTCGGCCAGTGAGCACGTGTCCTCATTTCCTTGGAAGGATTAGGCTCCTTGCCTGGGCAGAAGACAGCCAAGGTCAGCCTGAGCCTAGACACCTAGTGACCTGTGACACTGCAGCCAGTGATAGATGTTGATGTCCACGCTGAGGTATCCGCAGGTGGCGGATTCAGTGTGGTGGGAAGAGAAGTGGAAGTAGAGATGACACACTCACGAGGGCACGGGCCATAGGTCAGGGAAAATAGCTGAGGTCGTGGAGCTCTAGCGGAGCCAGTCTAGGGCCCAGGCCTCCCTGCTGTACGAGGCAAAGAGGTGATCCATATGCCGCCATCCGTAGACTGTGGACGGCTGGGCCCTGGATGCCCGGATTTCGTCCTTGTCTACCGAGAAGTGACGCACATGCAGTGTGCCACCGGAGGCTGTGGAGCAGCAGAGGGCAAAGTCTTGAAAATGGGGGCTTCAGTTGACTTTGCCTGTGTTCTCCTTTGGCTGAGTGACATCGTGTGCTTCCTAGCAGGTGAAGACATTCGTGGAGAGAGGCGGTTTCCACGCGTGCAGGCAAAGTGTGTGCTGAGATGATGAGTTGCTGGAGACCAGGGTGGACTCTTCAGACCCAGAATAGGCCTCTGGCAGGTATGTGTCAATGTTTTCTGCCCATGGCACTCAGCCGGTTATTTGCATAGAATGTTATCAGCGGAATTAGTAGTCTCCGGAGAGGCTGCCACTTGTCAGCGAGCTTCACCTGGCCAGGTCCGCCCGTGATGTAGCTCCCCAATCAATCACTGCTCTCTAGACCTTCCAGATAGACTACCAGAACTTCTCTCCCCATGGGCAAGCAGTAGAGCCAGAGGCCTTCCCCCTTTGTTCTTTCGTCTCAAGGCCCTCTGTCAGGCACTCCAAGGTGTGAAGTGACAAGGGGGAGAAGGAAGAGATTTCAGAGAAGGAACACAAGCAGAGAGAGACAGAGAGAGGCAAGAGATGCTGAGTGGGGATGCCTTGCCTACTGATATCCTGAGGAAAGTGGGAAAGAGGTACCTGGCGTGCTCTGCCAATGCCCTGAAGCAGTCCGCACCAGGGGCTCCCTTGTGCCTGCGTAGCCTTTCCCGGGGTGTGCTCAAATCCTGTGGCCGCTAGGGGTCATAGGTCACAATGGAGGGCCCTGTGTCATCTGCCTGGCGGGCCGGATCTCTGCCATTGGCTCAGTCTTGTCACCAGGCCCATCCCAAGCTCCGCCCACTCTTGCGGTGGGGGGACTGTCTCTATGGTGATGGCAAAGAAGCCTCAGCCCCGCCCACCTGGCCTTCACTTCACCTACCTGGCCCTCTGACCCTCACTCAGACCTCTGTGTTGATAAAAATCAATGTCCGCCACTGCCCAGGTGTCAGCATCTGGGATAAAGGATTCGGGACCTTGCCTGGGGCAGAAGGCAGCCTAGGTCAGCGGGTAGCTGGAAGTCTAGTGACTTGTGACACTGCTGCCAGTGACAAATGGTGACTCCCACACTGACATATCCCCTGGTGGCAGAATGCTAGTGATGGGTGGAGAAACATCGCTCCGGAGCACACGTTTAATGGGGCACCAGCCACAGCAAAGGCCAGGGCCAGTAGTGGACGTCGTGGAGCTGAATGGCGAGCCAGTGAAGGGCCCAAGGATCCCTCGTGTATGTGGCGAACGGGTCATCCGTGTCCCCACGTCCATCAACCATTGCACTGCTGGGGCCCAGGCTGCCAGGATTTCGGCCTTGCCTTCGGAGCCCGGCCACATAGGCAGCCTTGCACCGGAGGCGGGGACGTGTAGACAGCAAAAATTTGGAAACTGGCAGTGTTTCCTCGATTTCCCTGGCATCGGCCTTTTTGAGCGGCTTGCTTTTTTTCCTGGTAAGATAGGGCCCTGACGGAGAAAGGCAGGATTACGTGTGCAGGAAAGGTGTGTGTTGAGAGGGTGACGACGTTGAGACCACGTTGGGATCTTTAGTCCCAGGAAAGGCCCCTGGCGGGTGTGGGTCAATGTTCTCTACCCATCCCCCTTGGCGGGGGGAGGTTTTCACCATACAAAGCAGCAGCGCAATTATTCGTCGCCGGAGAGGTTGCATCTGCCCACAAGCTCCACCTGGCCAGGGTCCGCCCCTACTGTATTGCGCGTGTCAGTCAACAGAAGCTAAGACCTTCCAGAGAGACTACCTGCTATTCTGTCCCCACGGGGAAGCAGTACAGCCAGAAGCCTCCCCCGTTCCATCTCTAGGCTCTCTCTCAGGCCCCTCATACTTGTGATGTGTCTCAGGGGTAGAATGAAGAGTTTCCTCTGAGTGAACACATACAGAGAGGCCACAGATGCTGAGGAAGGGCGCCTTGCCTAGTGATATCCCAGCATAAGTGGAAAAGAGGTACCTGCCTGCTGTCCCAGTGTGTCGAACGTGTTCACATCCGGGGTTGCCTACTGTGAAGTTATTCCCTGGGTGCCCTCGATTTTGTGGCCAAAGACGCAAGGGGCCGTTGTCTGTCCATGGGTAAAATGGAGGGCTCTGCGGAACTGGCCGGTTAGGCTGGACCTCTCCTATTGGCTGAGTGTTTGTGACTCGTCCCAGTCAGAAGTTCCGCCCAGCCTTCCGGTGGCTGTCACCATGGTGATTGGGAAAGAAGCCTTAGGCCCCACACTCAGCCCTCACCTGGCCTCCCTGGCCTCTTTACCCTCATCTAGACCGCTGTGTGGATGAAAGAAAGGATGTCGGCCAGTGAGCACGTGTCCTCATTTCCTTGGAAGGATTAGGCTCCTTGCCTGGGCAGAAGACAGCCAAGGTCAGCCTGAGCCTAGACACCTAGTGACCTGTGACACTGCAGCCAGTGATAGATGTTGATGTCCACGCTCAGGTATCCGCAGGTGGCGGATTCAGTGTGGTGGGAAGAGAAGTGGAAGTAGAGATGACACACTCACGAGGGCACGGGCCAAAGGTCAGGGAAAATAGCTGAGGTCGTGGAGCTCTAGCGGAGCCAGTCTAGGGCCCAGGCCTCCCTGCTGTACGAGGCAAAGAGGTGATCCATATGCCGCCATCCGTAGACTGTGGACGGCTGGGCCCTGGATGCCCGGATTTCGTCCTTGTCTACCGAGAAGTGACGCACATGCAGTGTGCCACCGGAGGCTGTGGAGCAGCAGAGGGTAAAGTCTTGAAAATGGGGGCTTCAGTTGACTGTGCCTGTGTTCTCCTTTGGCTGAGTGACATCGTGTGCTTCCTAGCAGGTGAAGACATTCATGGAGAGAGGCGGTTTCCACGCGTGCAGGCAAAGTGTGTGCTGAGATGATGAGTTGCTGGAGACCAGGGTGGACTCTTCAGACCCAGAATAGGCCTCTGGCAGGTATGTGTCAATGTTTTCTGCCCATGGCACTCAGCCGGTTATTTGCATAGAATGTTATCAGCGGAATTAGTAGTCTCCGGAGAGGCTGCCACTTGTCAGCGAGCTTCACCTGGCCAGGTCCGCCCGTGATGTAGCTCCCCAATCAATCACTGCTCTCTAGACCTTCCAGATAGACTACCAGAACTTCTCTCCCCATGGGCAAGCAGTAGAGCCAGAGGCCTTCCCCCTTTGTTCTTTCGTCTGAAGGCCCTCTGTCAGGCACTCCAAGGTGTGAAGTGACAAGGGGGAGAAGGAAGAGATTTCAGAGAAGGAACACAAGCAGAGAGAGACAGAGAGAGGCAAGAGATGCTGAGTGGGGATGCCTTGCCTACTGATATCCTGAGGAAAGTGGGAAAGAGGTACCTGGCGTGCTCTGCCAATGCCCTGAAGCAGTCCGCACCAGGGGCTCCCTTGTGCCTGCGTAGCCTTTCCCGGGGTGTGCTCAAATCCTGTGGCCGCTAGGGGTCATAGGTCACAATGGAGGGCCCTGTGTCATCTGCCTGGCGGGCCGGATCTCTGCCATTGGCTCAGTCTTGTCACCAGGCCCATCCCAAGCTCCGCCCACTCTTGCGGTGGGGGGACTGTCTCTATGGTGATGGCAAAGAAGCCTTAGCCCCGCCCACCTGGCCTTCACTTCACCTACCTGGCCCTCTGACCCTCACTCAGACCTCTGTGTTGATAAAAATCAATGTCCGCCAGTGCCCAGGTGTCAGCATCTGGGATAAAGGATTCGGGACCTTGCCTGGGGCAGAAGGCAGCCTAGGTCAGCGGGTAGCTGGAAGTCTAGTGACTTGTGACACTGCTGCCAGTGACAAATGGTGACTCGCACACTGACATATCCCCTGGTGGCAGAATGCTAGTGATGGGTGGAGAAACATCGCTCCGGAGCACACGTTTAATGGGGCACCAGCCACAGCAAAGGCCAGGGCCAGTAGTGGACGTCGTGGAGCTGAATGGCGAGCCAGTGAAGGGCCCAAGGACCCCTCGTGTATGTGGCGAACGGGTCATCCGTGTCCCCACGTCCATCAACCATTGCACTGCTGGGGCCCAGGCTGCCAGGATTTCGGCCTTGCCTTCGGAGCCCGGCCACATAGGCAGCCTTGCACCGGAGGCGGGGACGTGTAGACAGCAAAAATTTGGAAACTGGCAGTGTTTCCTCGATTTCCCTGGCATCGGCCTTTTTGAGTGGCTTGCTTTTTTTCCTGGTAGGATAGGGCCCTGACGGAGAAAGGCAGGATTACGTGTGCAGGAAAGGTGTGTGTTGAGAGGGTGACGACGTTGAGACCACGTTGGGATCTTTAGTCCCAGGAAAGGCCCCTGGCGGGTGTGGGTCAATGTTCTCTACCCATCCCCCTTGGCGGGGGGAGGTTTTCACCATACAAAGCAGCAGCGCAATTATTCGTCGCCGGAGAGGTTGCATCTGCCCACAAGCTCCACCTGGCCAGGGTCCGCCCCTACTGTATTGCGCGTGTCAGTCCACAGAAGCTAAGACCTTCCAGAGAGACTACCTGCTATTCTGTCCCCACGGGGAAGCAGTACAGCCAGAAGCCTCCCCCGTTCCATCTCTAGGCTCTCTCTCAGGCCCCTCATACTTGTGATGTGTCTCAGGGGTAGAATGAAGAGTTTCCTCTGAGTGAACACATACAGAGAGGCCACAGATGCTGAGGAAGGGCGCCTTGCCTAGTGATATCCCAGCATAAGTGGAAAAGAGGTACCTGCCTGCTGTCCCAGTGTGTCGAACGTGTTCACATCCGGGGTTGCCTACTGTGAAGTTATTCCCTGGGTGCCTCGATTTTGTGGCCAAAGACGCAAGGGGCCGTTGTCTGTCCATGGGTAAAATGGAGGGCTCTGCGGAACTGGCCGGTTAGGCTGGACCTCTCCTATTGGCTGAGTGTTTGTGACTCGTCCCCGTCAGAAGTTCCGCCCAGCCTTCCGGTGGCTGTCACCATGGTGATTGGGAAAGAAGCCTTAGGCCCCACACTCAGCCCTCACCTGGCCTCCCTGGCCTCTTTACCCTCATCTAGACCGCTGTGTGGATGAAAGAAAGGATGTCGGCCAGTGAGCACGTGTCCTCATTTCCTTGGAAGGATTAGGCTCCTTGCCTGGGCAGAAGACAGCCAAGGTCAGCCTGAGCCTAGACACCTAGTGACCTGTGACACTGCAGCCAGTGATAGATGTTGATGTCCACGCTCAGGTATCCGCAGGTGGCGGATTCAGTGTGGTGGGAAGAGAAGTGGAAGTAGAGATGACACACTCACGAGGGCACGGGCCAAAGGTCAGGGAAAATAGCTGAGGTCGTGGAGCTCTAGCGGAGCCAGTCTAGGGCCCAGGCCTCCCTGCTGTACGAGGCAAAGAGGTGATCCATATGCCGCCATCCGTAGACTGTGGACGGCTGGGGCCCTGGATGCCCGGATTTCGTCCTTGTCTACCGAGAAGTGACGCACATGCAGTGTGCCACCGGAGGCTGTGGAGCAGCAGAGGGCAAAATCTTGAAAATGGGGGCTTCAGTTGACTTTGCCTGTGCTCTCCTTTGGCTGAGTGACATCGTGTGCTTCCTAGCAGGTGAAGACATTCGTGGAGAGAGGCGGTTTCCACGCGTGCAGGCAAAGTGTGTGCTGAGATGATGAGTTGCTGGAGACCAGGGTGGACTCTTCAGACCCAGAATAGGCCTCTGGCAGGTATGTGTCAATGTTTTCTGCCCATGGCACTCAGCCGGTTATTTGCATAGAATGTTATCAGCGGAATTAGTAGTCTCCGGAGAGGCTGCCACTTGTCAGCGAGCTTCACCTGGCCAGGTCCGCCCGTGATGTAGCTCCCCAATCAATCACTGCTCTCTAGACGTTCCAGATAGACTACCAGAACTTCTCTCCCCATGGGCAAGCAGTAGAGCCAGAGGCCTTCCCCCTTTGTTCTTTCGTGTGAAGGCCCTCTGTCAGGCACTCCAAGGTGTGAAGTGACAAGGGGGAGAAGGAAGAGATTTCAGAGAAGGAACACAAGCAGAGAGAGACAGAGAGAGGCAAGAGATGCTGAGTGGGGATGCCTTGCCTACTGATATCCTGAGGAAAGTGGGAAAGAGGTACCTGGCGTGCTCTGCCAATGCCCTGAAGCAGTCCGCACCAGGGGCTCCCTTGTGCCTGCGTAGCCTTTCCCGGGGTGTGCTCAAATCCTGTGGCCGCTAGGGGTCATAGGTCACAATGGAGGGCCCTGTGTCATCTGCCTGGCGGGCCGGATCTCTGCCATTGGCTCAGTCTTGTCACCAGGCCCATCCCAAGCTCCGCCCACTCTTGCGGTGGGGGGACTGTCTCTATGGTGATGGCAAAGAAGCCTTAGCCCCGCCCACCTGGCCTTCACTTCACCTACCTGGCCCTCTGACCCTCACTCAGACCTCTGTGTTGATAAAAATCAATGTCCGCCAGTGCCCAGGTGTCAGCATCTGGGATAAAGGATTCGGGACCTTGCCTGGGGCAGAAGGCAGCCTAGGTCAGCGGGTAGCTGGAAGTCTAGTGACTTGTGACACTGCTGCCAGTGACAAATGGTGACTCCCACACTGACATATCCCCTGGTGGCAGAATGCTAGTGATGGGTGGAGAAACATCGCTCCGGAGCACACGTTTAATGGGGCACCAGCCACAGCAAAGGCCAGGGCCAGTAGTGGACGTCGTGGAGCTGAATGGCGAGCCAGTGAAGGGCCCAAGGATCCCTCGTGTATGTGGCGAACGGGTCATCCGTGTCCCCACGTCCATCAACCATTGCACTGCTGGGGCCCAGGCTGCCAGGATTTCGGCCTTGCCTTCGGAGCCCGGCCACATAGGCAGCCTTGCACCGGAGGCGGGGACGTGTAGACAGCAAAAATTTGGAAACTGGCAGTGTTTCCTCGATTTCCCTGGCATCGGCCTTTTTGAGTGGCTTGCTTTTTTTCCTGGTAGGATAGGGCCCTGACGGAGAAAGGCAGGATTACGTGTGCAGGAAAGGTGTGTGTTGAGAGGGTGACGACGTTGAGACCACGTTGGGATCTTTAGTCCCAGGAAAGGCCCCTGGCGGGTGTGGGTCAATGTTCTCTACCCATCCCCCTTGGCGGGGGGAGGTTTTCACCATACAAAGCAGCAGCGCAATTATTCGTGGCCGGAGAGGTTGCATCTGCCCACAAGCTCCACCTGGCCAGGGTCAGCCCCTACTGTATTGCGCGTGTCAGTCAACAGAAGCTAAGACCTTCCAGAGAGACTACCTGCTATTCTGTCCCCACGGGGAAGCAGTACAGCCAGAAGCCTCCCCCGTTCCATCTCTAGGCTCTCTCTCAGGCCCCTCATACTTGTGATGTGTCTCAGGGGTAGAATGAAGAGTTTCCTCTGAGTGAACACATACAGAGAGGCCACAGATGCTGAGGAAGGGCGCCTTGCCTAGTGATATCCCAGCATAAGTGGAAAAGAGGTACCTGCCTGCTGTCCCAGTGTGTCGAACGTGTTCACATCCGGGGTTGCCTACTGTGAAGTTATTCCCTGGGTGCCCTCGATTTTGTGGCCAAAGACGCAAGGGGCCGTTGTCTGTCCATGGGTAAAATGGAGGGCTCTGCGGAACTGGCCGGTTAGGCTGGACCTCTCCTATTGGCTGAGTGTTTGTGACTCGTCCCCGTCAGAAGTTCCGCCCAGCCTTCCGGTGGCTGTCACCATGGTGATTGGGAAAGAAGCCTTAGGCCCCACACTCAGCCCTCACCTGGCCTCCCTGGCCTCTTTACCCTCATCTAGACCGCTGTGTGGATGAAAGAAAGGATGTCGGCCAGTGAGCACGTGTCCTCATTTCCTTGGAAGGATTAGGCTCCTTGCCTGGGCAGAAGACAGCCAAGGTCAGCCTGAGCCTAGACACCTAGTGACCTGTGACACTGCAGCCAGTGATAGATGTTGATGTCCACGCTCAGGTATCCGCAGGTGGCGGATTCAGTGTGGTGGGAAGAGAAGTGGAAGTAGAGATGACACACTCACGAGGGCACGGGCCATAGGTCAGGGAAAATAGCTGAGGTCGTGGAGCTCTAGCGGAGCCAGTCTAGGGCCCAGGCCTCCCTGCTGTACGAGGCAAAGAGGTGATCCATATGCCGCCATCCGTAGACTGTGGACGGCTGGGCCCTGGATGCCCGGATTTCGTCCTTGTCTACCGAGAAGTGACGCACATGCAGTGTGCCACCGGAGGCTGTGGAGCAGCAGAGGGCAAAGTCTTGAAAATGGGGGCTTCAGTTGACTTTGCCTGTGTTCTCCTTTGGCTGAGTGACATCGTGTGCTTCCTAGCAGGTGAAGACATTCGTGGAGAGAAGCGGTTTCCACGCGTGCAGGCAAAGTGTGTGCTGAGATGATGAGTTGCTGGAGACCAGGGTGGACTCTTCAGACCCAGAATAGGCCTCTGGCAGGTATGTGTCAATGTTTTCTGCCCATGGCACTCAGCCGGTTATTTGCATAGAATGTTATCAGCGGAATTAGTAGTCTCCGGAGAGGCTGCCACTTGTCAGCGAGCTTCACCTGGCCAGGTCCGCCCGTGATGTAGCTCCCCAATCAATCACTGCTCTCTAGACCTTCCAGATAGACTACCAGAACTTCTCTCCCCATGGGCAAGCAGTAGAGCCAGAGGCCTTCCCCCTTTGTTCTTTCGTCTCAAGGCCCTCTGTCAGGCACTCCAAGGTGTGAAGTGACAAGGGGGAGAAGGAACAGATTTCAGAGAAGGAACACAAGCAGAGAGAGACAGAGAGAGGCAAGAGATGCTGAGTGGGGATGCCTTGCCTACTGATATCCTGAGGAAAGTGGGAAAGAGGTACCTGGCGTGCTCTGCCAATGCCCTGAAGCAGTCCGCACCAGGGGCTCCCTTGTGCCTGCGTAGCCTTTCCCGGGGTGTGCTCAAATCCTGTGGCCGCTAGGGGTCATAGGTCACAATGGAGGGCCCTGTGTCATCTGCCTGGCGGGCCGGATCTCTGACATTGGCTCAGTCTTGTCACCAGGCCCATCCCAAGCTCCGCCCACTCTTGTGGTGGGGGGACTGTCTCTATGGTGATGGCAAAGAAGCCTCAGCCCCGCCCACCTGGCCTTCACTTCACCTACCTGGCCCTCTGACCCTCACTCAGACCTCTGTGTTGATAAAAATCAATGTCCGCCAGTGCCCAGGTGTCAGCATCTGGGATAAAGGATTCGGGACCTTGCCTGGGGCAGAAGGCAGCCTAGGTCAGCGGGTAGCTGGAAGTCTAGTGACTTGTGACACTGCTGCCAGTGACAAATGGTGACTCCCACACTGACATATCCCCTGGTGGCAGAATGCTAGTGATGGGTGGAGAAACATCGCTCCGGAGCACACGTTTAATGGGGCACCAGCCACAGCAAAGGCCAGGGCCAGTAGTGGACGTCGTGGAGCTGAATGGCGAGCCAGTGAAGGGCCCAAGGATCCCTCCTGTATGTGGCGAACGGGTCATCCGTGTCCCCACGTCCATCAACCATTGCACTGCTGGGGCCCAGGCTGCCAGGATTTCGGCCTTGCCTTCGGAGCCCGGCCACATAGGCAGCCTTGCACCGGAGGCGGGGACGTGTAGACAGCAAAAATTTGGAAACTGGCAGTGTTTCCTCGATTTCCCTGGCATCGGCCTTTTTGAGCGGCTTGCTTTTTTTCCTGGTAAGATAGGGCCCTGACGGAGAAAGGCAGGATTACGTGTGCAGGAAAGGTGTGTGTTGAGAGGGTGACGACGTTGAGACCACGTTGGGATCTTTAGTCCCAGGAAAGGCCCCTGGCGGGTGTGGGTCAATGTTCTCTACCCATCCCCCTTGGCGGGGGGAGGTTTTCACCATACAAAGCAGCAGCGCAATTATTCGTCGCCGGAGAGGTTGCATCTGCCCACAAGCTCCACCTGGCCAGGGTCCGCCCCTACTGTATTGCGCGTGTCAGTCAACAGAAGCTAAGACCTTCCAGAGAGACTACCTGCTATTCTGTCCCCACGGGGAAGCAGTACAGCCAGAAGCCTCCCCCGTTCCATCTCTAGGCTCTCTCTCAGGCCCCTCATACTTGTGATGTGTCTCAGGGGTAGAATGAAGAGTTTCCTCTGAGTGAACACATACAGAGAGGCCACAGATGCTGAGGAAGGGCGCCTTGCCTAGTGATATCCCAGCATAAGTGGAAAAGAGGTACCTGCCTGCTGTCCCAGTGTGTCGAACGTGTTCACATCCGGGGTTGCCTACTGTGAAGTTATTCCCTGGGTGCCCTCGATTTTGTGGCCAAAGACGCAAGGGGCCGTTGTCTGTCCATGGGTAAAATGGAGGGCTCTGCGGAACTGGCCGGTTAGGCTGGACCTCTCCTATTGGCTGAGTGTTTGTGACTCGTCCCAGTCAGAAGTTCCGCCCAGCCTTCCGGTGGCTGTCACCATGGTGATTGGGAAAGAAGCCTTAGGCCCCACACTCAGCCCTCACCTGGCCTCCCTGGCCTCTTTACCCTCATCTAGACCGCTGTGTGGATGAAAGAAAGGATGTCGGCCAGTGAGCACGTGTCCTCATTTCCTTGGAAGGATTAGGCTCCTTGCCTGGGCAGAAGACAGCCAAGGTCAGCCTGAGCCTAGACACCTAGTGACCTGTGACACTGCAGCCAGTGATAGATGTTGATGTCCACGCTCAGGTATCCGCAGGTGGCGGATTCAGTGTGGTGGGAAGAGAAGTGGAAGTAGAGATGACACACTCACGAGGGCACGGGCCAAAGGTCAGGGAAAATAGCTGAGGTCGTGGAGCTCTAGCGGAGCCAGTCTAGGGCCCAGGCCTCCCTGCTGTACGAGGCAAAGAGGTGATCCATATGCCGCCATCCGTAGACTGTGGACGGCTGGGGCCCTGGATGCCCGGATTTCGTCCTTGTCTACCGAGAAGTGACGCACATGCAGTGTGCCACCGGAGGCTGTGGAGCAGCAGAGGGTAAAGTCTTGAAAATGGGGGCTTCAGTTGACTGTGCCTGTGTTCTCCTTTGGCTGAGTGACATCGTGTGCTTCCTAGCAGGTGAAGACATTCATGGAGAGAGGCGGTTTCCACGCGTGCAGGCAAAGTGTGTGCTGAGATGATGAGTTGCTGGAGACCAGGGTGGACTCTTCAGACCCAGAATAGGCCTCTGGCAGGTATGTGTCAATGTTTTCTGCCCATGGCACTCAGCCGGTTATTTGCATAGAATGTTATCAGCGGAATTAGTAGTCTCCGGAGAGGCTGCCACTTGTCAGCGAGCTTCACCTGGCCAGGTCCGCCCGTGATGTAGCTCCCCAATCAATCACTGCTCTCTAGACCTTCCAGATAGACTACCAGAACTTCTCTCCCCATGGGCAAGCAGTAGAGCCAGAGGCCTTCCCCCTTTGTTCTTTCGTCTGAAGGCCCTCTGTCAGGCACTCCAAGGTGTGAAGTGACAAGGGGGAGAAGGAAGAGATTTCAGAGAAGGAACACAAGCAGAGAGAGACAGAGAGAGGCAAGAGATGCTGAGTGGGGATGCCTTGCCTACTGATATCCTGAGGAAAGTGGGAAAGAGGTACCTGGCGTGCTCTGCCAATGCCCTGAAGCAGTCCGCACCAGGGGCTCCCTTGTGCCTGCGTAGCCTTTCCCGGGGTGTGCTCAAATCCTGTGGCCACTAGGGGTCATAGGTCACAATGGAGGGCCCTGTGTCATCTGCCTGGCGGGCCGGATCTCTGCCATTGGCTCAGTCTTGTCACCAGGCCCATCCCAAGCTCCGCCCACTCTTGCGGTGGGGGGACTGTCTCTATGGTGATGGCAAAGAAGCCTTAGCCCCGCCCACCTGGCCTTCACTTCACCTACCTGGCCCTCTGACCCTCACTCAGACCTCTGTGTTGATAAAAATCAATGTCCGCCAGTGCCCAGGTGTCAGCATCTGGGATAAAGGATTCGGGACCTTGCCTGGGGCAGAAGGCAGCCTAGGTCAGCGGGTAGCTGGAAGTCTAGTGACTTGTGACACTGCTGCCAGTGACAAATGGTGACTCGCACACTGACATATCCCCTGGTGGCAGAATGCTAGTGATGGGTGGAGAAACATCGCTCCGGAGCACACGTTTAATGGGGCACCAGCCACAGCAAAGGCCAGGGCCAGTAGTGGACGTCGTGGAGCTGAATGGCGAGCCAGTGAAGGGCCCAAGGATCCCTCGTGTATGTGGCGAACGGGTCATCCGTGTCCCCACGTCCATCAACCATTGCACTGCTGGGGCCCAGGCTGCCAGGATTTCGGCCTTGCCTTCGGAGCCCGGCCACATAGGCAGCCTTGCACCGGAGGCGGGGACGTGTAGACAGCAAAAATTTGGAAACTGGCAGTGTTTCCTCGATTTCCCTGGCATCGGCCTTTTTGAGCGGCTTGCTTTTTTTCCTGGTAGGATAGGGCCCTGACGGAGAAAGGCAGGATTACGTGTGCAGGAAAGGTGTGTGTTGAGAGGGTGACGACGTTGAGACCACGTTGGGATCTTTAGTCCCAGGAAAGGCCCCTGGCGGGTGTGGGTCAATGTTCTCTACCCATCCCCCTTGGCGGGGGGAGGTTTTCACCATACAAAGCAGCAGCGCAATTATTCGTCGCCGGAGAGGTTGCATCTGCCCACAAGCTCCACCTGGCCAGGGTCCGCCCCTACTGTATTGCGCGTGTCAGTCAACAGAAGCTAAGACCTTCCAGAGAGACTACCTGCTATTCTGTCCCCACGGGGAAGCAGTACAGCCAGAAGCCTCCCCCGTTCCATCTCTAGGCTCTCTCTCAGGCCCCTCATACTTGTGATGTGTCTCAGGGGTAGAATGAAGAGTTTCCTCTGAGTGAACACATACAGAGAGGCCACAGATGCTGAGGAAGGGCGCCTTGCCTAGTGATATCCCACCATAAGTGGAAAAGAGGCACCTGCCTGCTGTCCCAGTGTGTCGAACGTGTTCACATCCGGGGTTGCCTACTGTGAAGTTATTCCCTGGGTGCCCTCGATTTTGTGGCCAAAGACGCAAGGGGCCGTTGTCTGTCCATGGGTAAAATGGAGGGCTCTGCGGAACTGGCCGGTTAGGCTGGACCTCTCCTATTGGCTGAGTGTTTGTGACTCGTCCCCGTCAGAAGTTCCGCCCAGCCTTCCGGTGGCTGTCACCATGGTGATTGGGAAAGAAGCCTTAGGCCCCACACTCAGCCCTCACCTGGCCTCCCTGGCCTCTTTACCCTCATCTAGACCGCTGTGTGGATGAAAGAAAGGATGTCGGCCAGTGAGCACGTGTCCTCATTTCCTTGGAAGGATTAGGCTCCTTGCCTGGGCAGAAGACAGCCAAGGTCAGCCTGAGCCTAGACACCTAGTGACCTGTGACACTGCAGCCAGTGATAGATGTTGATGTCCACGCTGAGGTATCCGCAGGTGGCGGATTCAGTGTGGTGGGAAGAGAAGTGGAAGTAGAGATGACACACTCACGAGGGCACGGGCCAAAGGTCAGGGAAAATAGCTGAGGTCGTGGAGCTCTAGCGGAGCCAGTCTAGGGCCCAGGCCTCCCTGCTGTACGAGGCAAAGAGGTGATCTATATGCCGCCATCCGTAGACTGTGGACGGCTGGGGCCCTGGATGCCCGGATTTCGTCCTTGTCTACCGAGAAGTGACGCACATGCAGTGTGCCACCGGAGGCTGTGGAGCAGCAGAGGGCAAAGTCTTGAAAATGGGGGCTTCAGTTGCCTTTGCCTGTGTTCGCCTTTGGCTGAGTGACATCGTGTGCTTCCTAGCAGGTGAAGACATTCGTGGAGAGAGGCGGTTTCCACGCGTGCAGGCAAAGTGTGTGCTGAGATGATGAGTTGCTGGAGACCAGGGTGGACTCTTCAGACCCAGAATAGGCCTCTGGCAGGTATGTGTCAATGTTTTCTGCCCATGGCACTCAGCCGGTTATTTGCATAGAATGTTATCAGCGGAATTAGTAGTCTCCGGAGAGGCTGCCACTTGTCAGCGAGCTTCACCTGGCCAGGTCCGCCCGTGATGTAGCTCCCCAATCAATCACTGCTCTCTACACCTTCCAGATAGACTACCAGAACTTCTCTCCCCATGGGCAAGCAGTAGAGCCAGAGGCCTTCCCCCTTTGTTCTTTCGTCTGAAGGCCCTCTGTCAGGCACTCCAAGGTGTGAAGTGACAAGGGGGAGAAGGAAGAGATTTCAGAGAAGGAACACAAGCAGAGAGAGACAGAGAGAGGCAAGAGATGCTGAGTGGGGATGCCTTGCCTACTGATATCCTGAGGAAAGTGGGAAAGAGGTACCTGGCGTGCTCTGCCAATGCCCTGAAGCAGTCCGCACCAGGGGCTCCCTTGTGCCTGCGTAGCCTTTCCCGGGGTGTGCTCAAATCCTGTGGCCGCTAGGGGTCATAGGTCACAATGGAGGGCCCTGTGTCATCTGCCTGGCGGGCCGGATCTCTGCCATTGGCTCAGTCTTGTCACCAGGCCCATCCCAAGCTCCGCCCACTCTTGCGGTGGGGGGACTGTCTCTATGGTGATGGCAAAGAAGCCTTAGCCCCGCCCACCTGGCCTTCACTTCACCTACCTGGCCCTCTGACCCTCACTCAGACCTCTGTGTTGATAAAAATCAATGTCCGCCAGTGCCCAGGTGTCAGCATCTGGGATAAAGGATTCGGGACCTTGCCTGGGGCAGAAGGCAGCCTAGGTCAGCGGGTAGCTGGAAGTCTAGTGACTTGTGACACTGCTGCCAGTGACAAATGGTGACTCCCACACTGACATATCCCCTGGTGGCAGAATGCTAGTGATGGGTGGAGAAACATCGCTCCGGAGCACACGTTTAATGGGGCACCAGCCAAAGCAAAGGCCAGGGCCAGTAGCGGACGTCGTGGAGCTGAATGGCGAGCCAGTGAAGGGCCCAAGGATCCCTCGTGTATGTGGCGAACGGGTCATCCGTGTCCCCACGTCCATCAACCATTGCACTGCTGGGGCCCAGGCTGCCAGGATTTCGGTCTTGCCTTCGGAGCCCGGCCACATAGGCAGCCTTGCACCGGAGGCGGGGACATGTAGACAGCAAAAATTTGGAAACTGGCAGTGTTTCCTCGATTTCCCTGGCATCGGCCTTTTTGAGCAGCTTGCTTTTTTTCCTGGTAGGATAGGGCCCTGACGGAGAAAGGCAGGATTACGTGTGCAGGAAAGGTGTGTGTTGAGAGGGTGACGACGTTGAGACCACGTTGGGATCTTTAGTCCCAGGAAAGGCCCCTGGCGGGTGTGGGTCAATGTTCTCTACCCATCCCCCTTGGCGGGGGGAGGTTTTCACCATACAAAGCAGCAGCGCAATTATTCGTCGCCGGAGAGGTTGCATCTGCCCACAAGCTCCACCTGGCCAGGGTCCGCCCCTACTGTATTGCGCGTGTCAGTCAACAGAAGCTAAGACCTTCCAGAGAGACTACCTGCTATTCTGTCCCCACGGGGAAGCAGTACAGCCAGAAGCCTCCCCCGTTCCATCTCTAGGCTCTCTCTCAGGCCCCTCATACTTGTGATGTGTCTCAGGGGTAGAATGAAGAGTTTCCTCTGAGTGAACACATACAGAGAGGCCACAGATGCTGAGGAAGGGCGCCTTGCCTAGTGATATCCCAGCATAAGTGGAAAAGAGGCACCTGCCTGCTGTCCCAGTGTGTCGAACGTGTTCACATCCGGGGTTGCCTACTGTGAAGTTATTCCCTGGGTGCCCTCGATTTTGTGGCCAAAGACGCAAGGGGCCGTTGTCTGTCCATGGGTAAAATGGAGGGCTCTGCGGAACTGGCCGGTTAGGCTGGACCTCTCCTATTGGCTGAGTGTTTGTGACTCGTCCCCGTCAGAAGTTCCGCCCAGCCTTCCGGTGGCTGTCACCATGGTGATTGGGAAAGAAGCCTTAGGCCCCACACTCAGCCCTCACCTGGCCTCCCTGGCCTCTTTACCCTCATCTAGACCGCTGTGTGGATGAAAGAAAGGATGTCGGCCAGTGAGCACGTGTCCTCATTTCCTTGGAAGGATTAGGCTCCTTGCCTGGGCAGAAGATAGCCAAGGTCAGCCTGAGCCTAGACACCTAGTGAGCTGTGACACTGCAGCCAGTGATAGATGTTGATGTCCACGCTCAGGTATCCGCAGGTGGCGGATTCAGTGTGGTGGGAAGCGAAGTGGAAGTAGAGATGACACACTCACGAGGGCACGGGCCAAAGGTCAGGGAAAATAGCTGAGGTCGTGGAGCTCTAGCGGAGCCAGTCTAGGGCCCAGGCCTCCCTGCTGTACGAGGCAAAGAGGTGATCCATATGCCGCCATCCGTAGACTGTGGACGGCTGGGGCCCTGGATGCCCGGATTTCGTCCTTGTCTACCGAGAAGTGACGCACATGCAGTGTGCCACCGGAGGCTGTGGAGCAGCAGAGGGCAAAATCTTGAAAATGGGGGCTTCAGTTGACTTTGCCTGTGCTCTCCTTTGGCTGAGTGACATCGTGTGTTTCCTACCAGGTGAAGACATTCGTGGAGAGAGGCGGTTTCCACGCGTGCAAGCAAAGTGTGTGCTGAGCTGATGAGTTGCTGGAGACCAGGGTGGACTCTTCAGACCCAGAATAGGCCTCTGGCAGGTATGTGTCAATGTTTTCTGCCCATGGCACTCAGCCGGTTATTTGCATAGAATGTTATCAGCGGAATTAGTAGTCTCCGGAGAGGCTGCCACTTGTCAGCGAGCTTCACCTGGCCAGGTCCGCCCGTGATGTAGCTCCCCAATCAATCACTGCTCTCTAGACCTTCCAGATAGACTACCAGAACTTCTCTCCCCATGGGCAAGCAGTAGAGCCAGAGGCCTTCCCCCTTTGTTCTTTCGTCTGAAGGCCCTCTGTCAGGCACTCCAAGGTGTGAAGTGACAAGGGGGAGAAGGAAGAGATTTCAGAGAAGGAACACAAGCAGAGAGAGACAGAGAGAGGCAAGAGATGCTGAGTGGGGATGCCTTGCCTACTGATATCCTGAGGAAAGTGGGAAAGAGGTACCTGGCGTGCTCTGCCAATGCCCTGAAGCAGTCCGCACCAGGGGCTCCCTTGTGCCTGCGTAGCCTTTCCCGGGGTGTGCTCAAATCCTGTGGCCACTAGGGGTCATAGGTCACAATGGAGGGCCCTGTGTCATCTGCCTGGCGGGCCGGATCTCTGCCATTGGCTCAGTCTTGTCACCAGGCCCATCCCAAGCTCCGCCCACTCTTGCGGTGGGGGGACTGTCTCTATGGTGATGGCAAAGAAGCCTTAGCCCCGCCCACCTGGCCTTCACTTCACCTACCTGGCCCTCTGACCCTCACTCAGACCTCTGTGTTGATAAAAATCAATGTCCGCCAGTGCCCAGGTGTCAGCATCTGGGATAAAGGATTCGGGACCTTGCCTGGGGCAGAAGGCAGCCTAGGTCAGCGGGTAGCTGGAAGTCTAGTGACTTGTGACACTGCTGCCAGTGACAGATGGTGACTCCCACACTGACATATCCCCTGGTGGCAGAATGCTAGTGATGGGTGGAGAAACATCGCTCCGGAGCACACGTTTAATGGGGCACCAGCCAAAGCAAAGGCCAGGGCCAGTAGTGGACGTCGTGGAGCTGAATGGCGAGCCAGTGAAGGGCCCAAGGATCCCTCCTGTATGTGGCGAACGGGTCATCCGTGTCCCCACGTCCATCAACCATTGCACTGCTGGGGCCCAGGCTGCCAGGATTTCGGCCTTGCCTTCGGAGCCCGGCCACATAGGCAGCCTTGCACCGGAGGCGGGGACGTGTAGACAGCAAAAATTTGGAAACTGGCAGTGTTTCCTCGATTTCCCTGGCATCGGCCTTTTTGAGCGGCTTGCTTTTTTTCCTGGTAGGATAGGGCCGTGACGGAGAAAGGCAGGATTACGTGTGCAGGAAAGGTGTGTGTTGAGAGGGTGACGACGTTGAGACCACGTTGGGATCTTTAGTCCCAGGAAAGGCCCCTGGCGGGTGTGGGTCAATGTTCTCTACCCATCCCCCTTGGCAGGGGGAGGTTTTCACCATACAAAGCAGCAGCACAATTATTCGTCGCCGGAGAGGTTGCATCTGCCCACAAGCTCCACCTGGCCAGGGTCCGCCCCTACTGTATTGCGCGTGTCAGTCAACAGAAGCTAAGACCTTCCAGAGAGACTACCTGCTATTCTGTCCCCACGGGGAAGCAGTACAGCCAGAAGCCTCCCCCGTTCCATCTCTAGGCTCTCTCTCAGGCCCCTCATACTTGTGATGTGTCTCAGGGGTAGAATGAAGAGTTTCCTCTGAGTGAACACATACAGAGAGGCCACAGATGCTGAGGAAGGGCGCCTTGCCTAGTGATATCCCAGCATAAGTGGAAAAGAGGTACCTGCCTGCTGTCCCAGTGTGTCGAACGTGTTCACATCCGGGGTTGCCTACTGTGAAGTTATTCCCTGGGTGCCCTCGATTTTGTGGCCAAAGACGCAAGGGGCCGTTGTCTGTCCATGGGTAAAATGGAGGGCTCTGCGGAACTGGCCGGTTAGGCTGGACCTCTCCTATTGGCTGAGTGTTTGTGACTCGTCCCCGTCAGAAGTTCCGCCCAGCCTTCCGGTGGCTCTCACCATGGTGATTGGGAAAGAAGCCTTAGGCCCCACACTCAGCCCTCACCTGGCCTCCCTGGCCTCTTTACCCTCATCTAGACCGCTGTGTGGATGAAAGAAAGGATGTCGGCCAGTGAGCACGTGTCCTCATTTCCTTGGAAGGATTAGGCTCCTTGCCTGGGCAGAAGATAGCCAAGGTCAGCCTGAGCCTAGACACCTAGTGAGCTGTGACACTGCAGCCAGTGATAGATGTTGATGTCCACGCTCAGGTATCCGCAGGTGGCGGATTCAGTGTGGTGGGAAGAGAAGTGGAAGTAGAGATGACACACTCACGAGGGCACGGGCCAAAGGTCAGGGAAAATAGCTGAGGTCGTGGAGCTCTAGCGGAGCCAGTCTAGGGCCCAGGCCTCCCTGCTGTACGAGGCAAAGAGGTGATCCATATGCCGCCATCCGTAGACTGTGGACGGCTGGGGCCCTGGATGCCCGGATTTCGTCCTTGTCTACCGAGAAGTGACGCACATGCAGTGTGCCACCGGAGGCTGTGGAGCAGCAGAGGGCAAAATCTTGAAAATGGGGGCTTCAGTTGACTTTGCCTGTGCTCTCCTTTGGCTGAGTGACATCGTGTGTTTCCTAGCAGGTGAAGACATTCGTGGAGAGAGGCGGTTTCCACGCGTGCAGGCAAAGTGTGTTCTGAGATGATGAGTTGCTGGAGACCAGGGTGGACTCTTCAGACCCAGAATAGGCCTCTGGCAGGTATGTGTCAATGTTTTCTGCCCATGGCACTCAGCCGGTTATTTGCATAGAATGTTATCAGCGGAATTAGTAGTCTCCGGAGAGGCTGCCACTTGTCAGCGAGCTTCACCTGCCCAGGTCCGCCCGTGATGTAGCTCCCCAATCAATCACTGCTCTCTAGACCTTCCAGATAGACTACCAGAACTTCTCTCCCCATGGGCAAGCAGTAGAGCCAGAGGCCTTCCCCCTTTGTTCTTTCGTCTGAAGGCCCTCTGTCAGGCACTCCAAGGTGTGAAGTGACAAGGGGGAGAAGGAAGAGATTTCAGAGAAGGAACACAAGCAGAGAGAGACAGAGAGAGGCAAGAGATGCTGAGTGGGGATGCCTTGCCTACTGATATCCTGAGGAAAGTGGGAAAGAGGTACCTGGCGTGCTCTGCCAATGCCCTGAAGCAGTCCGCACCAGGGGCTCCCTTGTGCCTGCGTAGCCTTTCCCGGGGTGTGCTCAAATCCTGTGGCCACTAGGGGTCATAGGTCACAATGGAGGGCCCTGTGTCATCTGCCTGGCGGGCCGGATCTCTGCCATTGGCTCAGTCTTGTCACCAGGCCCATCCCAAGCTCCGCCCACTCTTGCGGTGGGGGGACTGTCTCTATGGTGATGGCAAAGAAGCCTTAGCCCCGCCCACCTGGCCTTCACTTCACCTACCTGGCCCTCTGACCCTCACTCAGACCTCTGTGTTGATAAAAATCAATGTCCGCCAGTGCCCAGGTGTCAGCATCTGGGATAAAGGATTCGGGACCTTGCCTGGGGCAGAAGGCAGCCTAGGTCAGCGGGTAGCTGGAAGTCTAGTGACTTGTGACACTGCTGCCAGTGACAGATGGTGACTCCCACACTGACATATCCCCTGGTGGCAGAATGCTAGTGATGGGTGGAGAAACATCGCTCCGGAGCACACGTTTAATGGGGCACCAGCCAAAGCAAAGGCCAGGGCCAGTAGTGGACGTCGTGGAGCTGAATGGCGAGCCAGTGAAGGGCCCAAGGATCCCTCCTGTATGTGGCGAACGGGTCATCCGTGTCCCCACGTCCATCAACCATTGCACTGCTGGGGCCCAGGCTGCCAGGATTTCGGCCTTGCCTTCGGAGCCCGGCCACATAGGCAGCCTTGCACCGGAGGCGGGGACGTGTAGACAGCAAAAATTTGGAAACTGGCAGTGTTTCCTCGATTTCCCTGGCATCGGCCTTTTTGAGCGGCTTGCTTTTTTTCCTGGTAGGATAGGGCCGTGACGGAGAAAGGCAGGATTACGTGTGCAGGAAAGGTGTGTGTTGAGAGGGTGACGACGTTGAGACCACGTTGGGATCTTTAGTCCCAGGAAAGGCCCCTGGCGGGTGTGGGTCAATGTTCTCTACCCATCCCCCTTGGCGGGGGGAGGTTTTCACCATACAAAGCAGCAGCACAATTATTCGTCGCCGGAGAGGTTGCATCTGCCCACAAGCTCCACCTGGCCAGGGTCCGCCCCTACTGTATTGCGCGTGTCAGTCAACAGAAGCTAAGACCTTCCAGAGAGACTACCTGCTATTCTGTCCCCACGGGGAAGCAGTACAGCCAGTAGCCTCCCCCGTTCCATCTCTAGGCTCTCTCTCAGGCCCCTCATACTTGTGATGTGTCTCAGGGGTAGAATGAAGAGTTTCCTCTGAGTGAACACATACAGAGAGGCCACAGATGCTGAGGAAGGGCGCCTTGCCTAGTGATATCCCAGCATAAGTGGAAAAGAGGTACCTGCCTGCTGTCCCAGTGTGTCGAACGTGTTCACATCCGGGGTTGCCTACTGTGAAGTTATTCCCTGGGTGCCCTCGATTTTGTGGCCAAAGACGCAAGGGGCCGTTGTCTGTCCATGGGTAAAATGGAGGGCTCTGCGGAACTGGCCGGTTAGGCTGGACCTCTCCTATTGGCTGAGTGTTTGTGACTCGTCCCCGTCAGAAGTTCCGCCCAGCCTTCCGGTGGCTCTCACCATGGTGATTGGGAAAGAAGCCTTAGGCCCCACACTCAGCCCTCACCTGGCCTCCCTGGCCTCTTTACCCTCATCTAGACCGCTGTGTGGATGAAAGAAAGGATGTCGGCCAGTGAGCACGTGTCCTCATTTCCTTGGAAGGATTAGGCTCCTTGCCTGGGCAGAAGATAGCCAAGGTCAGCCTGAGCCTAGACACCTAGTGAGCTGTGACACTGCAGCCAGTGATAGATGTTGATGTCCACGCTCAGGTATCCGCAGGTGGCGGATTCAGTGTGGTGGGAAGAGAAGTGGAAGTAGAGATGACACACTCACGAGGGCACGGGCCAAAGGTCAGGGAAAATAGCTGAGGTCGTGGAGCTCTAGCGGAGCCAGTCTAGGGCCCAGGCCTCCCTGCTGTATGAGGCAAAGAGGTGATCCATATGCCGCCATCCGTAGACTGTGGACGGCTGGGGCCCTGGATGCCCGGATTTCGTCCTTGTCTACCGAGAAGTGACGCACATGCAGTGTGCCACCGGAGGCTGTGGAGCAGCAGAGGGCAAAATCTTGAAAATGGGGGCTTCAGTTGACTTTGCCTGTGCTCTCCTTTGGCTGAGTGACATCGTGTGTTTCCTAGCAGGTGAAGACATTCGTGGAGAGAGGCGGTTTCCACGCGTGCAGGCAAAGTGTGTGCTGAGCTGATGAGTTGCTGGAGACCAGGGTGGACTCTTCAGACCCAGAATAGGCCTCTGGCAGGTATGTGTCAATGTTTTCTGCCCATGGCACTCAGCCGGTTATTTGCATAGAATGTTATCAGCGGAATTAGTAGTCTCCGGAGAGGCTGCCACTTGTCAGCGAGCTTCACCTGGCCAGGTCCGCCCGTGATGTAGCTCCCCAATCAATCACTGCTCTCTAGACCTTCCAGATAGACTACCAGAACTTCTCTCCCCATGGGCAAGCAGTAGAGCCAGAGGCCTTCCCCCTTTGTTCTTTCGTCTGAAGGCCCTCTGTCAGGCACTCCAAGGTGTGAAGTGACAAGGGGGAGAAGGAAGAGATTTCAGAGAAGGAACACAAGCAGAGAGAGACAGAGAGAGGCAAGAGATGCTGAGTGGGGATGCCTTGCCTACTGATATCCTGAGGAAAGTGGGAAAGAGGTACCTGGCGTGCTCTGCCAATGCCCTGAAGCAGTCCGCACCAGGGGCTCCCTTGTGCCTGCGTAGCCTTTCCCGGGGTGTGCTCAAATCCTGTGGCCACTAGGGGTCATAGGTCACAATGGAGGGCCCTGTGTCATCTGCCTGGCGGGCCGGATCTCTGCCATTGGCTCAGTCTTGTCACCAGGCCCATCCCAAGCTCCGCCCACTCTTGCGGTGGGGGGACTGTCTCTATGGTGATGGCAAAGAAGCCTTAGCCCCGCCCACCTGGCCTTCACTTCACCTACCTGGCCCTCTGACCCTCACTCAGACCTCTGTGTTGATAAAAATCAATGTCCGCCAGTGCCCAGGTGTCAGCATCTGGGATAAAGGATTCGGGACCTTGCCTGGGGCAGAAGGCAGCCTAGGTCAGCGGGTAGCTGGAAGTCTAGTGACTTGTGACACTGCTGCCAGTGACAGATGGTGACTCCCACACTGACATATCCCCTGGTGGCAGAATGCTAGTGATGGGTGGAGAAACATCGCTCCGGAGCACACGTTTAATGGGGCACCAGCCAAAGCAAAGGCCAGGGCCAGTAGTGGACGTCGTGGAGCTGAATGGCGAGCCAGTGAAGGGCCCAAGGATCCCTCGTGTATGTGGCGAACGGGTCATCCGTGTCCCCACGTCCATCAACCATTGCACTGCTGGGGCCCAGGCTGCCAGGATTTCGGCCTTGCCTTCGGAGCCCGGCCACATAGGCAGCCTTGCACCGGAGGCGGGGACGTGTAGACAGCAAAAATTTGGAAACTGGCAGTGTTTCCTCGATTTCCCTGGCATCGGCCTTTTTGAGCGGCTTGCTTTTTTTCCTGGTAGGATAGGGCCCTGACGGAGAAAGGCAGGATTACGTGTGCAGGAAAGGTGTGTGTTGAGAGGGTGACGACGTTGAGACCACGTTGGGATCTTTAGTCCCAGGAAAGGCCCCTGGCGGGTGTGGGTCAATGTTCTCTACCCATCCCCCTTGGCGGGGGGAGGTTTTCACCATACAAAGCAGCAGCGCAATTATTCGTCGCCGGAGAGGTTGCATCTGCCCACAAGCTCCACCTGGCCAGGGTCCGCCCCTACTGTATTGCGCGTGTCAGTCAACAGAAGCTAAGACCTTCCAGAGAGACTACCTGCTATTCTGTCCCCACGGGGAAGCAGTACAGCCAGAAGCCTCCCCCGTTCCATCTCTAGGCTCTCTCTCAGGCCCCTCATACTTGTGATGTGTCTCAGGGGTAGAATGAAGAGTTTCCTCTGAGTGAACACATACAGAGAGGCCACAGATGCTGAGGAAGGGCGCCTTGCCTAGTGATATCCCAGCATAAGTGGAAAAGAGGTACCTGCCTGCTGTCCCAGTGTGTCGAACGTGTTCACATCCGGGGTTGCCTACTGTGAAGTTATTCCCTGGGTGCCCTCGATTTTGTGGCCAAAGACGCAAGGGGCCGTTGTCTGTCCATGGGTAAAATGGAGGGCTCTGCGAACTGGCCGGTTAGGCTGGACCTCTCCTATTGGCTGAGTGTTTGTGACTCGTCCCCGTCAGAAGTTCCGCCCAGCCTTCCGGTGGCTCTCACCATGGTGATTGGGAAAGAAGCCTTAGGCCCCACACTCAGCCCTCACCTGGCCTCCCTGGCCTCTTTACCCTCATCTAGACCGCTGTGTGGATGAAAGAAAGGATGTCGGCCAGTGAGCACGTGTCCTCATTTCCTTGGAAGGATTAGGCTCCTTGCCTGCGCAGAAGATAGCCAAGGTCAGCCTGAGCCTAGACACCTAGTGAGCTGTGACACTGCAGCCAGTGATAGATGTTGATGTCCACGCTCAGGTATCCGCAGGTGGCGGATTCAGTGTGGTGGGAAGAGAAGTGGAAGTAGAGATGACACACTCACGAGGGCACGGGCCAAAGGTCAGGGAAAATAGCTGAGGTCGTGGAGCTCTAGCGGAGCCAGTCTAGGGCCCAGGCCTCCCTGCTGTACGAGGCAAAGAGGTGATCCATATGCCGCCATCCGTAGACTGTGGACGGCTGGGGCCCTGGATGCCCGGATTTCGTCCTTGTCTACCGAGAAGTGACGCACATGCAGTGTGCCACCGGAGGCTGTGGAGCAGCAGAGGGCAAAATCTTGAAAATGGGGGCTTCAGTTGACTTTGCCTGTGCTCTCCTTTGGCTGAGTGACATCGTGTGTTTCCTACCAGGTGAAGACATTCGTGGAGAGAGGCGGTTTCCACGCGTGCAAGCAAAGTGTGTGCTGAGCTGATGAGTTGCTGGAGACCAGGGTGGACTCTTCAGACCCAGAATAGGCCTCTGGCAGGTATGTGTCAATGTTTTCTGCCCATGGCACTCAGCCGGTTATTTGCATAGAATGTTATCAGCGGAATTAGTAGTCTCCGGAGAGGCTGCCACTTGTCAGCGAGCTTCACCTGGCCAGGTCCGCCCGTGATGTAGCTCCCCAATCAATCACTGCTCTCTAGACCTTCCAGATAGACTACCAGAACTTCTCTCCCCATGGGCAAGCAGTAGAGCCAGAGGCCTTCCCCCTTTGTTCTTTCGTCTGAAGGCCCTCTGTCAGGCACTCCAAGGTGTGAAGTGACAAGGGGGAGAAGGAAGAGATTTCAGAGAAGGAACACAAGCAGAGAGAGACAGAGAGAGGCAAGAGATGCTGAGTGGGGATGCCTTGCCTACTGATATCCTGAGGAAAGTGGGAAAGAGGTACCTGGCGTGCTCTGCCAATGCCCTGAAGCAGTCCGCACCAGGGGCTCCCTTGTGCCTGCGTAGCCTTTCCCGGGGTGTGCTCAAATCCTGTGGCCACTAGGGGTCATAGGTCACAATGGAGGGCCCTGTGTCATCTGCCTGGCGGGCCGGATCTCTGCCATTGGCTCAGTCTTGTCACCAGGCCCATCCCAAGCTCCGCCCACTCTTGCGGTGGGGGGACTGTCTCTATGGTGATGGCAAAGAAGCCTTAGCCCCGCCCACCTGGCCTTCACTTCACCTACCTGGCCCTCTGACCCTCACTCAGACCTCTGTGTTGATAAAAATCAATGTCCGCCAGTGCCCAGGTGTCAGCATCTGGGATAAAGGATTCGGGACCTTGCCTGGGGCAGAAGGCAGCCTAGGTCAGCGGGTAGCTGGAAGTCTAGTGACTTGTGACACTGCTGCCAGTGACAGATGGTGACTCCCACACTGACATATCCCCTGGTGGCAGAATGCTAGTGATGGGTGGAGAAACATCGCTCCGGAGCACACGTTTAATGGGGCACCAGCCAAAGCAAAGGCCAGGGCCAGTAGTGGACGTCGTGGAGCTGAATGGCGAGCCAGTGAAGGGCCCAAGGATCCCTCCTGTATGTGGCGAACGGGTCATCCGTGTCCCCACGTCCATCAACCATTGCACTGCTGGGGCCCAGGCTGCCAGGATTTCGGCCTTGCCTTCGGAGCCCGGCCACATAGGCAGCCTTGCACCGGAGGCGGGGACGTGTAGACAGCAAAAATTTGGAAACTGGCAGTGTTTCCTCGATTTCCCTGGCATCGGCCTTTTTGAGCGGCTTGCTTTTTTTCCTGGTAGGATAGGGCCGTGACGGAGAAAGGCAGGATTACGTGTGCAGGAAAGGTGTGTGTTGAGAGGGTGACGACGTTGAGACCACGTTGGGATCTTTAGTCCCAGGAAAGGCCCCTGGCGGGTGTGGGTCAATGTTCTCTACCCATCCCCCTTGGCAGGGGGAGGTTTTCACCATACAAAGCAGCAGCACAATTATTCGTCGCCGGAGAGGTTGCATCTGCCCACAAGCTCCACCTGGCCAGGGTCCGCCCCTACTGTATTGCGCGTGTCAGTCAACAGAAGCTAAGACCTTCCAGAGAGACTACCTGCTATTCTGTCCCCACGGGGAAGCAGTACAGCCAGAAGCCTCCCCCGTTCCATCTCTAGGCTCTCTCTCAGGCCCCTCATACTTGTGATGTGTCTCAGGGGTAGAATGAAGAGTTTCCTCTGAGTGAACACATACAGAGAGGCCACAGATGCTGAGGAAGGGCGCCTTGCCTAGTGATATCCCAGCATAAGTGGAAAAGAGGTACCTGCCTGCTGTCCCAGTGTGTCGAACGTGTTCACATCCGGGGTTGCCTACTGTGAAGTTATTCCCTGGGTGCCCTCGATTTTGTGGCCAAAGACGCAAGGGGCCGTTGTCTGTCCATGGGTAAAATGGAGGGCTCTGCGGAACTGGCCGGTTAGGCTGGACCTCTCCTATTGGCTGAGTGTTTGTGACTCGTCCCCGTCAGAAGTTCCGCCCAGCCTTCCGGTGGCTCTCACCATGGTGATTGGGAAAGAAGCCTTAGGCCCCACACTCAGCCCTCACCTGGCCTCCCTGGCCTCTTTACCCTCATCTAGACCGCTGTGTGGATGAAAGAAAGGATGTCGGCCAGTGAGCACGTGTCCTCATTTCCTTGGAAGGATTAGGCTCCTTGCCTGGGCAGAAGATAGCCAAGGTCAGCCTGAGCCTAGACACCTAGTGAGCTGTGACACTGCAGCCAGTGATAGATGTTGATGTCCACGCTCAGGTATCCGCAGGTGGCGGATTCAGTGTGGTGGGAAGAGAAGTGGAAGTAGAGATGACACACTCACGAGGGCACGGGCCAAAGGTCAGGGAAAATAGCTGAGGTCGTGGAGCTCTAGCGGAGCCAGTCTAGGGCCCAGGCCTCCCTGCTGTACGAGGCAAAGAGGTGATCCATATGCCGCCATCCGTAGACTGTGGACGGCTGGGGCCCTGGATGCCCGGATTTCGTCCTTGTCTACCGAGAAGTGACGCACATGCAGTGTGCCACCGGAGGCTGTGGAGCAGCAGAGGGCAAAATCTTGAAAATGGGGGCTTCAGTTGACTTTGCCTGTGCTCTCCTTTGGCTGAGTGACATCGTGTGTTTCCTAGCAGGTGAAGACATTCGTGGAGAGAGGCGGTTTCCACGCGTGCAGGCAAAGTGTGTTCTGAGATGATGAGTTGCTGGAGACCAGGGTGGACTCTTCAGACCCAGAATAGGCCTCTGGCAGGTATGTGTCAATGTTTTCTGCCCATGGCACTCAGCCGGTTATTTGCATAGAATGTTATCAGCGGAATTAGTAGTCTCCGGAGAGGCTGCCACTTGTCAGCGAGCTTCACCTGCCCAGGTCCGCCCGTGATGTAGCTCCCCAATCAATCACTGCTCTCTAGACCTTCCAGATAGACTACCAGAACTTCTCTCCCCATGGGCAAGCAGTAGAGCCAGAGGCCTTCCCCCTTTGTTCTTTCGTCTGAAGGCCCTCTGTCAGGCACTCCAAGGTGTGAAGTGACAAGGGGGAGAAGGAAGAGATTTCAGAGAAGGAACACAAGCAGAGAGAGACAGAGAGAGGCAAGAGATGCTGAGTGGGGATGCCTTGCCTACTGATATCCTGAGGAAAGTGGGAAAGAGGTACCTGGCGTGCTCTGCCAATGCCCTGAAGCAGTCCGCACCAGGGGCTCCCTTGTGCCTGCGTAGCCTTTCCCGGGGTGTGCTCAAATCCTGTGGCCACTAGGGGTCATAGGTCACAATGGAGGGCCCTGTGTCATCTGCCTGGCGGGCCGGATCTCTGCCATTGGCTCAGTCTTGTCACCAGGCCCATCCCAAGCTCCGCCCACTCTTGCGGTGGGGGGACTGTCTCTATGGTGATGGCAAAGAAGCCTTAGCCCCGCCCACCTGGCCTTCACTTCACCTACCTGGCCCTCTGACCCTCACTCAGACCTCTGTGTTGATAAAAATCAATGTCCGCCAGTGCCCAGGTGTCAGCATCTGGGATAAAGGATTCGGGACCTTGCCTGGGGCAGAAGGCAGCCTAGGTCAGCGGGTAGCTGGAAGTCTAGTGACTTGTGACACTGCTGCCAGTGACAGATGGTGACTCCCACACTGACATATCCCCTGGTGGCAGAATGCTAGTGATGGGTGGAGAAACATCGCTCCGGAGCACACGTTTAATGGGGCACCAGCCAAAGCAAAGGCCAGGGCCAGTAGTGGACGTCGTGGAGCTGAATGGCGAGCCAGTGAAGGGCCCAAGGATCCCTCCTGTATGTGGCGAACGGGTCATCCGTGTCCCCACGTCCATCAACCATTGCACTGCTGGGGCCCAGGCTGCCAGGATTTCGGCCTTGCCTTCGGAGCCCGGCCACATAGGCAGCCTTGCACCGGAGGCGGGGACGTGTAGACAGCAAAAATTTGGAAACTGGCAGTGTTTCCTCGATTTCCCTGGCATCGGCCTTTTTGAGCGGCTTGCTTTTTTTCCTGGTAGGATAGGGCCGTGACGGAGAAAGGCAGGATTACGTGTGCAGGAAAGGTGTGTGTTGAGAGGGTGACGACGTTGAGACCACGTTGGGATCTTTAGTCCCAGGAAAGGCCCCTGGCGGGTGTGGGTCAATGTTCTCTACCCATCCCCCTTGGCGGGGGGAGGTTTTCACCATACAAAGCAGCAGCACAATTATTCGTCGCCGGAGAGGTTGCATCTGCCCACAAGCTCCACCTGGCCAGGGTCCGCCCCTACTGTATTGCGCGTGTCAGTCAACAGAAGCTAAGACCTTCCAGAGAGACTACCTGCTATTCTGTCCCCACGGGGAAGCAGTACAGCCAGTAGCCTCCCCCGTTCCATCTCTAGGCTCTCTCTCAGGCCCCTCATACTTGTGATGTGTCTCAGGGGTAGAATGAAGAGTTTCCTCTGAGTGAACACATACAGAGAGGCCACAGATGCTGAGGAAGGGCGCCTTGCCTAGTGATATCCCAGCATAAGTGGAAAAGAGGTACCTGCCTGCTGTCCCAGTGTGTCGAACGTGTTCACATCCGGGGTTGCCTACTGTGAAGTTATTCCCTGGGTGCCCTCGATTTTGTGGCCAAAGACGCAAGGGGCCGTTGTCTGTCCATGGGTAAAATGGAGGGCTCTGCGGAACTGGCCGGTTAGGCTGGACCTCTCCTATTGGCTGAGTGTTTGTGACTCGTCCCCGTCAGAAGTTCCGCCCAGCCTTCCGGTGGCTCTCACCATGGTGATTGGGAAAGAAGCCTTAGGCCCCACACTCAGCCCTCACCTGGCCTCCCTGGCCTCTTTACCCTCATCTAGACCGCTGTGTGGATGAAAGAAAGGATGTCGGCCAGTGAGCACGTGTCCTCATTTCCTTGGAAGGATTAGGCTCCTTGCCTGGGCAGAAGATAGCCAAGGTCAGCCTGAGCCTAGACACCTAGTGAGCTGTGACACTGCAGCCAGTGATAGATGTTGATGTCCACGCTCAGGTATCCGCAGGTGGCGGATTCAGTGTGGTGGGAAGAGAAGTGGAAGTAGAGATGACACACTCACGAGGGCACGGGCCAAAGGTCAGGGAAAATAGCTGAGGTCGTGGAGCTCTAGCGGAGCCAGTCTAGGGCCCAGGCCTCCCTGCTGTATGAGGCAAAGAGGTGATCCATATGCCGCCATCCGTAGACTGTGGACGGCTGGGGCCCTGGATGCCCGGATTTCGTCCTTGTCTACCGAGAAGTGACGCACATGCAGTGTGCCACCGGAGGCTGTGGAGCAGCAGAGGGCAAAATCTTGAAAATGGGGGCTTCAGTTGACTTTGCCTGTGCTCTCCTTTGGCTGAGTGACATCGTGTGTTTCCTAGCAGGTGAAGACATTCGTGGAGAGAGGCGGTTTCCACGCGTGCAGGCAAAGTGTGTGCTGAGCTGATGAGTTGCTGGAGACCAGGGTGGACTCTTCAGACCCAGAATAGGCCTCTGGCAGGTATGTGTCAATGTTTTCTGCCCATGGCACTCAGCCGGTTATTTGCATAGAATGTTATCAGCGGAATTAGTAGTCTCCGGAGAGGCTGCCACTTGTCAGCGAGCTTCACCTGGCCAGGTCCGCCCGTGATGTAGCTCCCCAATCAATCACTGCTCTCTAGACCTTCCAGATAGACTACCAGAACTTCTCTCCCCATGGGCAAGCAGTAGAGCCAGAGGCCTTCCCCCTTTGTTCTTTCGTCTGAAGGCCCTCTGTCAGGCACTCCAAGGTGTGAAGTGACAAGGGGGAGAAGGAAGAGATTTCAGAGAAGGAACACAAGCAGAGAGAGACAGAGAGAGGCAAGAGATGCTGAGTGGGGATGCCTTGCCTACTGATATCCTGAGGAAAGTGGGAAAGAGGTACCTGGCGTGCTCTGCCAATGCCCTGAAGCAGTCCGCACCAGGGGCTCCCTTGTGCCTGCGTAGCCTTTCCCGGGGTGTGCTCAAATCCTGTGGCCACTAGGGGTCATAGGTCACAATGGAGGGCCCTGTGTCATCTGCCTGGCGGGCCGGATCTCTGCCATTGGCTCAGTCTTGTCACCAGGCCCATCCCAAGCTCCGCCCACTCTTGCGGTGGGGGGACTGTCTCTATGGTGATGGCAAAGAAGCCTTAGCCCCGCCCACCTGGCCTTCACTTCACCTACCTGGCCCTCTGACCCTCACTCAGACCTCTGTGTTGATAAAAATCAATGTCCGCCAGTGCCCAGGTGTCAGCATCTGGGATAAAGGATTCGGGACCTTGCCTGGGGCAGAAGGCAGCCTAGGTCAGCGGGTAGCTGGAAGTCTAGTGACTTGTGACACTGCTGCCAGTGACAGATGGTGACTCCCACACTGACATATCCCCTGGTGGCAGAATGCTAGTGATGGGTGGAGAAACATCGCTCCGGAGCACACGTTTAATGGGGCACCAGCCAAAGCAAAGGCCAGGGCCAGTAGTGGACGTCGTGGAGCTGAATGGCGAGCCAGTGAAGGGCCCAAGGATCCCTCGTGTATGTGGCGAACGGGTCATCCGTGTCCCCACGTCCATCAACCATTGCACTGCTGGGGCCCAGGCTGCCAGGATTTCGGCCTTGCCTTCGGAGCCCGGCCACATAGGCAGCCTTGCACCGGAGGCGGGGACGTGTAGACAGCAAAAATTTGGAAACTGGCAGTGTTTCCTCGATTTCCCTGGCATCGGCCTTTTTGAGCGGCTTGCTTTTTTTCCTGGTAGGATAGGGCCCTGACGGAGAAAGGCAGGATTACGTGTGCAGGAAAGGTGTGTGTTGAGAGGGTGACGACGTTGAGACCACGTTGGGATCTTTAGTCCCAGGAAAGGCCCCTGGCGGGTGTGGGTCAATGTTCTCTACCCATCCCCCTTGGCGGGGGGAGGTTTTCACCATACAAAGCAGCAGCGCAATTATTCGTCGCCGGAGAGGTTGCATCTGCCCACAAGCTCCACCTGGCCAGGGTCCGCCCCTACTGTATTGCGCGTGTCAGTCAACAGAAGCTAAGACCTTCCAGAGAGACTACCTGCTATTCTGTCCCCACGGGGAAGCAGTACAGCCAGAAGCCTCCCCCGTTCCATCTCTAGGCTCTCTCTCAGGCCCCTCATACTTGTGATGTGTCTCAGGGGTAGAATGAAGAGTTTCCTCTGAGTGAACACATACAGAGAGGCCACAGATGCTGAGGAAGGGCGCCTTGCCTAGTGATATCCCAGCATAAGTGGAAAAGAGGTACCTGCCTGCTGTCCCAGTGTGTCGAACGTGTTCACATCCGGGGTTGCCTACTGTGAAGTTATTCCCTGGGTGCCCTCGATTTTGTGGCCAAAGACGCAAGGGGCCGTTGTCTGTCCATGGGTAAAATGGAGGGCTCTGCGAACTGGCCGGTTAGGCTGGACCTCTCCTATTGGCTGAGTGTTTGTGACTCGTCCCCGTCAGAAGTTCCGCCCAGCCTTCCGGTGGCTCTCACCATGGTGATTGGGAAAGAAGCCTTAGGCCCCACACTCAGCCCTCACCTGGCCTCCCTGGCCTCTTTACCCTCATCTAGACCGCTGTGTGGATGAAAGAAAGGATGTCGGCCAGTGAGCACGTGTCCTCATTTCCTTGGAAGGATTAGGCTCCTTGCCTGCGCAGAAGATAGCCAAGGTCAGCCTGAGCCTAGACACCTAGTGAGCTGTGACACTGCAGCCAGTGATAGATGTTGATGTCCACGCTCAGGTATCCGCAGGTGGCGGATTCAGTGTGGTGGGAAGAGAAGTGGAAGTAGAGATGACACACTCACGAGGGCACGGGCCAAAGGTCAGGGAAAATAGCTGAGGTCGTGGAGCTCTAGCGGAGCCAGTCTAGGGCCCAGGCCTCCCTGCTGTACGAGGCAAAGAGGTGATCCATATGCCGCCATCCGTAGACTGTGGACGGCTGGGGCCCTGGATGCCCGGATTTCGTCCTTGTCTACCGAGAAGTGACGCACATGCAGTGTGCCACCGGAGGCTGTGGAGCAGCAGAGGGCAAAATCTTGAAAATGGGGGCTTCAGTTGACTTTGCCTGTGCTCTCCTTTGGCTGAGTGACATCGTGTGTTTCCTAGCAGGTGAAGACATTCGTGGAGAGAGGCGGTTTCCACGCGTGCAGGCAAAGTGTGTGCTGAGCTGATGAGTTGCTGGAGACCAGGGTGGACTCTTCAGACCCAGAATAGGCCTCTGGCAGGTATGTGTCAATGTTTTCTGCCCATGGCACTCAGCCGGTTATTTGCATAGAATGTTATCAGCGGAATTAGTAGTCTCCGGAGAGGCTGCCACTTGTCAGCGAGCTTCACCTGGCCAGGTCCGCCCGTGATGTAGCTCCCCAATCAATCACTGCTCTCTAGACCTTCCAGATAGACTACCAGAACTTCTCTCCCCATGGGCAAGCAGTAGAGCCAGAGGCCTTCCCCCTTTGTTCTTTCGTCTGAAGGCCCTCTGTCAGGCACTCCAAGGTGTGAAGTGACAAGGGGGAGAAGGAAGAGATTTCAGAGAAGGAACACAAGCAGAGAGAGACAGAGAGAGGCAAGAGATGCTGAGTGGGGATGCCTTGCCTACTGATATCCTGAGGAAAGTGGGAAAGAGGTACCTGGCGTGCTCTGCCAATGCCCTGAAGCAGTCCGCACCAGGGGCTCCCTTGTGCCTGCGTAGCCTTTCCCGGGGTGTGCTCAAATCCTGTGGCCACTAGGGGTCATAGGTCACAATGGAGGGCCCTGTGTCATCTGCCTGGCGGGCCGGATCTCTGCCATTGGCTCAGTCTTGTCACCAGGCCCATCCCAAGCTCCGCCCACTCTTGCGGTGGGGGGACTGTCTCTATGGTGATGGCAAAGAAGCCTTAGCCCCGCCCACCTGGCCTTCACTTCACCTACCTGGCCCTCTGACCCTCACTCAGACCTCTGTGTTGATAAAAATCAATGTCCGCCAGTGCCCAGGTGTCAGCATCTGGGATAAAGGATTCGGGACCTTGCCTGGGGCAGAAGGCTTCCTAGGTCAGCGGGTAGCTGGAAGTCTAGTGACTTGTGACACTGCTGCCAGTGACAAATGGTGACTCCCACACTGACATATCCCCTGGTGGCAGAATGCTAGTGATGGGTGGAGAAACATCGCTCCGGAGCAGACGTTTAATGGGGCACCAGCCAGAGCAAAGGCCAGGGCCAGTAGTGGACGTCGTGGAGCTGAATGGCGAGCCAGTGAAGGGCCGAAGGATCCCTCCTGTATGTGGCGAACGGGTCATCCGTGTCCCCACGTCCATCAACCATTGCACTGCTGGGGCCCAGGCTGCCTGGATTTCGGCCTTGCCTTCGGAGCCCGGCCACATAGGCAGCCTTGCACCGGAGGCTGGGACGTGTAGACAGCAAAAATTTGGAAACTGGCAGTGTTTCCTCGATTTCCCTGGCATCGGCCTTTTTGAGCGGCTTGCTTTTTTTCCTGGTAGGATAGGGCCGTGACGGAGAAAGGCAGGATTACGTGTGCAGGAAAGGTGTGTGTTGAGAGGGTGACGACGTTGAGACCACGTTGGGATCTTTAGTCCCAGGAAAGGCCCCTGGCGGGTGTGGGTCAATGTTCTCTACCCATCCCCCTTGGCGGGGGGAGGTTTTCACCATACAAAGCAGCAGCGCAATTATTCGTCGCCGGAGAGGTTGCATCTGCCCACAAGCTCCACCTGGCCAGGGTCCGCCCCTACTGTATTGCGCGTGTCAGTCAACAGAAGCTAAGACCTTCCAGAGAGACTACCTGGTATTCTGTCCCCACGGGGAAGCAGTACAGCCAGAAGCCTCCCCCGTTCCATCTCTAGGCTCTCTCTCAGGCCCCTCATACTTGTGATGTGTCTCAGGGGTAGAATGAAGAGTTTCCTCTGAGTGAACACATACAGAGAGGCCACAGATGCTGAGGAAGGGCGCCTTGCCTAGTGATATCCCAGCATAAGTGGAAAAGAGGCACCTGCCTGCTGTCCCAGTGTGTCGAACGTGTTCACATCCGGGGTTGCCTACTGTGAAGTTATTCCCTGGGTGCCCTCGATTTTGTGGCCAAAGACGCAAGGGGCCGTTGTCTGTCCATGGGTAAAATGGAGGGCTCTGCGGAACTGGCCGGTTAGGCTGGACCTCTCCTATTGGCTGAGTGTTTGTGACTCGTCCCCGTCAGAAGTTCCGCCCAGCCTTCCGGTGGCTGTCACCATGGTGATTGGGAAAGAAGCCTTAGGCCCCACACTCAGCCCTCACCTGGCCTCCCTGGCCTCTTTACCCTCATCTAGACCGCTGTGTGGATGAAAGAAAGGATGTCGGCCAGTGAGCACGTGTCCTCATTTCCTTGGAAGGATTAGGCTCCTTGCCTGGGCAGAAGACAGCCAAGGTCAGCCTGAGCCTAGACACCTAGTGAGCTGTGACACTGCAGCCAGTGATAGATGTTGATGTCCACGCTCAGGTATCCGCAGGTGGCGGATTCAGTGTGGTGGGAAGAGAAGTGGAAGTAGAGATGACACACTCACGAGGGCACGGGCCAAAGGTCAGGGAAAATAGCTGAGGTCGTGGAGCTCTAGCGGAGCCAGTCTAGGGCCCAGGCCTCCCTGCTGTACGAGGCAAAGAGGTGATCCATATGCCGCCATCCGTAGACTGTGGACGGCTGGGGCCCTGGATGCCCGGATTTCGTCCTTGTCTACCGAGAAGTGACGCACATGCAGTGTGCCACCGGAGGCTGTGGAGCAGCAGAGGGCAAAATCTTGAAAATGGGGGCTTCAGTTGACTTTGCCTGTGCTCTCCTTTGGCTGAGTGACATCGTGTGCTTCCTAGCAGGTGAAGACATTTTGGAGAGAGGCGGTTTCCATGCGTGCAGGCAAAGTGTGTGCTGAGATGATGAGTTGCTGGAGACCAGGGTGGACTCTTCAGACCCAGAATAGGCCTCTGGCAGGTATGTGTCAATGTTTTCTGCCCATGGCACTCAGCCGGTTATTTGCATAGAATGTTATCAGCGGAATTAGTAGTCTCCGGAGAGGCTGCCACTTGTCAGCGAGCTTCACCTGGCCAGGTCCGCCCGTGATGTAGCTCCCCAATCAATCACTGCTCTCTAGACGTTCCAGATAGACTACCAGAACTTCTCTCCCCATGGGCAAGCAGTAGAGCCAGAGGCCTTCCCCCTTTGTTCTTTCGTGTGAAGGCCCTCTGTCAGGCACTCCAAGGTGTGAAGTGACAAGGGGGAGAAGGAACAGATTTCAGAGAAGGAACACAAGCAGAGAGAGACAGAGAGAGGCAAGAGATGCTGAGTGGGGATGCCTTGCCTACTGATATCCTGAGGAAAGTGGGAAAGAGGTACCTGGCGTGCTCTGCCAATGCCCTGAAGCAGTCCGCACCAGGGGCTCCCTTGTGCCTGCGTAGCCTTTCCCGGGGTGTGCTCAAATCCTGTGGCCGCTAGGGGTCATAGGTCACAATGGAGGGCCCTGTGTCATCTGCCTGGCGGGCCGGATCTCTGCCATTGGCTCAGTCTTGTCACCAGGCCCATCCCAAGCTCCGCCCACTCTTGCGGTGGGGGGACTGTCTCTATGGTGATGGCAAAGAAGCCTTAGCCCCGCCCACCTGGCCTTCACTTCACCTACCTGGCCCTCTGACCCTCACTCAGACCTCTGTGTTGATAAAAATCAATGTCCGCCAGTGCCCAGGTGTCAGCATCTGGGATAAAGGATTCGGGACCTTGCCTGGGGCAGAAGGCAGCCTAGGTCAGCGGGTAGCTGGAAGTCTAGTGACTTGTGACACTGCTGCCAGTGACAGATGGTGACTCCCACACTGACATATCCCCTGGTGGCAGAATGCTAGTGATGGGTGGAGAAACATCGCTCCGGAGCACACGTTTAATGGGGCACCAGCCAAAGCAAAGGCCAGGGCCAGTAGTGGACGTCGTGGAGCTGAATGGCGAGCCAGTGAAGGGCCGAAGGATCCCTCGTGTATGTGGCGAACGGGTCATCCGTGTCCCCACGTCCATCAACCATTGCACTGCTGGGGCCCAGGCTGCCAGGATTTCGGCCTTGCCTTCGGAGCCCGGCCACATAGGCAGCCTTGCACCGGAGGCGGGGACGTGTAGACAGCAAAAATTTGGAAACTGGCAGTGTTTCCTCGATTTCCCTGGCATCGGCCTTTTTGAGCGGCTTGCTTTTTTTCCTGGTAGGATAGGGCCGTGACGGAGAAAGGCAGGATTACGTGTGCAGGAAAGGTGTGTGTTGAGAGGGTGACGACGTTGAGACCACGTTGGGATCTTTAGTCCCAGGAAAGGCCCCTGGCGGGTGTGGGTCAATGTTCTCTACCCATCCCCCTTGGCGGGGGGAGGTTTTCACCATACAAAGCAGCAGCGCAATTATTCGTCGCCGGAGAGGTTGCATCTGCCCACAAGCTCCACCTGGCCAGGGTCCGCCCCTACTGTATTGCGCGTGTCAGTCAACAGAAGCTAAGACCTTCCAGAGAGACTACCTGCTATTCTGTCCCCACGGGGAAGCAGTACAGCCAGAAGCCTCCCCCGTTCCATCTCTAGGCTCTCTCTCAGGCCCCTCATACTTGTGATGTGTCTCAGGGGTAGAATGAAGAGTTTCCTCTGAGTGAACACATACAGAGAGGCCACAGATGCTGAGGAAGGGCGCCTTGCCTAGTGATATCCCAGCATAAGTGGAAAAGAGGCACCTGCCTGCTGTCCCAGTGTGTCGAACGTGTTCACATCCGGGGTTGCCTACTGTGAAGTTATTCCCTGGGTGCCCTCGATTTTGTGGCCAAAGACGCAAGGGGCCGTTGTCTGTCCATGGGTAAAATGGAGGGCTCTGCGGAACTGGCCGGTTAGGCTGGACCTCTCCTATTGGCTCAGTGTTTGTGACTCGTCCCCGTCAGAAGTTCCGCCCAGCCTTCCGGTGGCTGTCACCATGGTGATTGGGAAAGAAGCCTTAGGCCCCACACTCAGCCCTCACCTGGCCTCCCTGGCCTCTTTACCCTCATCTAGACCGCTGTGTGGATGAAAGAAAGGATGTCGGCCAGTGAGCACGTGTCCTCATTTCCTTGGAAGGATTAGGCTCCTTGCCTGGGCAGAAGACAGCCAAGGTCAGCCTGAGCCTAGACACCTAGTGAGCTGTGACACTGCAGCCAGTGATAGATGTTGATGTCCACGCTCAGGTATCCGCAGGTGGCGGATTCAGTGTGGTGGGAAGAGAAGTGGAAGTAGAGATGACACACTCACGAGGGCACGGGCCAAAGGTCAGGGAAAATAGCTGAGGTCGTGGAGCTCTAGCGGAGCCAGTCTAGGGCCCAGGCCTCCCTGCTGTACGAGGCAAAGAGGTGATCCATATGCCGCCATCCGTAGACTGTGGACGGCTGGGGCCCTGGATGCCCGGATTTCGTCCTTGTCTACCGAGAAGTGACGCACATGCAGTGTGCCACCGGAGGCTGTGGAGCAGCAGAGGGCAAAATCTTGAAAATGGGGGCTTCAGTTGACTTTGCCTGTGCTCTCCTTTGGCTGAGTGACATCGTGTGCTTCCTAGCAGGTGAAGACATTTTGGAGAGAGGCGGTTTCCATGCGTGCAGGCAAAGTGTGTGCTGAGATGATGAGTTGCTGGAGACCAGGGTGGACTCTTCAGACCCAGAATAGGCCTCTGGCAGGTATGTGTCAATGTTTTCTGCCCATGGCACTCAGCCGGTTATTTGCATAGAATGTTATCAGCGGAATTAGTAGTCTCCGGAGAGGCTGCCACTTGTCAGCGAGCTTCACCTGCCCAGGTCCGCCCGTGATGTAGCTCCCCAATCAATCACTGCTCTCTAGACGTTCCAGATAGACTACCAGAACTTCTCTCCCCATGGGCAAGCAGTAGAGCCAGAGGCCTTCCCCCCTTGTTCTTTCGTGTGAAGGCCCTCTGTCAGGCACTCCAAGGTGTGAAGTGACAAGGGGGAGAAGGAACAGATTTCAGAGAAGGAACACAAGCAGAGAGAGACAGAGAGAGGCAAGAGATGCTGAGTGGGGATGCCTTGCCTACTGATATCCTGAGGAAAGTGGGAAAGAGGTACCTGGCGTGCTCTGCCAATGCCCTGAAGCAGTCCGCACCAGGGGCTCCCTTGTGCCTGCGTAGCCTTTCCCGGGGTGTGCTCAAATCCTGTGGCCGCTAGGGGTCATAGGTCACAATGGAGGGCCCTGTGTCATCTGCCTGGCGGGCCGGATCTCTGCCATTGGCTCAGTCTTGTCACCAGGCCCATCCCAAGCTCCGCCCACTCTTGCGGTGGGGGGACTGTCTCTATGGTGATGGCAAAGAAGCCTTAGCCCCGCCCACCTGGCCTTCACTTCACCTACCTGGCCCTCTGACCCTCACTCAGACCTCTGTGTTGATAAAAATCAATGTCCGCCAGTGCCCAGGTGTCAGCATCTGGGATAAAGGATTCGGGACCTTGCCTGGGGCAGAAGGCAGCCTAGGTCAGCGGGTAGCTGGAAGTCTAGTGACTTGTGACACTGCTGCCAGTGACAGATGGTGACTCCCACACTGACATATCCCCTGGTGGCAGAATGCTAGTGATGGGTGGAGAAACATCGCTCCGGAGCACACGTTTAATGGGGCACCAGCCAAAGCAAAGGCCAGGGCCAGTAGTGGACGTCGTGGAGCTGAATGGCGAGCCAGTGAAGGGCCCAAGGATCCCTCGTGTATGTGGCGAACGGGTCATCCGTGTCCCCACGTCCATCAACCATTGCACTGCTGGGGCCCAGGCTGCCAGGATTTCGGCCTTGCCTTCGGAGCCCGGCCACATAGGCAGCCTTGCACCGGAGGCGGGGACGTGTAGACAGCAAAAATTTGGAAACTGGCAGTGTTTCCTCGATTTCCCTGGCATCGGCCTTTTTGAGCGGCTTGCTTTTTTTCCTGGTAGGATAGGGCCGTGACGGAGAAAGGCAGGATTACGTGTGCAGGAAAGGTGTGTGTTGAGAGGGTGACGACGTTGAGACCACGTTGGGATCTTTAGTCCCAGGAAAGGCCCCTGGCGGGTGTGGGTCAATGTTCTCTACCCATCCCCCTTGGCGGGGGGAGGTTTTCACCATACAAAGCAGCAGCGCAATTATTCGTCGCCGGAGAGGTTGCATCTGCCCACAAGCTCCACCTGGCCAGGGTCCGCCCCTACTGTATTGCGCGTGTCAGTCAACAGAAGCTAAGACCTTCCAGAGAGACTACCTGCTATTCTGTCCCCACGGGGAAGCAGTACAGCCAGAAGCCTCCCCCGTTCCATCTCTAGGCTCTCTCTCAGGCCCCTCATACTTGTGATGTGTCTCAGGGGTAGAATGAAGAGTTTCCTCTGAGTGAACACATACAGAGAGGCCACAGATGCTGAGGAAGGGCGCCTTGCCTAGTGATATCCCAGCATAAGTGGAAAAGAGGTACCTGCCTGCTGTCCCAGTGTGTCGAACGTGTTCACATCCGGGGTTGCCTACTGTGAAGTTATTCCCTGGGTGCCCTCGATTTTGTGGCCAAAGACGCAAGGGGCCGTTGTCTGTCCATGGGTAAAATGGAGGGCTCTGCGGAACTGGCCGGTTAGGCTGGACCTCTCCTATTGGCTGAGTGTTTGTGACTCGTCCCCGTCAGAAGTTCCGCCCAGCCTTCCGGTGGCTGTCACCATGGTGATTGGGAAAGAAGCCTTAGGCCCCACACTCAGCCCTCACCTGGCCTCCCTGGCCTCTTTACCCTCATCTAGACCGCTGTGTGGATGAAAGAAAGGATGTCGGCCAGTGAGCACGTGTCCTCATTTCCTTGGAAGGATTAGGCTCCTTGCCTGGGCAGAAGACAGCCAAGGTCAGCCTGAGCCTAGACACCTAGTGAGCTGTGACACTGCAGCCAGTGATAGATGTTGATGTCCACGCTCAGGTATCCGCAGGTGGCGGATTCAGTGTGGTGGGAAGAGAAGTGGAAGTAGAGATGACACACTCACGAGGGCACGGGCCAAAGGTCAGGGAAAATAGCTGAGGTCGTGGAGCTCTAGCGGAGCCAGTCTAGGGCCCAGGCCTCCCTGCTGTACGAGGCAAAGAGGTGATCCATATGCCGCCATCCGTAGACTGTGGACGGCTGGGGCCCTGGATGCCCGGATTTCGTCCTTGTCTACCGAGAAGTGACGCACATGCAGTGTGCCACCGGAGGCTGTGGAGCAGCAGAGGGCAAAATCTTGAAAATGGGGGCTTCAGTTGACTTTGCCTGTGCTCTCCTTTGGCTGAGTGACATCGTGTGCTTCCTAGCAGGTGAAGACATTCGTGGAGAGAGGCGGTTTCCACGCGTGCAGGCAAAGTGTGTGCTGAGATGATGAGTTGCTGGAGACCAGGGTGGACTCTTCAGACCCAGAATAGGCCTCTGGCAGGTATGTGTCAATGTTTTCTGCCCATGGCACTCAGCCGGTTATTTGCATAGAATGTTATCAGCGGAATTAGTAGTCTCCGGAGAGGCTGCCACTTGTCAGCGAGCTTCACCTGGCCAGGTCCGCCCGTGATGTAGCTCCCCAATCAATCACTGCTCTCTAGACCTTCCAGATAGACTACCAGAACTTCTCTCCCCATGGGCAAGCAGTAGAGCCAGAGGCCTTCCCCCTTTGTTCTTTCGTCTCAAGGCCCTCTGTCAGGCACTCCAAGGTGTGAAGTGACAAGGGGGAGAAGGAAGAGATTTCAGAGAAGGAACACAAGCAGAGCGAGACAGAGAGAGGCAAGAGATGCTGAGTGGGGATGCCTTGCCTACTGATATCCTGAGGAAAGTGGGAAAGAGGTACCTGGCGTGCTCTGCCAATGCCCTGAAGCAGTCCGCACCAGGGGCTCCCTTGTGCCTGCGTAGCCTTTCCCGGGGTGTGCTCAAATCCTGTGGCCACTAGGGGTCATAGGTCACAATGGAGGGCCCTGTGTCATCTGCCTGGCGGGCCGGATCTCTGCCATTGGCTCAGTCTTGTCACCAGGCCCATCCCAAGCTCCGCCCACTCTTGCGGTGGGGGGACTGTCTCTATGGTGATGGCAAAGAAGCCTTAGCCCCGCCCACCTGGCCTTCACTTCACCTACCTGGCCCTCTGACCCTCACTCAGACCTCTGTGTTGATAAAAATCAATGTCCGCCAGTGCCCAGGTGTCAGCATCTGGGATAAAGGATTCGGGACCTTGCCTGGGGCAGAAGGCAGCCTAGGTCAGCGGGTAGCTGGAAGTCTAGTGACTTGTGACACTGCTGCCAGTGACAGATGGTGACTCCCACACTGACATATCCCCTGGTGGCAGAATGCTAGTGATGGGTGGAGAAACAACGCTCCGGAGCACACGTTTAATGGGGCACCAGCCAAAGCAAAGGCCAGGGCCAGTAGTGGACGTCGTGGAGCTGAATGGCGAGCCAGTGAAGGGCCCAAGGATCCCTCCTGTATGTGGCGAACGGGTCATCCGTGTCCCCACGTCCATCAACCATTGCACTGCTGGGGCCCAGGCTGCCAGGATTTCGGCCTTGCCTTCGGAGCCCGGCCACATAGGCAGCCTTGCACCGGAGGCGGGGACGTGTAGACAGCAAAAATTTGGAAACTGGCAGTGTTTCCTCGATTTCCCTGGCATCGGCCTTTTTGAGCGGCTTGCTTTTTTTCCTGGTAGGATAGGGCCGTGACGGAGAAAGGCAGGATTACGTGTGCAGGAAAGGTGTGTGTTGAGAGGGTGACGACGTTGAGACCACGTTGGGATCTTTAGTCCCAGGAAAGGCCCCTGGCGGGTGTGGGTCAATGTTCTCCACCCATCCCCCTTGGCGGGGGAAGGTTTTCACCATACAAAGCAGCAGCGCAATTATTCGTCGCCGGAGAGGTTGCATCTGCCCACAAGCTCCACCTGGCCAGGGTCCGCCCCTACTGTATTGCGCGTGTCAGTCAACAGAAGCTAAGACCTTCCAGAGAGACTACCTGCTATTCTGTCCCCACGGGGAAGCAGTACAGCCAGAAGCCTCCCCCGTTCCATCTCTAGGCTCTCTCTCAGGCCCCTCATACTTGTGATGTGTCTCAGGGGTAGAATGAAGAGTTTCCTCTGAGTGAACACATACAGAGAGGCCACAGATGCTGAGGAAGGGCGCCTTGCCTAGTGATATCCCAGCATAAGTGGAAAAGAGGCACCTGCCTGCTGTCCCAGTGTGTCGAACGTGTTCACATCCGGGGTTGCCTACTGTGAAGTTATTCCCTGGGTGCCCTCGATTTTGTGGCCAAAGACGCAAGGGGCCGTTGTCTGTCCATGGGTAAAATGGAGGGCTCTGCGGAACTGGCCGGTTAGGCTGGACCTCTCCTATTGGCTGAGTGTTTGTGACTCGTCGCCGTCAGAAGTTCCGCCCAGCCTTCCGGTGGCTGTCACCATGGTGATTGGGAAAGAAGCCTTAGGCCCCACACTCAGCCCTCACCTGGCCTCCCTGGCCTCTTTACCCTCATCTAGACCGCTGTGTGGATGAAAGAAAGGATGTCGGCCAGTGAGCACGTGTCCTCATTTCCTTGGAAGGATTAGGCTCCTTGCCTGGGCAGAAGACAGCCAAGGTCAGCCTGAGCCTAGACACCTAGTGACCTGTGACACTGCAGCCAGTGATAGATGTTGATGTCCACGCTGAGGTGTCCGCAGGTGGCGGATTCAGTGTGGTGGGAAGAGAAGTGGAAGTAGAGATGACACACTCACGAGGGCACGGGCCAAAGGTCAGGGAAAATAGCTGAGGTCGTGGAGCTCTAGCGGAGCCAGTCTAGGGCCCAGGCCTCCCTGCTGTACGAGGCAAAGAGGTGATCCATATGCCGCCATCCGTAGACTGTGGACGGCTGGGCCCTGGATGCCCGGATTTCGTCCTTGTCTACCGAGAAGTGACGCACATGCAGTGTGCCACCGGAGGCTGTGGAGCAGCAGAGGGCAAAATCTTGAAAATGGGGGCTTCAGTTGACTTTGCCTGTGCTCTCCTTTGGCTGAGTGACATCGTGTGCTTCCTAGCAGGTGAAGACATTCGTGGAGAGAGGCGGTTTCCACGCGTGCAGGCAAAGTGTGTGCTGAGATGATGAGTTGCTGGAGACCAGGGTGGACTCTTCAGACCCAGAATAGGCCTCTGGCAGGTATGTGTCAATGTTTTCTGCCCATGGCACTCAGCCGGTTATTTGCATAGAATGTTATCAGCGGAATTAGTAGTCTCCGGAGAGGCTGCCACTTGTCAGCGAGCTTCACCTGGCCAGGTCCGCCCGTGATGTAGCTCCCCAATCAATCACTGCTCTCTAGACCTTCCAGATAGACTACCAGAACTTCTCTCCCCATGGGCAAGCAGTAGAGCCAGAGGCCTTCCCCCTTTGTTCTTTCGTCTCAAGGCCCTCTGTCAGGCACTCCAAGGTGTCAAGTGACAAGGGGGAGAAGGAAGAGATTTCAGAGAAGGAACACAAGCAGAGCGAGACAGAGAGAGGCAAGAGATGCTGAGTGGGGATGCCTTGCCTACTGATATCCTGAGGAAAGTGGGAAAGAGGTACCTGGCGTGCTCTGCCAATGCCCTGAAGCAGTCCGCACCAGGGGCTCCCTTGTGCCTGCGTAGCCTTTCCCGGGGTGTGCTCAAATCCTGTGGCCACTAGGGGTCATAGGTCACAATGGAGGGCCCTGTGTCATCTGCCTGGCGGGCCGGATCTCTGCCATTGGCTCAGTCTTGTCACCAGGCCCATCCCAAGCTCCGCCCACTCTTGCGGTGGGGGGACTGTCTCTATGGTGATGGCAAAGAAGCCTTAGCCCCGCCCACCTGGCCTTCACTTCACCTACCTGGCCCTCTGACCCTCACTCAGACCTCTGTGTTGATAAAAATCAATGTCCGCCAGTGCCCAGGTGTCAGCATCTGGGATAAAGGATTCGGGACCTTGCCTGGGGCAGAAGGCAGCCTAGGTCAGCGGGTAGCTGGAAGTCTAGTGACTTGTGACACTGCTGCCAGTGACAGATGGTGACTCCCACACTGACATATCCCCTGGTGGCAGAATGCTAGTGATGGGTGGAGAAACATCGCTCCGGAGCACACACGTTTAATGGGGCACCAGCCAAAGCAAAGGCCAGGGCCAGTAGTGGACGTCGTGGAGCTGAATGGCGAGCCAGTGAAGGGCCCAAGGATCCCTCCTGTATGTGGCGAACGGGTCATCCGTGTCCCCACGTCCATCAACCATTGCACTGCTGGGGCCCAGGCTGCCTGGATTTCGGCCTTGCCTTCGGAGCCCGGCCACATAGGCAGCCTTGCACCGGAGGCGGGGACGTGTAGACAGCAAAAATTTGGAAACTGGCAGTGTTTCCTCGATTTCCCTGGCATCGGCCTTTTTGAGCGGCTTGCTTTTTTTCCTGGTAGGATAGGGCCCTGACGGAGAAAGGCAGGATTACGTGTGCAGGAAAGGTGTGTGTTGAGAGGGTGACGACGTTGAGACCACGTTGGGATCTTTAGTCCCAGGAAAGGCCCCTGGCGGGTGTGGGTCAATGTTCTCTACCCATCCCCCTTGGCGGGGGGAGGTTTTCACCATACAAAGCAGCAGCGCAATTATTCGTCGCCGGAGAGGTTGCATCTGCCCACAAGCTCCACCTGGCCAGGGTCCGCCCCTACTGTATTGCGCGTGTCAGTCAACAGAAGCTAAGACCTTCCAGAGAGACTACCTGCTATTCTGTCCCCACGGGGAAGCAGTACAGCCAGAAGCCTCCCCCGTTCCATCTCTAGGCTCTCTCTCAGGCCCCTCATACTTGTGATGTGTCTCAGGGGTAGAATGAAGAGTTTCCTCTAAGTGAACACATACAGAGAGGCCACAGATGCTGAGGAAGGGCGCCTTGCCTAGTGATATCCCAGCATAAGTGGAAAAGAGGCACCTGCCCGCTGTCCCAGTGTGTCGAACGTGTTCACATCCGGGGTTGCCTACTGTGAAGTTATTCCCTGGGTGCCCTCGATTTTGTGGCCAAAGACGCAAGGGGCCGTTGTCTGTCCATGGGTAAAATGGAGGGCTCTGCGGAACTGGCCGGTTAGGCTGGACCTCTCCTATTGGCTCAGTGTTTGTGACTCGTCCCCGTCAGAAGTTCCGCCCAGCCTTCCGGTGGCTGTCACCATGGTGATTGGGAAAGAAGCCTTAGGCCCCACACTCAGCCCTCACCTGGCCTCCCTGGCCTCTTTACCCTCATCTAGACCGCTGTGTGGATGAAAGAAAGGATGTCGGCCAGTGAGCACGTGTCCTCATTTCCTTGGAAGGATTAGGCTCCTTGCCTGGGCAGAAGACAGCCAAGGTCAGCCTGAGCCTAGACACCTAGTGAGCTGTGACACTGCAGCCAGTGATAGATGTTGATGTCCACGCTCAGGTATCCGCAGGTGGCGGATTCAGTGTGGTGGGAAGAGAAGTGGAAGTAGAGATGACACACTCACGAGGGCACGGGCCAAAGGTCAGGGAAAATAGCTGAGGTCGTGGAGCTCTAGCGGAGCCAGTCTAGGGCCCAGGCCTCCCTGCTGTACGAGGCAAAGAGGTGATCCATATGCCGCCATCCGTAGACTGTGGACGGCTGGGGCCCTGGATGCCCGGATTTCGTCCTTGTCTACCGAGAAGTGACGCACATGCAGTGTGCCACCGGAGGCTGTGGAGCAGCAGAGGGCAAAATCTTGAAAATGGGGGCTTCAGTTGACTTTGCCTGTGCTCTCCTTTGGCTGAGTGACATCGTGTGTTTCCTACCAGGTGAAGACATTCGTGGAGAGAGGCGGTTTCCACGCGTGCAGGCAAAGTGTGTGCTGAGATGATGAGTTGCTGGAGACCAGGGTGGACTCTTCAGACCCAGAATAGGCCTCTGGCCGGTATGTGTCAATGTTTTCTGCCCATGGCACTCAGCCGGTTATTTGCATAGAATGTTATCAGCGGAATTAGTAGTCTCCGGAGAGGCTGCCACTTGTCAGCGAGCTTCACCTGCCCAGGTCCGCCCGTGATGTAGCTCCCCAATCAATCACTGCTCTCTAGACGTTCCAGATAGACTACCAGAACTTCTCTCCCCATGGGCAAGCAGTAGAGCCAGAGGCCTTCCCCCTTTGTTCTTTCGTCTCAAGGCCCTCTGTCAGGCACTCCAAGGTGTGAAGTGACAAGGGGGAGAAGGAAGAGATTTCAGAGAAGGAACACAAGCAGAGAGAGACAGAGAGAGGCAAGAGATGCTGAGTGGGGATGCCTTGCCTACTGATATCCTGAGGAAAGTGGGAAAGAGGTACCTGGCGTGCTCTGCCAATGCCCTGAAGCAGTCCGCACCAGGGGCTCCCTTGTGCCTGCGTAGCCTTTCCCGGGGTGTGCTCAAATCCTGTGGCCACTAGGGGTCATAGGTCACAATGGAGGGCCCTGTGTCATCTGCCTGGCGGGCCGGATCTCTGCCATTGGCTCAGTCTTGTCACCAGGCCCATCCCAAGCTCCGCCCACTCTTGCGGTGGGGGGACTGTCTCTATGGTGATGGCAAAGAAGCCTTAGCCCCGCCCACCTGGCCTTCACTTCACCTACCTGGCCCTCTGACCCTCACTCAGACCTCTGTGTTGATAAAAATCAATGTCCGCCAGTGCCCAGGTGTCAGCATCTGGGATAAAGGATTCGGGACCTTGCCTGGGGCAGAAGGCAGCCTAGGTCAGCGGGTAGCTGGAAGTCTAGTGACTTGTGACACTGCTGCCAGTGACAGATGGTGACTCCCACACTGACATATCCCCTGGTGGCAGAATGCTAGGGATGGGTGGAGAAACATCGCTCCGGAGCACACATTTAATGGGGCACCAGCCAAAGCAAAGGCCAGGGCCAGTAGTGGACGTCGTGGAGCTGAATGGCGAGCCAGTGAAGGGCCGAAGGATCCCTCGTGTATGTGGCGAACGGGTCATCCGTGTCCCCACGTCCATCAACCATTGCACTGCTGGGGCCCAGGCTGCCAGGATTTCGGCCTTGCCTTCGGAGCCCGGCCACATAGGCAGCCTTGCACCGGAGGCGGGGACGTGTAGACAGCAAAAATTTGGAAACTGGCAGTGTTTCCTCGATTTCCCTGGCATCGGCCTTTTTGAGCGGCTTGCTTTTTTTCCTGGTAGGATAGGGCCCTGACGGAGAAAGGCAGGATTACGTGTGCAGGAAAGGTGTGTGTTGAGAGGGTGACGACGTTGAGACCACGTTGGGATCTTTAGTCCCAGGAAAGGCCCCTGGCGGGTGTGGGTCAATGTTCTCTACCCATCCCCCTTGGCGGGGGGAGGTTTTCACCATACAAAGCAGCAGCGCAATTATTCGTCGCCGGAGAGGTTGCATCTGCCCACAAGCTCCACCTGGCCAGGGTCCGCCCCTACTGTATTGCGCGTGTCAGTCAACAGAAGCTAAGACCTTCCAGAGAGACTACCTGCTATTCTGTCCCCACGGGGAAGCAGTACAGCCAGAAGCTTCCCCCGTTCCATCTCTAGGCTCTCTCTCAGGCCCCTCATACTTGTGATGTGTCTCAGGGGTAGAATGAAGAGTTTCCTCTGAGTGAACACATACAGAGAGGCCACAGATGCTGAGGAAGGGCGCCTTGCCTAGTGATATCCCAGCATAAGTGGAAAAGAGGCACCTGCCTGCTGTCCCAGTGTGTCGAACGTGTTCACATCCGGGGTTGCCTACTGTGAAGTTATTCCCTGGGTGCCCTCGATTTTGTGGCCAAAGACGCAAGGGGCCGTTGTCTGTCCATGGGTAAAATGGAGGGCTCTGCGGAACTGGCCGGTTAGGCTGGACCTCTCCTATTGGCTGAGTGTTTGTGACTCGTCCCCGTCAGAAGTTCCGCCCAGCCTTCCGGTGGCTGTCACCATGGTGATTGGGAAAGAAGCCTTAGGCCCCACACTCAGCCCTCACCTGGCCTCCCTGGCCTCTTTACCCTCATCTAGACCGCTGTGTGGATGAAAGAAAGGATGTCGGCCAGTGAGCACGTGTCCTGATTTCCTTGGAAGGATTAGGCTCCTTGCCTGGGCAGAAGACAGCCAAGGTCAGCCTGAGCCTAGACACCTAGTGACCTGTGACACTGCAGCCAGTGATAGATGTTGATGTCCACGCTGAGGTATCCGCAGGTGGCGGATTCAGTGTGGTGGGAAGAGAAGTGGAAGTAGAGATGACACACTCACGAGGGCACGGGCCAAAGGGCAGGGAAAATAGCTGAGGTCGTGGAGCTCTAGCGGAGCCAGTCTAGGGCCCAGGCCTCCCTGCTGTACGAGGCAAAGAGGTGATCCATATGCCGCCATCCGTAGACTGTGGACGGCTGGGCCCTGGATGCCCGGATTTCGTCCTTATCTACCGAGAAGTGACGCACATGCAGTGTGCCACCGGAGGCTGTGGAGCAGCAGAGGGCAAAATCTTGAAAATGGGGGCTTCAGTTGACTTTGCCTGTGCTCTCCTTTGGCTGAGTGACATCGTGTGTTTCCTACCAGGTGAAGACATTCGTGGAGAGAGGCGGTTTCCACGCGTGCAAGCAAAGTGTGTGCTGAGCTGATGAGTTGCTGGAGACCAGGGTGGACTCTTCAGACCCAGAATAGGCCTCTGGCAGGTATGTGTCAATGTTTTCTGCCCATGGCACTCAGCCGGTTATTTGCATAGAATGTTATCAGCGGAATTAGTAGTCTCCGGAGAGGCTGCCACTTGTCAGCGAGCTTCACCTGCCCAGGTCCGCCCGTGATGTAGCTCCCCAATCAATCACTGCTCTCTAGACCTTCCAGATAGACTACCAGAACTTCTCTCCCCATGGGCAAGCAGTAGAGCCAGAGGCCTTCCCCCTTTGTTCTTTCGTCTCAAGGCCCTCTGTCAGGCACTCCAAGGTGTGAAGTGACAAGGGGGAGAAGGAAGAGATTTCAGAGAAGGAACACAAGCAGAGAGAGACAGAGAGAGGCAAGAGATGCTGAGTGGGGATGCCTTGCCTACTGATATCCTGAGGAAAGTGGGAAAGAGGTACCTGGCGTGCTCTGCCAATGCCCTGAAGCAGTCCGCACCAGGGGCTCCCTTGTGCCTGCGTAGCCTTTCCCGGGGTGTGCTCAAATCCTGTGGCCACTAGGGGTCATAGGTCACAATGGAGGGCCCTGTGTCATCTGCCTGGCGGGCCGGATCTCTGCCATTGGCTCAGTCTTGTCACCAGGCCCATCCCAAGCTCCGCCCACTCTTGCGGTGGGGGGACTGTCTCTATGGTGATGGCAAAGAAGCCTTAGCCCCGCCCACCTGGCCTTCACTTCACCTACCTGGCCCTCTGACCCTCACTCAGACCTCTGTGTTGATAAAAATCAATGTCCGCCAGTGCCCAGGTGTCAGCATCTGGGATAAAGGATTCGGGACCTTGCCTGGGGCAGAAGGCAGCCTAGGTCAGCGGGTAGCTGGAAGTCTAGTGACTTGTGACACTGCTGCCAGTGACAGATGGTGACTCCCACACTGACATATCCCCTGGTGGCAGAATGCTAGGGATGGGTGGAGAAACATCGCTCCGGAGCACACATTTAATGGGGCACCAGCCAAAGCAAAGGCCAGGGCCAGTAGTGGACGTCGTGGAGCTGAATGGCGAGCCAGTGAAGGGCCGAAGGATCCCTCGTGTATGTGGCGAACGGGTCATCCGTGTCCCCACGTCCATCAACCATTGCACTGCTGGGGCCCAGGCTGCCAGGATTTCGGCCTTGCCTTCGGAGCCCGGCCACATAGGCAGCCTTGCACCGGAGGCGGGGACGTGTAGACAGCAAAAATTTGGAAACTGGCAGTGTTTCCTCGATTTCCCTGGCATCGGCCTTTTTGAGCGGCTTGCTTTTTTTCCTGGTAGGATAGGGCCCTGACGGAGAAAGGCAGGATTACGTGTGCAGGAAAGGTGTGTGTTGAGAGGGTGACGACGTTGAGACCACGTTGGGATCTTTAGTCCCAGGAAAGGCCCCTGGCGGGTGTGGGTCAATGTTCTCTACCCATCCCCCTTGGCGGGGGGAGGTTTTCACCATACAAAGCAGCAGCGCAATTATTCGTCGCCGGAGAGGTTGCATCTGCCCACAAGCTCCACCTGGCCAGGGTCCGCCCCTACTGTATTGCGCGTGTCAGTCAACAGAAGCTAAGACCTTCCAGAGAGACTACCTGCTATTCTGTCCCCACGGGGAAGCAGTACAGCCAGAAGCTTCCCCCGTTCCATCTCTAGGCTCTCTCTCAGGCCCCTCATACTTGTGATGTGTCTCAGGGGTAGAATGAAGAGTTTCCTCTGAGTGAACACATACAGAGAGGCCACAGATGCTGAGGAAGGGCGCCTTGCCTAGTGATATCCCAGCATAAGTGGAAAAGAGGCACCTGCCTGCTGTCCCAGTGTGTCGAACGTGTTCACATCCGGGGTTGCCTACTGTGAAGTTATTCCCTGGGTGCCCTCGATTTTGTGGCCAAAGACGCAAGGGGCCGTTGTCTGTCCATGGGTAAAATGGAGGGCTCTGCGGAACTGGCCGGTTAGGCTGGACCTCTCCTATTGGCTGAGTGTTTGTGACTCGTCCCCGTCAGAAGTTCCGCCCAGCCTTCCGGTGGCTGTCACCATGGTGATTGGGAAAGAAGCCTTAGGCCCCACACTCAGCCCTCACCTGGCCTCCCTGGCCTCTTTACCCTCATCTAGACCGCTGTGTGGATGAAAGAAAGGATGTCGGCCAGTGAGCACGTGTCCTGATTTCCTTGGAAGGATTAGGCTCCTTGCCTGGGCAGAAGACAGCCAAGGTCAGCCTGAGCCTAGACACCTAGTGAGCTGTGACACTGCAGCCAGTGATAGATGTTGATGTCCACGCTGAGGTATCCGCAGGTGGCGGATTCAGTGTGGTGGGAAGAGAAGTGGAAGTAGAGATGACACACTCACGAGGGCACGGGCCAAAGGGCAGGGAAAATAGCTGAGGTCGTGGAGCTCTAGCGGAGCCAGTCTAGGGCCCAGGCCTCCCTGCTGTACGAGGCAAAGAGGTGATCCATATGCCGCCATCCGTAGACTGTGGACGGCTGGGTCCTGGATGCCCGGATTTCGTCCTTATCTACCGAGAAGTGACGCACATGCAGTGTGCCACCGGAGGCTGTGGAGCAGCAGAGGGCAAAATCTTGAAAATGGGGGCTTCAGTTGACTTTGCCTGTGCTCTCCTTTGGCTGAGTGACATCGTGTGTTTCCTACCAGGTGAAGACATTCGTGGAGAGAGGCGGTTTCCACGCGTGCAAGCAAAGTGTTTGCTGAGCTGATGAGTTGCTGGAGACCAGGGTGGACTCTTCAGACCCAGAATAGGCCTCTGGCAGGTATGTGTCAATGTTTTCTGCCCATGGCACTCAGCCGGTTATTTGCATAGAATGTTATCAGCGGAATTAGTAGTCTCCGGAGAGGCTGCCACTTGTCAGCGAGCTTCACCTGCCCAGGTCCGCCCGTGATGTAGCTCCCCAATCAATCACTGCTCTCTAGACCTTCCAGATAGACTACCAGAACTTCTCTCCCCATGGGCAAGCAGTAGAGCCAGAGGCCTTCCCCCTTTGTTCTTTCGTCTGAAGGCCCTCTGTCAGGCACTCCAAGGTGTGAAGTGACAAGGGGGAGAAGGAAGAGATTTCAGAGAAGGAACACAAGCAGAGAGAGACAGAGAGAGGCAAGAGATGCTGAGTGGGGATGCCTTGCCTACTGATATCCTGAGGAAAGTGGGAAAGAGGTACCTGGCGTGCTCTGCCAATGCCCTGAAGCAGTCCGCACCAGGGGCTCCCTTGTGCCTGCGTAGCCTTTCCCGGGGTGTGCTCAAATCCTGTGGCCACTAGGGGTCATAGGTCACAATGGAGGGCCCTGTGTCATCTGCCTGGCGGGCCGGATCTCTGCCATTGGCTCAGTCTTGTCACCAGGCCCATCCCAAGCTCCGCCCACTCTTGCGGTGGGGGGACTGTCTCTATGGTGATGGCAAAGAAGCCTTAGCCCCGCCCACCTGGCCTTCACTTCACCTACCTGGCCCTCTGACCCTCACTCAGACCTCTGTGTTGATAAAAATCAATGTCCGCCAGTGCCCAGGTGTCAGCATCTGGGATAAAGAATTCGGGACCTTGCCTGGGGCAGAAGGCAGCCTAGGTCAGCGGGTAGCTGGAAGTCTAGTGGCTTGTGACACTGATGCCAGTGACAAATGGTGACTCCCACACTGACATATCCCCTGGTGGCAGAATGCTAGTGATGGGTGGAGAAACATCGCTCCGGAGCACACGTTTAATGGGGCACCAGCCAAAGCAAAGGCCAGGGCCAGTAGTGGACGTCGTGGAGCTGAATGGCGAGCCAGTGAAGGGCCCAAGGATCCCTCGTGTATGTGGCGAACGGGTCATCCGTGTCCCCACGTCCATCAACCTTTGCACCGCTGGGGCCCAGGCTGCCAGGATTTCGGCCTTGCCTTCGGAGCCCGGCCACATAGGCAGCCTTGCACCGGAGGCGGGGACGTGTAGACAGCAAAAATTTGGAAACTGGCAGTGTTTCCTCGATTTCCCTGGCATCGGCCTTTTTGAGCGGCTTGCTTTTTTTCCTGGTAGGATAGGGCCCTGACGGAGAAAGGCAGGATTACGTGTGCAGGAAAGGTGTGTGTTGAGAGGGTGACGACGTTGAGACCACGTTGGGATCTTTAGTCCCAGGAAAGGCCCCTGGCGGGTGTGGGTCAATGTTCTCTACCCATCCCCCTTGGCGGGGGGAGGTTTTCACCATACAAAGCAGCAGCGCAATTATTCGTCGCCGGAGAGGTTGCATCTGCCCACAAGCTCCACCTGGCCAGGGTCCGCCCCTACTGTATTGCGCGTGTCAGTCAACAGAAGCTAAGACCTTCCAGAGAGACTACCTGCTATTCTGTCCCCACGGGGAAGCAGTACAGCCAGAAGCCTCCCCCGTTCCATCTCTAGGCTCTCTCTCAGGCCCCTCATACTTGTGATGTGTCTCAGGGGTAGAATGAAGAGTTTCCTCTGAGTGAACACATACAGAGAGGCCACAGATGCTGAGGAAGGGCGCCTTGCCTAGTGATATCCCAGCATAAGTGGAAAAGAGGCACCTGCCTGCTGTCCCAGTGTGTCGAACGTGTTCACATCCGGGGTTGCCTACTGTGAAGTTATTCCCTGGGTGCCCTCGATTTTGTGGCCAAAGACGCAAGGGGCCGTTGTCTGTCCATGGGTAAAATGGAGGGCTCTGCGGAACTGGCCGGTTAGGCTGGACCTCTCCTATTGGCTGAGTGTTTGTGACTCGTCCCCGTCAGAAGTTCCGCCCAGCCTTCCGGTGGCTGTCACCATGGTGATTGGGAAAGAAGCCTTAGGCCCCACACTCAGCCCTCACCTGGCCTCCCTGGCCTCTTTACCCTCATCTAGACCGCTGTGTGGATGAAAGAAAGGATGTCGGCCAGTGAGCACGTGTCCTGATTTCCTTGGAAGGATTAGGCTCCTTGCCTGGGCAGAAGACAGCCAAGGTCAGCCTGAGCCTAGACACCTAGTGAGCTGTGACACTGCAGCCAGTGATAGATGTTGATGTCCACGCTGAGGTATCCGCAGGTGGCGGATTCAGTGTGGTGGGAAGAGAAGTGGAAGTAGAGATGACACACTCACGAGGGCACGGGCCAAAGGGCAGGGAAAATAGCTGAGGTCGTGGAGCTCTAGCGGAGCCAGTCTAGGGCCCAGGCCTCCCTGCTGTACGAGGCAAAGAGGTGATCCATATGCCGCCATCCGTAGACTGTGGACGGCTGGGCCCTGGATGCCCGGATTTCGTCCTTATCTACCGAGAAGTGACGCACATGCAGTGTGCCACCGGAGGCTGTGGAGCAGCAGAGGGCAAAATCTTGAAAATGGGGGCTTCAGTTGACTTTGCCTGTGCTCTCCTTTGGCTGAGTGACATCGTGTGTTTCCTACCAGGTGAAGACATTCGTGGAGAGAGGCGGTTTCCACGCGTGCAAGCAAAGTGTGTGCTGAGCTGATGAGTTGCTGGAGACCAGGGTGGACTCTTCAGACCCAGAATAGGCCTCTGGCAGGTATGTGTCAATGTTTTCTGCCCATGGCACTCAGCCGGTTATTTGCATAGAATGTTATCAGCGGAATTAGTAGTCTCCGGAGAGGCTGCCACTTGTCAGCGAGCTTCACCTGCCTAGGTCCGCCCGTGATGTAGCTCCCCAATCAATCACTACTCTCTAGACCTTCCAGATAGACTACCAGAACTTCTCTCCCCATGGGCAAGCAGTAGAGCCAGAGGCCTTCCCCCTTTGTTCTTTCGTCTGAAGGCCCTCTGTCAGGCACTCCAAGGTGTGAAGTGACAAGGGGGAGAAGGAAGAGATTTCAGAGAAGGAACACAAGCAGAGAGAGACAGAGAGAGGCAAGAGATGCTGAGTGGGGATGCCTTGCCTACTGATATCCTGAGGAAAGTGGGAAAGAGGTACCTGGCGTGCTCTGCCAATGCCCTGAAGCAGTCCGCACCAGGGGCTCCCTTGTGCCTGCGTAGCCTTTCCCGGGGTGTGCTCAAATCCTGTGGCCACTAGGGGTCATAGGTCACAATGGAGGGCCCTGTGTCATCTGCCTGGCGGGCCGGATCTCTGCCATTGGCTCAGTCTTGTCACCAGGCCCATCCCAAGCTCCGCCCACTCTTGCGGTGGGGGGACTGTCTCTATGGTGATGGCAAAGAAGCCTTAGCCCCGCCCACCTGGCCTTCACTTCACCTACCTGGCCCTCTGACCCTCACTCAGACCTCTGTGTTGATAAAAATCAATGTCCGCCAGTGCCCAGGTGTCAGCATCTGGGATAAAGAATTCGGGACCTTGCCTGGGGCAGAAGGCAGCCTAGGTCAGCGGGTAGCTGGAAGTCTAGTGGCTTGTGACACTGATGCCAGTGACAAATGGTGACTCCCACACTGACATATCCCCTGGTGGCAGAATGCTAGTGATGGGTGGAGAAACATCGCTCCGGAGCACACGTTTAATGGGGCACCAGCCAAAGCAAAGGCCAGGGCCAGTAGTGGACGTCGTGGAGCTGAATGGCGAGCCAGTGAAGGGCCCAAGGATCCCTCGTGTATGTGGCGAACGGGTCATCCGTGTCCCCACGTCCATCAACCTTTGCACCGCTGGGGCCCAGGCTGCCAGGATTTCGGCCTTGCCTTCGGAGCCCGGCCACATAGGCAGCCTTGCACCGGAGGCGGGGACGTGTAGACAGCAAAAATTTGGAAACTGGCAGTGTTTCCTCGATTTCCCTGGCATCGGCCTTTTTGAGCGGCTTGCTTTTTTTCCTGGTAGGATAGGGCCCTGACGGAGAAAGGCAGGATTACGTGTGCAGGAAAGGTGTGTGTTGAGAGGGTGACGACGTTGAGACCACGTTGGGATCTTTAGTCCCAGGAAAGGCCCCTGGCGGGTGTGGGTCAATGTTCTCTACCCATCCCCCTTGGCGGGGGGAGGTTTTCACCATACAAAGCAGCAGCGCAATTATTCGTCGCCGGAGAGGTTGCATCTGCCCACAAGCTCCACCTGGCCAGGGTCCGCCCCTACTGTATTGCGCGTGTCAGTCAACAGAAGCTAAGACCTTCCAGAGAGACTACCTGCTATTCTGTCCCCACGGGGAAGCAGTACAGCCAGAAGCCTCCCCCGTTCCATCTCTAGGCTCTCTCTCAGGCCCCTCATACTTGTGATGTGTCTCAGGGGTAGAATGAAGAGTTTCCTCTGAGTGAACACATACAGAGAGGCCACAGATGCTGAGGAAGGGCGCCTTGCCTAGTGATATCCCAGCATAAGTGGAAAAGAGGTACCTGCCTGCTGTCCCAGTGTGTCGAACGTGTTCACATCCGGGGTTGCCTACTGTGAAGTTATTCCCTGGGTGCCCTCGATTTTGTGGCCAAAGACGCAAGGGGCCGTTGTCTGTCCATGGGTAAAATGGAGGGCTCTGCGGAACTGGCCGGTTAGGCTGGACCTCTCCTATTGGCTGAGTGTTTGTGACTCGTCCCCGTCAGAAGTTCCGCCCAGCCTTCCGGTGGCTGTCACCATGGTGATTGGGAAAGAAGCCTTAGGCCCCACACTCAGCCCTCACCTGGCCTCCCTGGCCTCTTTACCCTCATCTAGACCGCTGTGTGGATGAAAGAAAGGATGTCGGCCAGTGAGCACGTGTCCTCATTTCCTTGGAAGGATTAGGCTCCTTGCCTGGGCAGAAGACAGCCAAGGTCAGCCTGAGCCTAGACACCTAGTGACCTGTGACACTGCAGCCAGTGATAGATGTTGATGTCCACGCTGAGGTATCCGCAGGTGGCGGATTCAGTGTGGTGGGAAGAGAAGTGGAAGTAGAGATGACACACTCACGAGGGCACGGGCCAAAGGTCAGGGAAAATAGCTGAGGTCGTGGAGCTCTAGCGGAGCCAGTCTAGGGCCCAGGCCTCCCTGCTGTACGAGGCAAAGAGGTGATCCATATGCCGCCATCCGTAGACTGTGGACGGCTGGGCCCTGGATGCCCGGATTTCGTCCTTATCTACCGAGAAGTGACGCACATGCAGTGTGCCACCGGAGGCTGTGGAGCAGCAGAGGGCAAAATCTTGAAAATGGGGGCTTCAGTTGACTTTGCCTGTGCTCTCCTTTGGCTGAGTGACATCGTGTGTTTCCTACCAGGTGAAGACATTCGTGGAGAGAGGCGGTTTCCACGCGTGCAAGCAAAGTGTGTGCTGAGCTGATGAGTTGCTGGAGACCAGGGTGGACTCTTCAGACCCAGAATAGGCCTCTGGCAGGTATGTGTCAATGTTTTCTGCCCATGGCACTCAGCCGGTTATTTGCATAGAATGTTATCAGCGGAATTAGTAGTCTCCGGAGAGGCTGCCACTTGTCAGCGAGCTTCACCTGCCCAGGTCCGCCCGTGATGTAGCTCCCCAATCAATCACTGCTCTCTAGACCTTCCAGATAGACTACCAGAACTTCTCTCCCCATGGGCAAGCAGTAGAGCCAGAGGCCTTCCCCCTTTGTTCTTTCGTCTGAAGGCCCTCTGTCAGGCACTCCAAGGTGTGAAGTGACAAGGGGGAGAAGGAAGAGATTTCAGAGAAGGAACACAAGCAGAGAGAGACAGAGAGAGGCAAGAGATGCTGAGTGGGGATGCCTTGCCTACTGATATCCTGAGGAAAGTGGGAAAGAGGTACCTGGCGTGCTCTGCCAATGCCCTGAAGCAGTCCGCACCAGGGGCTCCCTTGTGCCTGCGTAGCCTTTCCCGGGGTGTGCTCAAATCCTGTGGCCACTAGGGGTCATAGGTCACAATGGAGGGCCCTGTGTCATCTGCCTGGCGGGCCGGATCTCTGCCATTGGCTCAGTCTTGTCACCAGGCCCATCCCAAGCTCCGCCCACTCTTGCGGTGGGGGGACTGTCTCTATGGTGATGGCAAAGAAGCCTTAGCCCCGCCCACCTGGCCTTCACTTCACCTACCTGGCCCTCTGACCCTCACTCAGACCTCTGTGTTGATAAAAATCAATGTCCGCCAGTGCCCAGGTGTCAGCATCTGGGATAAAGGATTCGGGACCTTGCCTGGGGCAGAAGGCAGCCTAGGTCAGCGGGTAGCTGGAAGTCTAGTGACTTGTGACACTGCTGCCAGTGACAGATGGTGACTCCCACACTGACATATCCCCTGGTGGCAGAATGCTAGTGATGGGTGGAGAAACATCGCTCTGGAGCACACGTTTAATGGGGCACCAGCCAAAGCAAAGGCCAGGGCCAGTAGTGGACGTCGTGGAGCTGAATGGCGAGCCAGTGAAGGGCCCAAGGATCCCTCCTGTATGTGGCGAACGGGTCATCCGTGTCCCCACGTCCATCAACCATTGCACTGCTGGGGCCCAGGCTGCCAGGATTTCGGCCTTGCCTTCGGAGCCCGGCCACATAGGCAGCCTTGCACCGGAGGCGGGGACGTGTAGACAGCAAAAATTTGGAAACTGGCAGTGTTTCCTCGATTTCCCTGGCATCGGCCTTTTTGAGTGGCTTGCTTTTTTTCCTGGTAGGATAGGGCCCTGACGGAGAAAGGCAGGATTACGTGTGCAGGAAAGGTGTGTGTTGAGAGGGTGACGACGTTGAGACCACGTTGGGATCTTTAGTCCCAGGAAAGGCCCCTGGCGGGTGTGGGTCAATGTTCTCTACCCATCCCCCTTGGCGGGGGGAGGTTTTCACCATACAAAGCAGCAGCGCAATTATTCGTCGCCGGAGAGGTTGCATCTGCCCACAAGCTCCACCTGGCCAGGGTCCGCCCCTACTGTATTGCGCGTGTCAGTCAACAGAAGCTAAGACCTTCCAGAGAGACTACCTGCTATTCTGTCCCCACGGGGAAGCAGTACAGCCAGAAGCTTCCCCCGTTCCATCTCTAGGCTCTCTCTCAGGCCCCTCATACTTGTGATGTGTCTCAGGGGTAGAATGAAGAGTTTCCTCTGAGTGAACACATACAGAGAGGCCACAGATGCTGAGGAAGGGCGCCTTGCCTAGTGATATCCCAGCATAAGTGGAAAAGAGGCACCTGCCTGCTGTCCCAGTGTGTCGAACGTGTTCACATCCGGGGTTGCCTACTGTGAAGTTATTCCCTGGGTGCCCTCGATTTTGTGGCCAAAGACGCAAGGGGCCGTTGTCTGTCCATGGGTAAAATGGAGGGCTCTGCGGAACTGGCCGGTTAGGCTGGACCTCTCCTATTGGCTGAGTGTTTGTGACTCGTCCCCGTCAGAAGTTCCGCCCAGCCTTCCGGTGGCTGTCACCATGGTGATTGGGAAAGAAGCCTTAGGCCCCACACTCAGCCCTCACCTGGCCTCCCTGGCCTCTTTACCCTCATCTAGACCGCTGTGTGGATGAAAGAAAGGATGTCGGCCAGTGAGCACGTGTCCTCATTTCCTTGGAAGGATTAGGCTCCTTGCCTGGGCAGAAGACAGCCAAGGTCAGCCTGAGCCTAGACACCTAGTGAGCTGTGACACTGCAGCCAGTGATAGATGTTGATGTCCACGCTGAGGTATCCGCAGGTGGCGGATTCAGTGTGGTGGGAAGAGAAGTGGAAGTAGAGATGACACACTCACGAGGGCACGGGCCAAAGGGCAGGGAAAATAGCTGAGGTCGTGGAGCTCTAGCGGAGCCAGTCTAGGGCCCAGGCCTCCCTGCTGTACGAGGCAAAGAGGTGATCCATATGCCGCCATCCGTAGACTGTGGACGGCTGGGCCCTGGATGCCCGGATTTCGTCCTTATCTACCGAGAAGTGACGCACATGCAGTGTGCCACCGGAGGCTGTGGAGCAGCAGAGGGCAAAATCTTGAAAATGGGGGCTTCAGTTGACTTTGCCTGTGCTCTCCTTTGGCTGAGTGACATCGTGTGTTTCCTACCAGGTGAAGACATTCGTGGAGAGAGGCGGTTTCCACGCGTGCAAGCAAAGTGTGTGCTGAGCTGATGAGTTGCTGGAGACCAGGGTGGACTCTTCAGACCCAGAATAGGCCTCTGGCAGGTATGTGTCAATGTTTTCTGCCCATGGCACTCAGCCGGTTATTTGCATAGAATGTTATCAGCGGAATTAGTAGTCTCCGGAGAGGCTGCCACTTGTCAGCGAGCTTCACCTGCCCAGGTCCGCCCGTGATGTAGCTCCCCAATCAATCACTGCTCTCTAGACCTTCCAGATAGACTACCAGAACTTCTCTCCCCATGGGCAAGCAGTAGAGCCAGAGGCCTTCCCCCTTTGTTCTTTCGTCTGAAGGCCCTCTGTCAGGCACTCCAAGGTGTGAAGTGACAAGGGGGAGAAGGAAGAGATTTCAGAGAAGGAACACAAGCAGAGAGAGACAGAGAGAGGCAAGAGATGCTGAGTGGGGATGCCTTGCCTACTGATATCCTGAGGAAAGTGGGAAAGAGGTACCTGGCGTGCTCTGCCAATGCCCTGAAGCAGTCCGCACCAGGGGCTCCCTTGTGCCTGCGTAGCCTTTCCCGGGGTGTGCTCAAATCCTGTGGCCACTAGGGGTCATAGGTCACAATGGAGGGCCCTGTGTCATCTGCCTGGCGGGCCGGATCTCTGCCATTGGCTCAGTCTTGTCACCAGGCCCATCCCAAGCTCCGCCCACTCTTGCGGTGGGGGGACTGTCTCTATGGTGATGGCAAAGAAGCCTTAGCCCCGCCCACCTGGCCTTCACTTCACCTACCTGGCCCTCTGACCCTCACTCAGACCTCTGTGTTGATAAAAATCAATGTCCGCCAGTGCCCAGGTGTCAGCATCTGGGATAAAGAATTCGGGACCTTGCCTGGGGCAGAAGGCAGCCTAGGTCAGTGGGTAGCTGGAAGTCTAGTGGCTTGTGACACTGATGCCAGTGACAAATGGTGACTCCCACACTGACATATCCCCTGGTGGCAGAATGCTAGTGATGGGTGGAGAAACATCGCTCCGGAGCACACGTTTAATGGGGCACCAGCCAAAGCAAAGGCCAGGGCCAGTAGTGGACGTCGTGGAGCTGAATGGCGAGCCAGTGAAGGGCCCAAGGATCCCTCGTGTATGTGGCGAACGGGTCATCCGTGTCCCCACGTCCATCAACCTTTGCACCGCTGGGGCCCAGGCTGCCAGGATTTCGGCCTTGCCTTCGGAGCCCGGCCACATAGGCAGCCTTGCACCGGAGGCGGGGACGTGTAGACAGCAAAAATTTGGAAACTGGCAGTGTTTCCTCGATTTCCCTGGCATCGGCCTTTTTGAGCGGCTTGCTTTTTTTCCTGGTAGGATAGGGCCCTGACGGAGAAAGGCAGGATTACGTGTGCAGGAAAGGTGTGTGTTGAGAGGGTGACGACGTTGAGACCACGTTGGGATCTTTAGTCCCAGGAAAGGCCCCTGGCGGGTGTGGGTCAATGTTCTCTACCCATCCCCCTTGGCGGGGGGAGGTTTTCACCATACAAAGCAGCAGCGCAATTATTCGTCGCCGGAGAGGTTGCATCTGCCCACAAGCTCCACCTGGCCAGGGTCCGCCCCTACTGTATTGCGCGTGTCAGTCAACAGAAGCTAAGACCTTCCAGAGAGACTACCTGCTATTCTGTCCCCACGGGGAAGCAGTACAGCCAGAAGCCTCCCCCGTTCCATCTCTAGGCTCTCTCTCAGGCCCCTCATACTTGTGATGTGTCTCAGGGGTAGAATGAAGAGTTTCCTCTGAGTGAACACATACAGAGAGGCCACAGATGCTGAGGAAGGGCGCCTTGCCTAGTGATATCCCAGCATAAGTGGAAAAGAGGTACCTGCCTGCTGTCCCAGTGTGTCGAACGTGTTCACATCCGGGGTTGCCTACTGTGAAGTTATTCCCTGGGTGCCCTCGATTTTGTGGCCAAAGACGCAAGGGGCCGTTGTCTGTCCATGGGTAAAATGGAGGGCTCTGCGGAACTGGCCGGTTAGGCTGGACCTCTCCTATTGGCTGAGTGTTTGTGACTCGTCCCCGTCAGAAGTTCCGCCCAGCCTTCCGGTGGCTGTCACCATGGTGATTGGGAAAGAAGCCTTAGGCCCCACACTCAGCCCTCACCTGGCCTCCCTGGCCTCTTTACCCTCATCTAGACCGCTGTGTGGATGAAAGAAAGGATGTCGGCCAGTGAGCACGTGTCCTCATTTCCTTGGAAGGATTAGGCTCCTTGCCTGGGCAGAAGACAGCCAAGGTCAGCCTGAGCCTAGACACCTAGTGACCTGTGACACTGCAGCCAGTGATAGATGTTGATGTCCACGCTGAGGTATCCGCAGGTGGCGGATTCAGTGTGGTGGGAAGAGAAGTGGAAGTAGAGATGACACACTCACGAGGGCACGGGCCAAAGGGCAGGGAAAATAGCTGAGGTCGTGGAGCTCTAGCGGAGCCAGTCTAGGGCCCAGGCCTCCCTGCTGTACGAGGCAAAGAGGTGATCCATATGCCGCCATCCGTAGACTGTGGACGGCTGGGCCCTGGATGCCCGGATTTCGTCCTTATCTACCGAGAAGTGACGCACATGCAGTGTGCCACCGGAGGCTGTGGAGCAGCAGAGGGCAAAATCTTGAAAATGGGGGCTTCAGTTGACTTTGCCTGTGCTCTCCTTTGGCTGAGTGACATCGTGTGTTTCCTACCAGGTGAAGACATTCGTGGAGAGAGGCGGTTTCCACGCGTGCAAGCAAAGTGTGTGCTGAGCTGATGAGTTGCTGGAGACCAGGGTGGACTCTTCAGACCCAGAATAGGCCTCTGGCAGGTATGTGTCAATGTTTTCTGCCCATGGCACTCAGCCGGTTATTTGCATAGAATGTTATCAGCGGAATTAGTAGTCTCCGGAGAGGCTGCCACTTGTCAGCGAGCTTTACCTGCCCAGGTCCGCCCGTGATGTAGCTCCCCAATCAATCACTGCTCTCTAGACCTTCCAGATAGACTACCAGAACTTCTCTCCCCATGGGCAAGCAGTAGAGCCAGAGGCCTTCCCCCTTTGTTCTTTCGTCTGAAGGCCCTCTGTCAGGCACTCCAAGGTGTGAAGTGACAAGGGGGAGAAGGAAGAGATTTCAGAGAAGGAACACAAGCAGAGAGAGACAGAGAGAGGCAAGAGATGCTGAGTGGGGATGCCTTGCCTACTGATATCCTGAGGAAAGTGGGAAAGAGGTACCTGGCGTGCTCTGCCAATGCCCTGAAGCAGTCCGCACCAGGGGCTCCCTTGTGCCTGCGTAGCCTTTCCCGGGGTGTGCTCAAATCCTGTGGCCACTAGGGGTCATAGGTCACAATGGAGGGCCCTGTGTCATCTGCCTGGCGGGCCGGATCTCTGCCATTGGCTCAGTCTTGTCACCAGGCCCATCCCAAGCTCCGCCCACTCTTGCGGTGGGGGGACTGTCTCTATGGTGATGGCAAAGAAGCCTTAGCCCCGCCCACCTGGCCTTCACTTCACCTACCTGGCCCTCTGACCCTCACTCAGACCTCTGTGTTGATAAAAATCAATGTCCGCCAGTGCCCAGGTGTCAGCATCTGGGATAAAGGATTCGGGACCTTGCCTGGGGCAGAAGGCAGCCTAGGTCAGCGGGTAGCTGGAAGTCTAGTGACTTGTGACACTGCTGCCAGTGACAGATGGTGACTCCCACACTGACATATCCCCTGGTGGCAGAATGCTAGTGATGGGTGGAGAAACATCGCTCTGGAGCACACGTTTAATGGGGCACCAGCCAAAGCAAAGGCCAGGGCCAGTAGTGGACGTCGTGGAGCTGAATGGCGAGCCAGTGAAGGGCCCAAGGATCCCTCCTGTATGTGGCGAACGGGTCATCCGTGTCCCCACGTCCATCAACCATTGCACTGCTGGGGCCCAGGCTGCCAGGATTTCGGCCTTGCCTTCGGAGCCCGGCCACATAGGCAGCCTTGCACCGGAGGCGGGGACGTGTAGACAGCAAAAATTTGGAAACTGGCAGTGTTTCCTCGATTTCCCTGGCATCGGCCTTTTTGAGCGGCTTGCTTTTTTTCCTGGTAGGATAGGGCCCTGACGGAGAAAGGCAGGATTACGTGTGCAGGAAAGGTGTGTGTTGAGAGGGTGACGACGTTGAGACCACGTTGGGATCTTTAGTCCCAGGAAAGGCCCCTGGCGGGTGTGGGTCAATGTTCTCTACCCATCCCCCTTGGCGGGGGGAGGTTTTCACCATACAAAGCAGCAGCGCAATTATTCGTCGCCGGAGAGGTTGCATCTGCCCACAAGCTCCACCTGGCCAGGGTCCGCCCCTACTGTATTGCGCGTGTCAGTCAACAGAAGCTAAGACCTTCCAGAGAGACTACCTGCTATTCTGTCCCCACGGGGAAGCAGTACAGCCAGAAGCCTCCCCCGTTCCATCTCTAGGCTCTCTCTCAGGCCCCTCATACTTGTGATGTGTCTCAGGGGTAGAATGAAGAGTTTCCTCTGAGTGAACACATACAGAGAGGCCACAGATGCTGAGGAAGGGCGCCTTGCCTAGTGATATCCCAGCATAAGTGGAAAAGAGGCACCTGCCTGCTGTCCCAGTGTGTCGAACGTGTTCACATCCGGGGTTGCCTACTGTGAAGTTATTCCCTGGGTGCCCTCGATTTTGTGGCCAAAGACGCAAGGGGCCGTTGTCTGTCCATGGGTAAAATGGAGGGCTCTGCGGAACTGGCCGGTTAGGCTGGACCTCTCCTATTGGCTGAGTGTTTGTGACTCGTCCCCGTCAGAAGTTCCGCCCAGCCTTCCGGTGGCTGTCACCATGGTGATTGGGAAAGAAGCCTTAGGCCCCACACTCAGCCCTCACCTGGCCTCCCTGGCCTCTTTACCCTCATCTAGACCGCTGTGTGGATGAAAGAAAGGATGTCGGCCAGTGAGCACGTGTCCTCATTTCCTTGGAAGGATTAGGCTCCTTGCCTGGGCAGAAGACAGCCAAGGTCAGCCTGAGCCTAGACACCTAGTGAGCTGTGACACTGCAGCCAGTGATAGATGTTGATGTCCACGCTGAGGTATCCGCAGATGGCGGATTCAGTGTGGTGGGAAGAGAAGTGGAAGTAGAGATGACACACTCACGAGGGCACGGGCCAAAGGTCAGGGAAAATAGCTGAGGTCGTGGAGCTCTAGCGGAGCCAGTCTAGGGCCCAGGCCTCCCTGCTGTACGAGGCAAAGAGGTGATCCATATGCCGCCATCCGTAGACTGTGGACGGCTGGGCCCTGGATGCCCGGATTTCGTCCTTATCTACCGAGAAGTGACGCACATGCAGTGTGCCACCGGAGGCTGTGGAGCAGCAGAGGGCAAAATCTTGAAAATGGGGGCTTCAGTTGACTTTGCCTGTGCTCTCCTTTGGCTGAGTGACATCGTGTGTTTCCTAGCAGGTGAAGACATTCGTGGAGAGAGGCGGTTTCCACGCGTGCAAGCAAAGTGTGTGCTGAGCTGATGAGTTGCTGGAGACCAGGGTGGACTCTTCAGACCCAGAATAGGCCTCTGGCAGGTATGTGTCAATGTTTTCTGCCCATGGCACTCAGCCGGTTATTTGCATAGAATGTTATCAGCGGAATTAGTAGTCTCCGGAGAGGCTGCCACTTGTCAGCGAGCTTCACCTGCCCAGGTCCGCCCGTGATGTAGCTCCCCAATCAATCACTGCTCTCTAGACCTTCCAGATAGACTACCAGAACTTCTCTCCCCATGGGCAAGCAGTAGAGCCAGAGGCCTTCCCCCTTTGTTCTTTCGTCTGAAGGCCCTCTGTCAGGCACTCCAAGGTGTGAAGTGACAAGGGGGAGAAGGAAGAGATTTCAGAGAAGGAACACAAGCAGAGAGAGACAGAGAGAGGCAAGAGATGCTGAGTGGGGATGCCTTGCCTACTGATATCCTGAGGAAAGTGGGAAAGAGGTACCTGGCGTGCTCTGCCAATGCCCTGAAGCAGTCCGCACCAGGGGCTCCCTTGTGCCTGCGTAGCCTTTCCCGGGGTGTGCTCAAATCCTGTGGCCACTAGGGGTCATAGGTCACAATGGAGGGCCCTGTGTCATCTGCCTGGCGGGCCGGATCTCTGCCATTGGCTCAGTCTTGTCACCAGGCCCATCCCAAGCTCCGCCCACTCTTGCGGTGGGGGGACTGTCTCTATGGTGATGGCAAAGAAGCCTTAGCCCCGCCCACCTGGCCTTCACTTCACCTACCTGGCCCTCTGACCCTCACTCAGACCTCTGTGTTGATAAAAATCAATGTCCGCCAGTGCCCAGGTGTCAGCATCTGGGATAAAGGATTCGGGACCTTGCCTGGGGCAGAAGGCAGCCTAGGTCAGCGGGTAGCTGGAAGTCTAGTGACTTGTGACACTGCTGCCAGTGACAGATGGTGACTCCCACACTGACATATCCCCTGGTGGCAGAATGCTAGTGATGGGTGGAGAAACATCGCTCCGGAGCACACGTTTAATGGGGCACCAGCCAAAGCAAAGGCCAGGGCCAGTAGTGGACGTCGTGGAGCTGAATGGCGAGCCAGTGAAGGGCCCAAGGATCCCTCGTGTATGTGGCGAACGGGTCATCCGTGTCCCCACGTCCATCAACCATTGCACTGCTGGGGCCCAGGCTGCCAGGATTTCGGCCTTGCCTTCGGAGCCCGGCCACATAGGCAGCCTTGCACCGGAGGTGGGGACGTGTAGACAGCAAAAATTTGGAAACTGGCAGTGTTTCCTCGATTTCCCTGGCATCGGCCTTTTTGAGCGGCTTGCTTTTTTTCCTGGTAGGATAGGGCCCTGACGGAGAAAGGCAGGATTACGTGTGCAGGAAAGGTGTGTGTTGAGAGGGTGACGACGTTGAGACCACGTTGGGATCTTTAGTCCCAGGAAAGGCCCCTGGCGGGTGTGGGTCAATGTTCTCTACCCATCCCCCTTGGCGGGGGGAGGTTTTTACCATACAAAGCAGCAGCGCAATTATTCGTCGCCGGAGAGGTTGCATCTGCCCACAAGCTCCACCTGGCCAGGGTCCGCCCCTACTGTATTGCGCGTGTCAGTCAACAGAAGCTAAGACCTTCCAGAGAGACTACCTGCTATTCTGTCCCCACGGGGAAGCAGTACAGCCAGAAGCCTCCCCCGTTCCATCTCTAGGCTCTCTCTCAGGCCCCTCATACTTGTGATGTGTCTCAGGGGTAGAATGAAGAGTTTCCTCTGAGTGAACACATACAGAGAGGCCACAGATGCTGAGGAAGGGCGCCTTGCCTAGTGATATCCCAGCATAAGTGGAAAAGAGGCACCTGCCTGCTGTCCCAGTGTGTCGAACGTGTTCACATCCGGGGTTGCCTACTGTGAAGTTATTCCCTGGGTGCCCTCGATTTTGTGGCCAAAGACGCAAGGGGCCGTTGTCTGTCCATGGGTAAAATGGAGGGCTCTGCGGAACTGGCCGGTTAGGCTGGACCTCTCCTATTGGCTGAGTGTTTGTGACTCGTCCCCGTCAGAAGTTCCGCCCAGCCTTCCGGTGGCTGTCACCATGGTGATTGGGAAAGAAGCCTTAGGCCCCACACTCAGCCCTCACCTGGCCTCCCTGGCCTCTTTACCCTCATCTAGACCGCTGTGTGGATGAAAGAAAGGATGTCGGCCAGTGAGCACGTGTCCTCATTTCCTTGGAAGGATTAGGCTCCTTGCCTGGGCAGAAGTCAGCCAAGGTCAGCCTGAGCCTAGACACCTAGTGACCTGTGACACTGCAGCCAGTGATAGATGTTGATGTCCACGCTGAGGTATCCGCAGGTGGCGGATTCAGTGTGGTGGGAAGAGAAGTGGAAGTAGAGATGACACACTCACGAGGGCACGGGCCAAAGGTCAGGGAAAATAGCTGAGGTCGTGGAGCTCTAGCGGAGCCAGTCTAGGGCCCAGGCCTCCCTGCTGTACGAGGCAAAGAGGTGATCCATATGCCGCCATCCGTAGACTGTGGACGGCTGGGGCCCTGGATGCCCGGATTTCGTCCTTGTCTACCGAGAAGTGACGCACATGCAGTGTGCCACCGGAGGCTGTGGAGCAGCAGAGGGCAAAATCTTGAAAATGGGGGCTTCAGTTGACTTTGCCTGTGCTCTCCTTTGGCTGAGTGACATCGTCTGTTTCCTAGCAGGTGAAGACATTCGTGGAGAGAGGCGGTTTCCACGCGTGCAGGCAAAGTGTGTGCTGAGCTGATGAGTTCCTGGAGACCAGGGTGGACTCTTCAGACCCAGAATAGGCCTCTGGCAGGTATGTGTCAATGTTTTCTGCCCATGGCACTCAGCCGGTTATTTGCATAGAATGTGATCAGCGGAATTAGTAGTCTCCGGAGAGGCTGCCACTTGTCAGCGAGCTTCACCTGGCCAGGTCCACCCGTGATGTAGCTCCCCAATCAATCACTGCTCTCTAGACCTTCCAGATAGACTACCAGAACTTCTCTCCCCATGGGCAAGCAGTAGAGCCAGAGGCCTTCCCCCTTTGTTCTTTCGTCTGAAGGCCCTCTGTCAGGCACTCCAAGGTGTGAAGTGACAAGGGGGAGAAGGAAGAGATTTCAGAGAAGGAACACAAGCAGAGAGAGACAGAGAGAGGCAAGAGATGCTGAGTGGGGATGCCTTGCCTACTGATATCCTGAGGAAAGTGGGAAAGAGGTACCTGGCGTGCTCTGCCAATGCCCTGAAGCAGTCCGCACCAGGGGCTCCCTTGTGCCTGCGTAGCCTTTCCCGGGGTGTGCTCAAATCCTGTGGCCACTAGGGGTCATAGGTCACAATGGAGGGCCCTGTGTCATCTGCCTGGCGGGCCGGATCTCTGCCATTGGCTCAGTCTTGTCACCAGGCCCATCCCAAGCTCCGCCCACTCTTGCGGTGGGGGGACTGTCTCTATGGTGATGGCAAAGAAGCCTTAGCCCCGCCCACCTGGCCTTCACTTCACCTACCTGGCCCTCTGACCCTCACTCAGACCTCTGTGTTGATAAAAATCAATGTCCGCCAGTGCCCAGGTGTCAGCATCTGGGATAAAGGATTCGGGACCTTGCCTGGGGCAGAAGGCAGCCTAGGTCAGCGGGTAGCTGGAAGTCTAGTGACTTGTGACACTGCTGCCAGTGACAGATGGTGACTCCCACACTGACATATCCCCTGGTGGCAGAATGCTAGTGATGGGTGGAGAAACATCGCTCCGGAGCACACGTTTAATGGGGCACCAGCCAAAGCAAAGGCCAGGGCCAGTAGTGGACGTCGTGGAGCTGAATGGCGAGCCAGTGAAGGGCCCAAGGATCCCTCGTGTATGTGGCGAACGGGTCATCCGTGTCCCCACGTCCATCAACCATTGCACTGCTGGGGCCCAGGCTGCCAGGATTTCGGCCTTGCCTTCGGAGCCCGGCCACATAGGCAGCCTTGCACCGGAGGCGGGGACGTGTAGACAGCAAAAATTTGGAAACTGGCAGTGTTTCCTCGATTTCCCTGGCATCGGCCTTTTTGAGCGGCTTGCTTTTTTTCCTGGTAGGATAGGGCCCTGACGGAGAAAGGCAGGATTACGTGTGCAGGAAAGGTGTGTGTTGAGAGGGTGACGACGTTGAGACCACGTTGGGATCTTTAGTCCCAGGAAAGGCCCCTGGCGGGTGTGGGTCAATGTTCTCTACCCATCCCCCTTGGCGGGGGGAGGTTTTCACCATACAAAGCACCAGCGCAATTATTCGTCGCCGGAGAGGTTGCATCTGCCCACAAGCTCCACCTGGCCAGGGTCCGCCCCTACTGTATTGCGCGTGTCAGTCAACAGAAGCTAAGACCTTCCAGAGAGACTACCTGCTATTCTGTCCCCACGGGGAAGCAGTACAGCCAGAAGCCTCCCCCGTTCCATCTCTAGGCTCTCTCTCAGGCCCCTCATACTTGTGATGTGTCTCAGGGGTAGAATGAAGAGTTTCCTCTGAGTGAACACATACAGAGAGGCCACAGATGCTGAGGAAGGGCGCCTTGCCTAGTGATATCCCAGCATAAGTGGAAAAGAGGCACCTGCCTGCTGTCCCAGTGTGTCGAACGTGTTCACATCCGGGGTTGCCTACTGTGAAGTTATTCCCTGGGTGCCCTCGATTTTGTGGCCAAAGACGCAAGGGGCCGTTGTCTGTCCATGGGTAAAATGGAGGGCTCTGCGGAACTGGCCGGTTAGGCTGGAGCTCTCCTATTGGCTCAGTGTTTGTGACTCGTCCCAGTCAGAAGTTCCGCCCAGCCTTCCGGTGGCTGTCACCATGGTGATTGGGAAAGAAGCCTTAGGCCCCACACTCAGCCCTCACCTGGCCTCCCTGGCCTCTTTACCCTCATCTAGACCGCTGTGTGGATGAAAGAAAGGATGTCGGCCAGTGAGCACGTGTCCTCATTTCCTTGGAAGGATTAGGCTCCTTGCCTGGGCAGAAGACAGCCAAGGTCAGCCTGAGCCTAGACACCTAGTGACCTGTGACACTGCAGCCAGTGATAGATGTTGATGTCCACGCTGAGGTATCCGCAGGTGGCGGATTCAGTGTGGTGGGAAGAGAAGTGGAAGTAGAGATGACACACTCACGAGGGCACGGGCCAAAGGTCAGGGAAAATAGCTGAGGTCGTGGAGCTCTAGCGGAGCCAGTCTAGGGCCCAGGCCTCCCTGCTGTACGAGGCAAAGAGGTGATCCATATGCCGCCATCCGTAGACTGTGGACGGCTGGGGCCCTGGATGCCCGGATTTCGTCCTTATCTACCGAGAAGTGACGCACATGCAGTGTGCCACCGGAGGCTGTGGAGCAGCAGAGGGCAAAATCTTGAAAATGGGGGCTTCAGTTGACTTTGCCTGTGCTCTCCTTTGGCTGAGTGACATCGAGTGTTTCCTACCAGGTGAAGACATTCGTGGAGAGAGGCGGTTTCCACGCGTGCAGGCAAAGTGTGTGCTGAGATGATGAGTTGCTGGAGACCAGGGTGGACTCTTCAGACCCAGAATAGGCCTCTGGCAGGTATGTGTCAATGTTTTCTGCCCATGGCACTCAGCCGGTTATTTGCATAGAATGTTATCAGCGGAATTAGTAGTCTCCGGAGAGGCTGCCACTTGTCAGCGAGCTTCACCTGGCCAGGTCCGCCCGTGATGTAGCTCCCCAATCAATCACTGCTCTCTAGACGTTCCAGATAGACTACCAGAACTTCTCTCCCCATGGGCAAGCAGTAGAGCCAGAGGCCTTCCCCCTTTGTTCTTTCGTCTGAAGGCCCTCTGTCAGGCACTCCAAGGTGTGAAGTGACAAGGGGGAGAAGGAAGAGATTTCAGAGAAGGAACACAAGCAGAGAGAGACAGAGAGAGGCAAGAGATGCTGAGTGGGGATGCCTTGCCTACTGATATCCTGAGGAAAGTGGGAAAGAGGTACCTGGCGTGCTCTGCCAATGCCCTGAAGCAGTCCGCACCAGGGGCTCCCTTGTGCCTGCGTAGCCTTTCCCGGGGTGTGCTCAAATCCTGTGGCCACTAGGGGTCATAGGTCACAATGGAGGGCCCTGTGTCATCTGCCTGGCGGGCCGGATCTCTGCCATTGGCTCAGTCTTGTCACCAGGCCCATCCCAAGCTCCGCCCACTCTTGCGGTGGGGGGACTGTCTCTATGGTGATGGCAAAGAAGCCTTAGCCCCGCCCACCTGGCCTTCACTTCACCTACCTGGCCCTCTGACCCTCACTCAGACCTCTGTGTTGATAAAAATCAATGTCCGCCAGTGCCCAGGTGTCAGCATCTGGGATAAAGGATTCGGGACCTTGCCTGGGGCAGAAGGCAGCCTAGGTCAGTGGGTAGCTGGAAGTCTAGTGACTTGTGACACTGCTGCCAGTGACAGATGGTGACTCCCACACTGACATATCCCCTGGTGGCAGAATGCTAGTGATGGGTGGAGAAACATCGCTCCGGAGCACACGTTTAATGGGGCACCAGCCAAAGCAAAGGCCAGGGCCAGTAGTGGACGTCGTGGAGCTGAATGGCGAGCCAGTGAAGGGCCCAAGGATCCCTCCTGTATGTGGCGAACGGGTCATCCGTGTCCCCACGTCCATCAACCATTGCACTGCTGGGGCCCAGGCTGCCAGGATTTCGGCCTTGCCTTCGGAGCCCGGCCACATAGGCAGCCTTGCACCGGAGGCGGGGACGTGTAGACAGCAAAAATTTGGAAACTGGCAGTGTTTCCTCGATTTCCCTGGCATCGGCCTTTTTGAGCGGCTTGCTTTTTTTCCTGGTAGGATAGGGCCCTGACGGAGAAAGGCAGGATTACGTGTGCAGGAAAGGTGTGTGTTGAGAGGGTGACGACGTTGAGACCACGTTGGGATCTTTAGTCCCAGGAAAGGCCCCTGGCGGGTGTGGGTCAATGTTCTCTACCCATCCCCCTTGGCGGGGGGAGGTTTTCACCATACAAAGCAGCAGCGCAATTATTCGTCGCCGGAGAGGTTGCATCTGCCCACAAGCTCCACCTGGCCAGGGTCCGCCCCTACTGTATTGCGCGTGTCAGTCAACAGAAGCTAAGACCTTCCAGAGAGACTACCTGCTATTCTGTCCCCACGGGGAAGCAGTACAGCCAGAAGCCTCCCCCGTTCCATCTCTAGGCTCTCTCTCAGGCCCCTCATACTTGTGATGTGTCTCAGGGGTAGAATGAAGAGTTTCCTCTGAGTGAACACATACAGAGAGGCCACAGATGCTGAGGAAGGGCGCCTTGCCTAGTGATATCCCAGCATAAGTGGAAAAGAGGCACCTGCCTGCTGTCCCAGTGTGTCGAACGTGTTCACATCCGGGGTTGCCTACTGCGAAGTTATTCCCTGGGTGCCCTCGATTTTGTGGCCAAAGACGCAAGGGGCCGTTGTCTGTCCATGGGTAAAATGGAGGGCTCTGCGGAACTGGCCGGTTAGGCTGGAGCTCTCCTATTGGCTCAGTGTTTGTGACTCGTCCCAGTCAGAAGTTCCGCCCAGCCTTCCGGTGGCTGTCACCATGGTGATTGGGAAAGAAGCCTTAGGCCCCACACTCAGCCCTCACCTGGCCTCCCTGGCCTCTTTACCCTCATCTAGACCGCTGTGTGGATGAAAGAAAGGATGTCGGCCAGTGAGCACGTGTCCTCATTTCCTTGGAAGGATTAGGCTCCTTGCCTGGGCAGAAGACAGCCAAGGTCAGCCTGAGCCTAGACACCTAGTGACCTGTGACACTGCAGCCAGTGATAGATGTTGATGTCCACGCTGAGGTATCCGCAGGTGGCGGATTCAGTGTGGTGGGAAGAGAAGTGGAAGTAGAGATGACACACTCACGAGGGCACGGGCCAAAGGTCAGGGAAAATAGCTGAGGTCGTGGAGCTCTAGCGGAGCCAGTCTAGGGCCCAGGCCTCCCTGCTGTACGAGGCAAAGAGGTGATCCATATGCCGCCATCCGTAGACTGTGGACGGCTGGGGCCCTGGATGCCCGGATTTCGTCCTTATCTACCGAGAAGTGACGCACATGCAGTGTGCCACCGGAGGCTGTGGAGCAGCAGAGGGCAAAATCTTGAAAATGGGGGCTTCAGTTGACTTTGCCTGTGCTCTCCTTTGGCTGAGTGACATCGAGTGTTTCCTACCAGGTGAAGACATTCGTGGAGAGAGGCGGTTTCCACGCGTGCAGGCAAAGTGTGTGCTGAGATGATGAGTTGCTGGAGACCAGGGTGGACTCTTCAGACCCAGAATAGGCCTCTGGCAGGTATGTGTCAATGTTTTCTGCCCATGGCACTCAGCCGGTTATTTGCATAGAATGTTATCAGCGGAATTAGTAGTCTCCGGAGAGGCTGCCACTTGTCAGCGAGCTTCACCTGCCCAGGTCCGCCCGTGATGTAGCTCCCCAATCAATCACTGCTCTCTAGACCTTCCAGATAGACTACCAGAACTTCTCTCCCCATGGGCAAGCAGTAGAGCCAGAGGCCTTCCCCCTTTGTTCTTTCGTCTGAAGGCCCTCTGTCAGGCACTCCAAGGTGTGAAGTGACAAGGGGGAGAAGGAAGAGATTTCAGAGAAGGAACACAAGCAGAGAGAGACAGAGAGAGGCAAGAGATGCTGAGTGGGGATGCCTTGCCTACTGATATCCTGAGGAAAGTGGGAAAGAGGTACCTGGCGTGCTCTGCCAATGCCCTGAAGCAGTCCGCACCAGGGGCTCCCTTGTGCCTGCGTAGCCTTTCCCGGGGTGTGCTCAAATCCTGTGGCCACTAGGGGTCATAGGTCACAATGGAGGGCCCTGTGTCATCTGCCTGGCGGGCCGGATCTCTGCCATTGGCTCAGTCTTGTCACCAGGCCCATCCCAAGCTCCGCCCACTCTTGCGGTGGGGGGACTCTCTCTATGGTGATGGCAAAGAAGCCTTAGCCCCGCCCACCTGGCCTTCACTTCACCTACCTGGCCCTCTGACCCTCACTCAGACCTCTGTGTTGATAAAAATCAATGTCCGCCAGTGCCCAGGTGTCAGCATCTGGGATAAAGGATTCGGGACCTTGCCTGGGGCAGAAGGCAGCCTAGGTCAGCGGGTAGCTGGAAGTCTAGTGACTTGTGACACTGCTGCCAGTGACAGATGGTGACTCCCACACTGACATATCCCCTGGTGGCAGAATGCTAGTGATGGGTGGAGAAACATCGCTCCGGAGCACACGTTTAATGGGGCACCAGCCAAAGCAAAGGCCAGGGCCAGTAGTGGACGTCGTGGAGCTGAATGGCGAGCCAGTGAAGGGCCCAAGGATCCCTCCTGTATGTGGCGAACGGGTCATCCGTGTCCCCACGTCCATCAACCATTGCACTGCTGGGGCCCAGGCTGCCAGGATTTCGGCCTTGCCTTCGGAGCCCGGCCACATAGGCAGCCTTGCACCGGAGGCGGGGACGTGTAGACAGCAAAAATTTGGAAACTGGCAGTGTTTCCTCGATTTCCCTGGCATCGGCCTTTTTGAGCGGCTTGCTTTTTTTCCTGGTAGGATAGGGCCCTGACGGAGAAAGGCAGGATTACGTGTGCAGGAAAGGTGTGTGTTGAGAGGGTGACGACGTTGAGACCACGTTGGGATCTTTAGTCCCAGGAAAGGCCCCTGGTGGGTGTGGGTCAATGTTCTCTACCCATCCCCCTTGGCGGGGGGAGGTTTTCACCATACAAAGCAGCAGCGCAATTATTCGTCGCCGGAGAGGTTGCATCTGCCCACAAGCTCCACCTGGCCAGGGTCCGCCCCTACTGTATTGCGCGTGTCAGTCAACAGAAGCTAAGACCTTCCAGAGAGACTACCTGCTATTCTGTCCCCACGGGGAAGCAGTACAGCCAGAAGCCTCCCCCGTTCCATCTCTAGGCTCTCTCTCAGGCCCCTCATACTTGTGATGTGTCTCAGGGGTAGAATGAAGAGTTTCCTCTGAGTGAACACATACAGAGAGGCCACAGATGCTGAGGAAGGGCGCCTTGCCTAGTGATATCCCAGCATAAGTGGAAAAGAGGCACCTGCCTGCTGTCCCAGTGTGTCGAACGTGTTCACATCCGGGGTTGCCTACTGTGAAGTTATTCCCTGGGTGCCCTCGATTTTGTGGCCAAAGACGCAAGGGGCCGTTGTCTGTCCATGGGTAAAATGGAGGGCTCTGCGGAACTGGCCGGTTAGGCTGGACCTCTCCTATTGGCTCAGTGTTTGTGACTCGTCCCAGTCAGAAGTTCCGCCCAGCCTTCCGGTGGCTGTCACCATGGTGATTGGGAAAGAAGCCTTAGGCCCCACACTCAGCCCTCACCTGGCCTCCCTGGCCTCTTTACCCTCATCTAGACCGCTGTGTGGATGAAAGAAAGGATGTCGGCCAGTGAGCACGTGTCCTCATTTCCTTGGAAGGATTAGGCTCCTTGCCTGGGCAGAAGCCAAGGTCAGCCTGAGCCTAGACACCTAGTGACCTGTGACACTGCAGCCAGTGATAGATGTTGATGTCCACGCTGAGGTATCCGCAGGTGGCGGATTCAGTGTGGTGGGAAGAGAAGTGGAAGTAGAGATGACACACTCACGAGGGCACGGGCCAAAGGTCAGGGAAAATAGCTGAGGTCGTGGAGCTCTAGCGGAGCCAGTCTAGGGCCCAGGCCTCCCTGCTGTACGAGGCAAAGAGGTGATCCATATGCCGCCATCCGTAGACTGTGGACGGCTGGGCCCTGGATGCCCGGATTTCGTCCTTGTCTACCGAGAAGTGACGCACATGCAGTGTGCCACCGGAGGCTGTGGAGCAGCAGAGGGCAAAATCTTGAAAATGGGGGCTTCAGTTGACTTTGCCTGTGCTCTCCTTTGGCTGAGTGACATCGTGTGTTTCCTACCAGGTGAAGACATTCGTGGAGAGAGGCGGTTTCCACGCGTGCAGGCAAAGTGTGTGCTGAGCTGATGAGTTGCTGGAGACCAGGGTGGACTCTTCAGACCCAGAATAGGCCTCTGGCAGGTATGTGTCAATGTTTTCTGCCCATGGCACTCAGCCGGTTATTTGCATAGAATGTTATCAGCGGAATTAATAGTCTCCGGAGAGGCTGCCACTTGTCAGCGAGCTTCACCTGGCCAGGTCCGCCCGTGATGTAGCTCCCCAATCAATCACTGCTCTCTAGACCTTCCAGATAGACTACCAGAACTTCTTTCCCCATGGGCAAGCAGTAGAGCCAGAGGCCTTCCCCCTTTGTTCTTTCGTCTGAAGGCCCTCTGTCAGGCACTCCAAGGTGTGAAGTGACAAGGGGGAGAAGGAAGAGATTTCAGAGAAGGAACACAAGCAGAGAGAGACAGAGAGAGGCAAGAGATGCTGAGTGGGGATGCCTTGCCTACTGATATCCTGAGGAAAGTGGGAAAGAGGTACCTGGCGTGCTCTGCCAATGCCCTGAAGCAGTCCGCACCAGGGGCTCCCTTGTGCCTGCGTAGCCTTTCCCGGGGTGTGCTCAAATCCTGTGGCCACTAGGGGTCATAGGTCACAATGGAGGGCCCTGTGTCATCTGCCTGGCGGGCCGGATCTCTGCCATTGGCTCAGTCTTGTCACCAGGCCCATCCCAAGCTCCGCCCACTCTTGCGGTGGGGGGACTCTCTCTATGGTGATGGCAAAGAAGCCTTAGCCCCGCCCACCTGGCCTTCACTTCACCTACCTGGCCCTCTGACCCTCACTCAGACCTCTGTGTTGATAAAAATCAATGTCCGCCAGTGCCCAGGTGTCAGCATCTGGGATAAAGGATTCGGGACCTTGCCTGGGGCAGAAGGCAGCCTAGGTCAGCGGGTAGCTGGAAGTCTAGTGACTTGTGACACTGCTGCCAGTGACAGATGGTGACTCCCACACTGACATATCCCCTGGTGGCAGAATGCTAGTGATGGGTGGAGAAACATCGCTCCGGAGCACACGTTTAATGGGGCACCAGCCAAAGCAAAGGCCAGGGCCAGTAGTGGACGTCGTGGAGCTGAATGGCGAGCCAGTGAAGGGCCCAAGGATCCCTCGTGTATGTGGCGAACGGGTCATCCGTGTCCCCACGTCCATCAACCATTGCACTGCTGGGGCCCAGGCTGCCAGGATTTCGGCCTTGCCTTCGGAGCCCGGCCACATAGGCAGCCTTGCACCGGAGGCGGGGACGTGTAGACAGCAAAAATTTGGAAACTGGCAGTGTTTCCTCGATTTCCCTGGCATCGGCCTTTTTGAGCGGCTTGCTTTTTTTCCTGGTAGGATAGGGCCCTGACGGAGAAAGGCAGGATTACGTGTGCAGGAAAGGTGTGTGTTGAGAGGGTGACGACGTTGAGACCACGTTGGGATCTTTAGTCCCAGGAAAGGCCCCTGGCGGGTGTGGGTCAATGTTCTCTACCCATCCCCCTTGGCGGGGGGAGGTTTTCACCATACAAAGCAGCAGCGCAATTATTCGTCGCCGGAGAGGTTGCATCTGCCCACAAGCTCCACCTGGCCAGGGTCCGCCCCTACTGTATTGCGCGTGTCAGTCAACAGAAGCTAAGACCTTCCAGAGAGACTACCTGCTATTCTGTCCCCACGGGGAAGCAGTACAGCCAGAAGCCTCCCCCGTTCCATCTCTAGGCTCTCTCTCAGGCCCCTCATACTTGTGATGTGTCTCAGGGGTAGAATGAAGAGTTTCCTCTGAGTGAACACATACAGAGAGGCCACAGATGCTGAGGAAGGGCGCCTTGCCTAGTGATATCCCAGCATAAGTGGAAAAGAGGCACCTGCCTGCTGTCCCAGTGTGTCGAACGTGTTCACATCTGGGGTTGCCTACTGTGAAGTTATTCCCTGGGTGCCCTCGATTTTGTGGCCAAAGACGCAAGGGGCCGTTGTCTGTCCATGGGTAAAATGGAGGGCTCTGCGGAACTGGCCGGTTAGGCTGGACCTCTCCTATTGGCTGAGTGTTTGTGACTCGTCCCCGTCAGAAGTTCCGCCCAGCCTTCCGGTGGCTGTCACCATGGTGATTGGGAAAGAAGCCTTAGGCCCCACACTCAGCCCTCACCTGGCCTCCCTGGCCTCTTTACCCTCATCTAGACCGCTGTGTGGATGAAAGAAAGGATGTCGGCCAGTGAGCACGTGTCCTCATTTCCTTGGAAGGATTAGGCTCCTTGCCTGGGCAGAAGATAGCCAAGGTCAGCCTGAGCCTAGACACCTAGTGACCTGTGACACTGCAGCCAGTGATAGATGTTGATATCCACGCTGAGGTATCCGCAGGTGGCGGATTCAGTGTGGTGGGAAGAGAAGTGGAAGTAGAGATGACACACTCACGAGGGCACGGGCCAAAGGTCAGGGAAAATAGCTGAGGTCGTGGAGCTCTAGCGGAGCCAGTCTAGGGCCCAGGCCTCCCTGCTGTACGAGGCAAAGAGGTGATCCATATGCCGCCATCCGTAGACTGTGGACGGCTGGGCCCTGGATGCCCGGATTTCGTCCTTGTCTACCGAGAAGTGACGCACATGCAGTGTGCCACCGGAGGCTGTGGAGCAGCAGAGGGCAAAATCTTGAAAATGGGGGCTTCAGTTGACTTTGCCTGTGCTCTCCTTTGGCTGAGTGACATCGTGTGTTTCCTAGCAGGTGAAGACATTCGTGGAGAGAGGCGGTTTCCACGCGTGCAGGCAAAGTGTGTGCTGAGATGATGAGTTGCTGGAGACCAGGGTGGACTCTTCAGACCCAGAATAGGCCTCTGGCAGGTATGTGTCAATGTTTTCTGCCCATGGCACTCAGCCGGTTATTTGCATAGAATGTTATCAGCGGAATTAATAGTCTCCGGAGAGGCTGCCACTTGTCAGCGAGCTTCACCTGGCCAGGTCCGCCCGTGATGTAGCTCCCCAATCAATCACTGCTCTCTAGACCTTCCAGATAGACTACCAGAACTTCTTTCCCCATGGGCAACCAGTAGAGCCAGAGGCCTTCCCCCTTTGTTCTTTCGTCTGAAGGCCCTCTGTCAGGCACTCCAAGGTGTGAAGTGACAAGGGGGAGAAGGAAGAGATTTCAGAGAAGGAACACAAGCAGAGAGAGACAGAGAGAGGCAAGAGATGCTGAGTGGGGATGCCTTGCCTACTGATATCCTGAGGAAAGTGGGAAAGAGGTACCTGGCGTGCTCTGCCAATGCCCTGAAGCAGTCCGCACCAGGGGCTCCCTTGTGCCTGCGTAGCCTTTCCCGGGGTGTGCTCAAATCCTGTGGCCACTAGGGGTCATAGGTCACAATGGAGGGCCCTGTGTCATCTGCCTGGCGGGCCGGATCTCTGCCATTGGCTCAGTCTTGTCACCAGGCCCATCCCAAGCTCCGCCCACTCTTGCGGTGGGGGGACTCTCTCTATGGTGATGGCAAAGAAGCCTTAGCCCCGCCCACCTGGCCTTCACTTCACCTACCTGGCCCTCTGACCCTCACTCAGACCTCTGTGTTGATAAAAATCAATGTCCGCCAGTGCCCAGGTGTCAGCATCTGGGATAAAGGATTCGGGACCTTGCCTGGGGCAGAAGGCAGCCTAGGTCAGCGGGTAGCTGGAAGTCTAGTGACTTGTGACACTGCTGCCAGTGACAGATGGTGACTCCCACACTGACATATCCCCTGGTGGCAGAATGCTAGTGATGGGTGGAGAAACATCGCTCCGGAGCACACGTTTAATGGGGCACCAGCCAAAGCAAAGGCCAGGGCCAGTAGTGGACGTCGTGGAGCTGAATGGCGAGCCAGTGAAGGGCCCAAGGATCCCTCGTGTATGTGGCGAACGGGTCATCCGTGTCCCCACGTCCATCAACCATTGCACTGCTGGGGCCCAGGCTGCCAGGATTTCGGCCTTGCCTTCGGAGCCCGGCCACATAGGCAGCCTTGCACCGGAGGCGGGGACGTGTAGACAGCAAAAATTTGGAAACTGGCAGTGTTTCCTCGATTTCCCTGGCATCGGCCTTTTTGAGCGGCTTGCTTTTTTTCCTGGTAGGATAGGGCCCTGACGGAGAAAGGCAGGATTACGTGTGCAGGAAAGGTGTGTGTTGAGAGGGTGACGACGTTGAGACCACGTTGGGATCTTTAGTCCCAGGAAAGGCCCCTGGCGGGTGTGGGTCAATGTTCTCTACCCATCCCCCTTGGCGGGGGGAGGTTTTCACCATACAAAGCAGCAGCGCAATTATTCGTCGCCGGAGAGGTTGCATCTGCCCACAAGCTCCACCTGGCCAGGGTCCGCCCCTACTGTATTGCGCGTGTCAGTCAACAGAAGCTAAGACCTTCCAGAGAGACTACCTGCTATTCTGTCCCCACGGGGAAGCAGTACAGCCAGAAGCCTCCCCCGTTCCATCTCTAGGCTCTCTCTCAGGCCCCTCATACTTGTGATGTGTCTCAGGGGTAGAATGAAGAGTTTCCTCTGAGTGAACACATACAGAGAGGCCACAGATGCTGAGGAAGGGCGCCTTGCCTAGTGATATCCCAGCATAAGTGGAAAAGAGGCACCTGCCTGCTGTCCCAGTGTGTCGAACGTGTTCACATCCGGGGTTGCCTACTGTGAAGTTATTCCCTGGGTGCCCTCGATTTTGTGGCCAAAGACGCAAGGGGCCGTTGTCTGTCCATGGGTAAAATGGAGGGCTCTGCGGAACTGGCCGGTTAGGCTGGACCTCTCCTATTGGCTGAGTGTTTGTGACTCGTCCCCGTCAGAAGTTCCGCCCAGCCTTCCGGTGGCTGTCACCATGGTGATTGGGAAAGAAGCCTTAGGCCCCACACTCAGCCCTCACCTGGCCTCCCTGGCCTCTTTACCCTCATCTAGACCGCTGTGTGGATGAAAGAAAGGATGTCGGCCAGTGAGCACGTGTCCTCATTTCCTTGGAAGGATTAGGCTCCTTGCCTGGGCAGAAGATAGCCAAGGTCAGCCTGAGCCTAGACACCTAGTGACCTGTGACACTGCAGCCAGTGATAGATGTTGATATCCACGCTGAGGTATCCGCAGGTGGCGGATTCAGTGTGGTGGGAAGAGAAGTGGAAGTAGAGATGACACACTCACGAGGGCACGGGCCAAAGGTCAGGGAAAATAGCTGAGGTCGTGGAGCTCTAGCGGAGCCAGTCTAGGGCCCAGGCCTCCCTGCTGTACGAGGCAAAGAGGTGATCCATATGCCGCCATCCGTAGACTGTGGACGGCTGGGCCCTGGATGCCCGGATTTCGTCCTTGTCTACCGAGAAGTGACGCACATGCAGTGTGCCACCGGAGGCTGTGGAGCAGCAGAGGGCAAAATCTTGAAAATGGGGGCTTCAGTTGACTTTGCCTGTGCTCTCCTTTGGCTGAGTGACATCGTGTGTTTCCTAGCAGGTGAAGACATTCGTGGAGAGAGGCGGTTTCCACGCGTGCAGGCAAAGTGTGTGCTGAGATGATGAGTTGCTGGAGACCAGGGTGGACTCTTCAGACCCAGAATAGGCCTCTGGCAGGTATGTGTCAATGTTTTCTGCCCATGGCACTCAGCCGGTTATTTGCATAGAATGTTATCAGCGGAATTAATAGTCTCCGGAGAGGCTGCCACTTGTCAGCGAGCTTCACCTGGCCAGGTCCGCCCGTGATGTAGCTCCCCAATCAATCACTGCTCTCTAGACCTTCCAGATAGACTACCAGAACTTCTTTCCCCATGGGCAACCAGTAGAGCCAGAGGCCTTCCCCCTTTGTTCTTTCGTCTGAAGGCCCTCTGTCAGGCACTCCAAGGTGTGAAGTGACAAGGGGGAGAAGGAAGAGATTTCAGAGAAGGAACACAAGCAGAGAGAGACAGAGAGAGGCAAGAGATGCTGAGTGGGGATGCCTTGCCTACTGATATCCTGAGGAAAGTGGGAAAGAGGTACCTGGCGTGCTCTGCCAATGCCCTGAAGCAGTCCGCACCAGGGGCTCCCTTGTGCCTGCGTAGCCTTTCCCGGGGTGTGCTCAAATCCTGTGGCCACTAGGGGTCATAGGTCACAATGGAGGGCCCTGTGTCATCTGCCTGGCGGGCCGGATCTCTGCCATTGGCTCAGTCTTGTCACCAGGCCCATCCCAAGCTCCGCCCACTCTTGCGGTGGGGGGACTCTCTCTATGGTGATGGCAAAGAAGCCTTAGCCCCGCCCACCTGGCCTTCACTTCACCTACCTGGCCCTCTGACCCTCACTCAGACCTCTGTGTTGATAAAAATCAATGTCCGCCAGTGCCCAGGTGTCAGCATCTGGGATAAAGGATTCGGGACCTTGCCTGGGGCAGAAGGCAGCCTAGGTCAGCGGGTAGCTGGAAGTCTAGTGACTTGTGACACTGCTGCCAGTGACAGATGGTGACTCCCACACTGACATATCCCCTGGTGGCAGAATGCTAGTGATGGGTGGAGAAACATCGCTCCGGAGCACACGTTTAATGGGGCACCAGCCAAAGCAAAGGCCAGGGCCAGTAGTGGACGTCGTGGAGCTGAATGGCGAGCCAGTGAAGGGCCCAAGGATCCCTCGTGTATGTGGCGAACGGGTCATCCGTGTCCCCACGTCCATCAACCATTGCACTGCTGGGGCCCAGGCTGCCAGGATTTCGGCCTTGCCTTCGGAGCCCGGCCACATAGGCAGCCTTGCACCGGAGGCGGGGACGTGTAGACAGCAAAAATTTGGAAACTGGCAGTGTTTCCTCGATTTCCCTGGCATCGGCCTTTTTGAGCGGCTTGCTTTTTTTCCTGGTAGGATAGGGCCCTGACGGAGAAAGGCAGGATTACGTGTGCAGGAAAGGTGTGTGTTGAGAGGGTGACGACGTTGAGACCACGTTGGGATCTTTAGTCCCAGGAAAGGCCCCTGGCGGGTGTGGGTCAATGTTCTCTACCCATCCCCCTTGGCGGGGGGAGGTTTTCACCATACAAAGCAGCAGCGCAATTATTCGTCGCCGGAGAGGTTGCATCTGCCCACAAGCTCCACCTGGCCAGGGTCCGCCCCTACTGTATTGCGCGTGTCAGTCAACAGAAGCTAAGACCTTCCAGAGAGACTACCTGCTATTCTGTCCCCACGGGGAAGCAGTACAGCCAGAAGCCTCCCCCGTTCCATCTCTAGGCTCTCTCTCAGGCCCCTCATACTTGTGATGTGTCTCAGGGGTAGAATGAAGAGTTTCCTCTGAGTGAACACATACAGAGAGGCCACAGATGCTGAGGAAGGGCGCCTTGCCTAGTGATATCCCAGCATAAGTGGAAAAGAGGCACCTGCCTGCTGTCCCAGTGTGTCGAACGTGTTCACATCCGGGGTTGCCTACTGTGAAGTTATTCCCTGGGTGCCCTCGATTTTGTGGCCAAAGACGCAAGGGGCCGTTGTCTGTCCATGGGTAAAATGGAGGGCTCTGCGGAACTGGCCGGTTAGGCTGGACCTCTCCTATTGGCTGAGTGTTTGTGACTCGTCCCCGTCAGAAGTTCCGCCCAGCCTTCCGGTGGCTGTCACCATGGTGATTGGGAAAGAAGCCTTAGGCCCCACACTCAGCCCTCACCTGGCCTCCCTGGCCTCTTTACCCTCATCTAGACCGCTGTGTGGATGAAAGAAAGGATGTCGGCCAGTGAGCACGTGTCCTCATTTCCTTGGAAGGATTAGGCTCCTTGCCTGGGCAGAAGACAGCCAAGGTCAGCCTGAGCCTAGACACCTAGTGACCTGTGACACTGCAGCCAGTGATAGATGTTGATATCCACGCTGAGGTATCCGCAGGTGGCGGATTCAGTGTGGTGGGAAGAGAAGTGGAAGTAGAGATGACACACTCACGAGGGCACGGGCCAAAGGTCAGGGAAAATAGCTGAGGTCGTGGAGCTCTAGCGGAGCCAGTCTAGGGCCCAGGCCTCCCTGCTGTACGAGGCAAAGAGGTGATCCATATGCCGCCATCCGTAGACTGTGGACGGCTGGGGCCCTGGATGCCCGGATTTCGTCCTTGTCTACCGAGAAGTGACGCACATGCAGTGTGCCACCGGAGGCTGTGGAGCAGCAGAGGGCAAAATCTTGAAAATGGGGGCTTCAGTTGACTTTGCCTGTGCTCTCCTTTGGCTGAGTGACATCGTGTGTTTCCTAGCAGGTGAAGACATTCGTGGAGAGAGGCGGTTTCCACGCGTGCAGGCAAAGTGTGTGCTGAGATGATGAGTTGCTGGAGACCAGGGTGGACTCTTCAGACCCAGAATAGGCCTCTGGCCGGTATGTGTCAATGTTTTCTGCCCATGGCACTCAGCCGGTTATTTGCATAGAATGTTATCAGCGGAATTAGTAGTCTCCGGAGAGGCTGCCACTTGTCAGCGAGCTTCACCTGCCCAGGTCCGCCCGTGATGTAGCTCCCCAATCAATCACTGCTCTCTAGACCTTCCAGATAGACTACCAGAACTTCTCTCCCCATGGGCAAGCAGTAGAGCCAGAGGCCTTCCCCCTTTGTTCTTTCGTCTGAAGGCCCTCTGTCAGGCACTCCAAGGTGTGAAGTGACAAGGGGGAGAAGGAAGAGATTTCAGAGAAGGAACACAAGCAGAGCGAGACAGAGAGAGGCAAGAGATGCTGAGTGGGGATGCCTTGCCTACTGATATCCTGAGGAAAGTGGGAAAGAGGTACCTGGCGTGCTCTGCCAATGCCCTGAAGCAGTCCGCACCAGGGGCTCCCTTGTGCCTGCGTAGCCTTTCCCGGGGTGTGCTCAAATCCTGTGGCCACTAGGGGTCATAGGTCACAATGGAGGGCCCTGTGTCATCTGCCTGGCGGGCCGGATCTCTGCCATTGGCTCAGTCTTGTCACCAGGCCCATCCCAAGCTCCGCCCACTCTTGCGGTGGGGGGACTGTCTCTATGGTGATGGCAAAGAAGCCTTAGCCCCGCCCACCTGGCCTTCACTTCACCTACCTGGCCCTCTGACCCTCACTCAGACCTCTGTGTTGATAAAAATCAATGTCCGCCAGTGCCCAGGTGTCAGCATCTGGGATAAAGGATTCGGGACCTTGCCTGGGGCAGAAGGCAGCCTAGGTCAGCGGGTAGCTGGAAGTCTAGTGACTTGTGACACTGCTGCCAGTGACAGATGGTGACTCCCACACTGACATATCCCCTGGTGGCAGAATGCTAGTGATGGGTGGAGAAACATCGCTCCAGAGCACACGTTTAATGGGGCACCAGCCAAAGCAAAGGCCAGGGCCAGTAGTGGACGTCGTGGAGCTGAATGGCGAGCCAGTGAAGGGCCCAAGGATCCCTCGTGTATGTGGCGAACGGGTCATCCGTGTCCCCACGTCCATCAACCATTGCACTGCTGGGGCCCAGGCTGCCAGGATTTCGGCCTTGCCTTCGGAGCCCGGCCACATAGGCAGCCTTGCACCGGAGGCGGGGACGTGTAGACAGCAAAAATTTGGAAACTGGCAGTGTTTCCTCGATTTCCCTGGCATCGGCCTTTTTGAGCGGCTTGCTTTTTTTCCTGGTAGGATAGGGCCCTGACGGAGAAAGGCAGGATTACGTGTGCAGGAAAGGTGTGTGTTGAGAGGGTGACGACGTTGAGACCACGTTGGGATCTTTAGTCCCAGGAAAGGCCCCTGGCGGGTGTGGGTCAATGTTCTCTACCCATCCCCCTTGGCGGGGGGAGGTTTTCACCATACAAAGCAGCAGCGCAATTATTCGTCGCCGGAGAGGTTGCATCTGCCCACAAGCTCCACCTGGCCAGGGTCCGCCCCTACTGTATTGCGCGTGTCAGTCAACAGAAGCTAAGACCTTCCAGAGAGACTACCTGCTATTCTGTCCCCACGGGGAAGCAGTACAGCCAGAAGCCTCCCCCGTTCCATCTCTAGGCTCTCTCTCAGGCCCCTCATACTTGTGATGTGTCTCAGGGGAAGAATGAAGAGTTTCCTCTGAGTGAACACATACAGAGAGGCCACAGATGCTGAGGAAGGGCGCCTTGCCTAGTGATATCCCAGCATAAGTGGAAAAGAGGCACCTGCCTGCTGTCCCAGTGTGTCGAACGTGTTCACATCCGGGGTTGCCTACTGTGAAGTTATTCCCTGGGTGCCCTCGATTTTGTGGCCAAAGACGCAAGGGGCCGTTGTCTGTCCATGGGTAAAATGGAGGGCTCTGCGGAACTGGCCGGTTAGGCTGGAGCTCTCCTATTGGCTCAGTGTTTGTGACTCGTCCCAGTCAGAAGTTCCGCCCAGCCTTCCGGTGGCTGTCACCATGGTGATTGGGAAAGAAGCCTTAGGCCCCACACTCAGCCCTCACCTGGCCTCCCTGGCCTCTTTACCCTCATCTAGACCGCTGTGTGGATGAAAGAAAGGATGTCGGCCAGTGAGCACGTGTCCTCATTTCCTTGGAAGGATTAGGCTCCTTGCCTGGGCAGAAGACAGCCAAGGTCAGCCTGAGCCTAGACACCTAGTGACCTGTGACACTGCAGCCAGTGATAGATGTTGATGTCCACGCTGAGGTATCCGCAGGTGGCGGATTCAGTGTGGTGGGAAGAGAAGTGGAAGTAGAGATGACACACTCACGAGGGCACGGGCCAAAGGTCAGGGAAAATAGCTGAGGTCGTGGAGCTCTAGCGGAGCCAGTCTAGGGCCCAGGCCTCCCTGCTGTACGAGGCAAAGAGGTGATCCATATGCCGCCATCCGTAGACTGTGGACGGCTGGGGCCCTGGATGCCCGGATTTCGTCCTTATCTACCGAGAAGTGACGCACATGCAGTGTGCCACCGGAGGCTGTGGAGCAGCAGAGGGCAAAATCTTGAAAATGGGGGCTTCAGTTGACTTTGCCTGTGCTCTCCTTTGGCTGAGTGACATCGAGTGTTTCCTACCAGGTGAAGACATTCGTGGAGAGAGGCGGTTTCCACGCGTGCAGGCAAAGTGTGTGCTGAGATGATGAGTTGCTGGAGACCAGGGTGGACTCTTCAGACCCAGAATAGGCCTCTGGCAGGTATGTGTCAATGTTTTCTGCCCATGGCACTCAGCCGGTTATTTGCATAGAATGTTATCAGCGGAATTAGTAGTCTCCGGAGAGGCTGCCACTTGTCAGCGAGCTTCACCTGGCCAGGTCCGCCCGTGATGTAGCTCCCCAATCAATCACTGCTCTCTAGACCTTCCAGATAGACTACCAGAACTTCTCTCCCCATGGGCAAGCAGTAGAGCCAGAGGCCTTCCCCCTTTGTTCTTTCGTCTGAAGGCCCTCTGTCAGGCACTCCAAGGTGTGAAGTGACAAGGGGGAGAAGGAAGAGATTTCAGAGAAGGAACACAAGCAGAGAGAGACAGAGAGAGGCAAGAGATGCTGAGTGGGGATGCCTTGCCTACTGATATCCTGAGGAAAGTGGGAAAGAGGTACCTGGCGTGCTCTGCCAATGCCCTGAAGCAGTCCGCACCAGGGGCTCCCTTGTGCCTGCGTAGCCTTTCCCGGGGTGTGCTCAAATCCTGTGGCCACTAGGGGTCATAGGTCACAATGGAGGGCCCTGTGTCATCTGCCTGGCGGGCCGGATCTCTGCCATTGGCTCAGTCTTGTCACCAGGCCCATCCCAAGCTCCGCCCACTCTTGCGGTGGGGGGACTGTCTCTATGGTGATGGCAAAGAAGCCTTAGCCCCGCCCACCTGGCCTTCACTTCACCTACCTGGCCCTCTGACCCTCACTCAGACCTCTGTGTTGATAAAAATCAATGTCCGCCAGTGCCCAGGTGTCAGCATCTGGGATAAAGGATTCGGGACCTTGCCTGGGGCAGAAGGCAGCCTAGGTCAGCGGGTAGCTGGAAGTCTAGTGACTTGTGACACTGCTGCCAGTGACAGATGGTGACTCCCACACTGACATATCCCCTGGTGGCAGAATGCTAGTGATGGGTGGAGAAACATCGCTCCGGAGCACACGTTTAATGGGGCACCAGCCAAAGCAAAGGCCAGGGCCAGTAGTGGACGTCGTGGAGCTGAATGGCGAGCCAGTGAAGGGCCCAAGGATCCCTCGTGTATGTGGCGAACGGGTCATCCGTGTCCCCACGTCCATCAACCATTGCACTGCTGGGGCCCAGGCTGCCAGGATTTCGGCCTTGCCTTCGGAGCCCGGCCACATAGGCAGCCTTGCACCGGAGGCGGGGACGTGTAGACAGCAAAAATTTGGAAACTGGCAGTGTTTCCTCGATTTCCCTGGCATCGGCCTTTTTGAGCGGCTTGCTTTTTTTCCTGGTAGGATAGGGCCCTGACGGAGAAAGGCAGGATTACGTGTGCAGGAAAGGTGTGTGTTGAGAGGGTGACGACGTTGAGACCACGTTGGGATCTTTAGTCCCAGGAAAGGCCCCTGGCGGGTGTGGGTCAATGTTCTCTACCCATCCCCCTTGGCGGGGGGAGGTTTTCACCATACAAAGCAGCAGCGCAATTATTCGTCGCCGGAGAGGTTGCATCTGCCCACAAGCTCCACCTGGCCAGGGTCCGCCCCTACTGTATTGCGCGTGTCAGTCAACAGAAGCTAAGACCTTCCAGAGAGACTACCTGCTATTCTGTCCCCACGGGGAAGCAGTACAGCCAGAAGCCTCCCCCGTTCCATCTCTAGGCTCTCTCTCAGGCCCCTCATACTTGTGATGTGTCTCAGGGGTAGAATGAAGAGTTTCCTCTGAGTGAACACATACAGAGAGGCCACAGATGCTGAGGAAGGGCGCCTTGCCTAGTGATATCCCAGCATAAGTGGAAAAGAGGCACCTGCCTGCTGTCCCAGTGTGTCGAACGTGTTCACATCCGGGGTTGCCTACTGTGAAGTTATTCCCTGGGTGCCCTCGATTTTGTGGCCAAAGACGCAAGGGGCCGTTGTCTGTCCATGGGTAAAATGGAGGGCTCTGCGGAACTGGCCGGTTAGGCTGGACCTCTCCTATTGGCTGAGTGTTTGTGACTCGTCGCCGTCAGAAGTTCCGCCCAGCCTTCCGGTGGCTGTCACCATGGTGATTGGGAAAGAAGCCTTAGGCCCCACACTCAGCCCTCACCTGGCCTCCCTGGCCTCTTTACCCTCATCTAGACCGCTGTGTGGATGAAAGAAAGGATGTCGGCCAGTGAGCACGTGTCCTCATTTCCTTGGAAGGATTAGGCTCCTTGCCTGGGCAGAAGATAGCCAAGGTCAGCCTGAGCCTAGACACCTAGTGACCTGTGACACTGCAGCCAGTGATAGATGTTGATATCCACGCTGAGGTATCCGCAGGTGGCGGATTCAGTGTGGTGGGAAGAGAAGTGGAAGTAGAGATGACACACTCACGAGGGCACGGGCCAAAGGTCAGGGAAAATAGCTGAGGTCGTGGAGCTCTAGCGGAGCCAGTCTAGGGCCCAGGCCTCCCTGCTGTACGAGGCAAAGAGGTGATCCATATGCCGCCATCCGTAGACTGTGGACGGCTGGGCCCTGGATGCCCGTATTTCGTCCTTGTCTACCGAGAAGTGACGCACATGCAGTGTGCCACCGGAGGCTGTGGAGCAGCAGAGGGCAAAATCTTGAAAATGGGGGCTTCAGTTGACTTTGCCTGTGCTCTCCTTTGGCTGAGTGACATCGTGTGTTTCCTAGCAGGTGAAGACATTCGTGGAGAGAGGCGGTTTCCACGCGTGCAGGCAAAGTGTGTGCTGAGATGATGAGTTGCTGGAGACCAGGGTGGACTCTTCAGACCCAGAATAGGCCTCTGGCCGGTATGTGTCAATGTTTTCTGCCCATGGCACTCAGCCGGTTATTTGCATAGAATGTTATCAGCGGAATTAGTAGTCTCCGGAGAGGCTGCCACTTGTCAGCGAGCTTCACCTGCCCAGGTCCGCCCGTGATGTAGCTCCCCAATCAATCACTGCTCTCTAGACCTTCCAGATAGACTACCAGAACTTCTCTCCCCATGGGCAAGCACTAGAGCCAGAGGCCTTCCCCCTTTGTTCTTTCGTCTGAAGGCCCTCTGTCAGGCACTCCAAGGTGTGAAGTGACAAGGGGGAGAAGGAAGAGATTTCAGAGAAGGAACACAAGCAGAGAGAGACAGAGAGAGGCAAGAGATGCTGAGTGGGGATGCCTTGCCTACTGATATCCTGAGGAAAGTGGGAAAGAGGTACCTGGCGTGCTCTGCCAATGCCCTGAAGCAGTCCGCACCAGGGGCTCCCTTGTGCCTGCGTAGCCTTTCCCGGGGTGTGCTCAAATCCTGTGGCCACTAGGGGTCATAGGTCACAATGGAGGGCCCTGTGTCATCTGCCTGGCGGGCCGGATCTCTGCCATTGGCTCAGTCTTGTCACCAGGCCCATCCCAAGCTCCGCCCACTCTTGCGGTGGGGGGACTGTCTCTATGGTGATGGCAAAGAAGCCTTAGCCCCGCCCACCTGGCCTTCACTTCACCTACCTGGCCCTCTGACCCTCACTCAGACCTCTGTGTTGATAAAAATCAATGTCCGCCAGTGCCCAGGTGTCAGCATCTGGGATAAAGGATTCGGGACCTTGCCTGGGGCAGAAGGCAGCCTAGGTCAGCGGGTAGCTGGAAGTCTAGTGACTTGTGACACTGCTGCCAGTGACAGATGGTGACTCCCACACTGACATATCCCCTGGTGGCAGAATGCTAGTGATGGGTGGAGAAACATCGCTCCGGAGCACACGTTTAATGGGGCACCAGCCAAAGCAAAGGCCAGGGCCAGTAGTGGACGTCGTGGAGCTGAATGGCGAGCCAGTGAAGGGCCCAAGGATCCCTCCTGTATGTGGCGAACGGGTCATCCGTGTCCCCACGTCCATCAACCATTGCACTGCTGGGGCCCAGGCTGCCAGGATTTCGGCCTTGCCTTCGGAGCCCGGCCACATAGGCAGCCTTGCACCGGAGGCGGGGACGTGTAGACAGCAAAAATTTGGAAACTGGCAGTGTTTCCTCGATTTCCCTGGCATCGGCCTTTTTGAGCGGCTTGCTTTTTTTCCTGGTAGGATAGGGCCCTGACGGAGAAAGGCAGGATTACGTGTGCAGGAAAGGTGTGTGTTGAGAGGGTGACGACGTTGAGACCACGTTGGGATCTTTAGTCCCAGGAAAGGCCCCTGGCGGGTGTGGGTCAATGTTCTCTACCCATCCCCCTTGGCGGGGGGAGGTTTTCACCATACAAAGCAGCAGCGCAATTATTCGTCGCCGGAGAGCTTGCATCTGCCCACAAGCTCCACCTGGCCAGGGTCCGCCCCTACTGTATTGCGCGTGTCAGTCAACAGAAGCTAAGACCTTCCAGAGAGACTACCTGCTATTCTGTCCCCACGGGGAAGCAGTACAGCCAGAAGCCTCCCCCGTTCCATCTCTAGGCTCTCTCTCAGGCCCCTCATACTTGTGATGTGTCTCAGGGGTAGAATGAAGAGTTTCCTCTGAGTGAACACATACAGAGAGGCCACAGATGCTGAGGAAGGGCGCCTTGCCTAGTGATATCCCAGCATAAGTGGAAAAGAGGCACCTGCCTGCTGTCCCAGTGTGTCGAACGTGTTCACATCCGGGGTTGCCTACTGTGAAGTTATTCCCTGGGTGCCCTCGATTTTGTGGCCAAAGACGCAAGGGGCCGTTGTCTGTCCATGGGTAAAATGGAGGGCTCTGCGGAACTGGCCGGTTAGGCTGGACCTCTCCTATTGGCTGAGTGTTTGTGACTCGTCCCCGTCAGAAGTTCCGCCCAGCCTTCCGGTGGCTGTCACCATGGTGATTGGGAAAGAAGCCTTAGGCCCCACACTCAGCCCTCACCTGGCCTCCCTGGCCTCTTTACCCTCATCTAGACCGCTGTGTGGATGAAAGAAAGGATGTCGGCCAGTGAGCACGTGTCCTCATTTCCTTGGAAGGATTAGGCTCCTTGCCTGGGCAGAAGCCAAGGTCAGCCTGAGCCTAGACACCTAGTGACCTGTGACACTGCAGCCAGTGATAGATGTTGATGTCCACGCTGAGGTATCCGCAGGTGGCGGATTCAGTGTGGTGGGAAGAGAAGTGGAAGTAGAGATGACACACTCACGAGGGCACGGGCCAAAGGTCAGGGAAAATAGCTGAGGTCGTGGAGCTCTAGCGGAGCCAGTCTAGGGCCCAGGCCTCCCTGCTGTACGAGGCAAAGAGGTGATCCATATGCCGCCATCCGTAGACTGTGGACGGCTGGGCCCTGGATGCCCGGATTTCGTCCTTGTCTACCGAGAAGGGACGCACATGCAGTGTGCCACCGGAGGCTGTGGAGCAGCAGAGGGCAAAATCTTGAAAATGGGGGCTTCAGTTGACTTTGCCTGTGCTCTCCTTTGGCTGAGTGACATCGTGTGTTTCCTACCAGGTGAAGACATTCGTGGAGAGAGGCGGTTTCCACGCGTGCAGGCAAAGTGTGTGCTGAGCTGATGAGTTGCTGGAGACCAGGGTGGACTCTTCAGACCCAGAATAGGCCTCTGGCAGGTATGTGTCAATGTTTTCTGCCCATGGCACTCAGCCGGTTATTTGCATAGAATGTTATCAGCGGAATTAGTAGTCTCCGGAGAGGCTGCCACTTGTCAGCGAGCTTCACCTGGCCAGGTCCGCCCGTGATGTAGCTCCCCAATCAATCACTGCTCTCTAGACCTTCCAGATAGACTACCAGAACTTCTCTCCCCATGGGCAAGCAGTAGAGCCAGAGGCCTTCCCCCTTTGTTCTTTCGTCTGAAGGCCCTCTGTCAGGCACTCCAAGGTGTGAAGTGACAAGGGGGAGAAGGAAGAGATTTCAGAGAAGGAACACAAGCAGAGAGAGACAGAGAGAGGCAAGAGATGCTGAGTGGGGATGCCTTGCCTACTGATATCCTGAGGAAAGTGGGAAAGAGGTACCTGGCGTGCTCTGCCAATGCCCTGAAGCAGTCCGCACCAGGGGCTCCCTTGTGCCTGCGTAGCCTTTCCCGGGGTGTGCTCAAATCCTGTGGCCACTAGGGGTCATAGGTCACAATGGAGGGCCCTGTGTCATCTGCCTGGCGGGCCGGATCTCTGCCATTGGCTCAGTCTTGTCACCAGGCCCATCCCAAGCTCCGCCCACTCTTGCGGTGGGGGGACTGTCTCTATGGTGATGGCAAAGAAGCCTTAGCCCCGCCCACCTGGCCTTCACTTCACCTACCTGGCCCTCTGACCCTCACTCAGACCTCTGTGTTGATAAAAATCAATGTCCGCCAGTGCCCAGGTGTCAGCATCTGGGATAAAGGATTCGGGACCTTGCCTGGGGCAGAAGGCAGCCTAGGTCAGCGGGTAGCTGGAAGTCTAGTGACTTGTGACACTGCTGCCAGTGACAGATGGTGACTCCCACACTGACATATCCCCTGGTGGCAGAATGCTAGTGATGGGTGGAGAAACATCGCTCCGGAGCACACGTTTAATGGGGCACCAGCCAAAGCAAAGGCCAGGGCCAGTAGTGGACGTCGTGGAGCTGAATGGCGAGCCAGTGAAGGGCCCAAGGATCCCTCGTGTATGTGGCGAACGGGTCATCCGTGTCCCCACGTCCATCAACCATTGCACTGCTGGGGCCCAGGCTGCCAGGATTTCGGCCTTGCCTTCGTAGCCCGGCCACATAGGCAGCCTTGCACCAGAGGCGGGGACGTGTAGACAGCAAAAATTTGGAAACTGGCAGTGTTTCCTCGATTTCCCTGGCATCGGCCTTTTTGAGCGGCTTGCTTTTTTTCCTGGTAGGATAGGGCCCTGACGGAGAAAGGCAGGATTACGTGTGCAGGAAAGGTGTGTGTTGAGAGGGTGACGACGTTGAGACCACGTTGGGATCTTTAGTCCCAGGAAAGGCCCCTGGCGGGTGTGGGTCAATGTTCTCTACCCATCCCCCTTGGCGGGGGGAGGTTTTCACCATACAAAGCAGCAGCGCAATTATTCGTCGCCGGAGAGGTTGCATCTGCCCACAAGCTCCACCTGGCCAGGGTCCGCCCCTACTGTATTGCGCGTGTCAGTCAACAGAAGCTAAGACCTTCCAGAGAGACTACCTGCTATTCTGTCCCCACGGGGAAGCAGTACAGCCAGAAGCCTCCCCCGTTCCATCTCTAGGCTCTCTCTCAGGCCCCTCATACTTGTGATGTGTCTCAGGGGTAGAATGAAGAGTTTCCTCTGAGTGAACACATACAGAGAGGCCACAGATGCTGAGGAAGGGCGCCTTGCCTAGTGATATCCCAGCATAAGTGGAAAAGAGGCACCTGCCTGCTGTCCCAGTGTGTCGAACGTGTTCACATCCGGGGTTGCCTACTGTGAAGTTATTCCCTGGGTGCCCTCGATTTTGTGGCCAAAGACGCAAGGGGCCGTTGTCTGTCCATGGGTAAAATGGAGGGCTCTGCGGAACTGGCCGGTTAGGCTGGACCTCTCCTATTGGCTGAGTGTTTGTGACTCGTCCCCGTCAGAAGTTCCGCCCAGCCTTCCAGTGGCTGTCACCATGGTGATTGGGAAAGAAGCCTTAGGCCCCACACTCAGCCCTCACCTGGCCTCCCTGGCCTCTTTACCCTCATCTAGACCGCTGTGTGGATGAAAGAAAGGATGTCGGCCAGTGAGCACGTGTCCTCATTTCCTTGGAAGGATTAGGCTCCTTGCCTGGGCAGAAGATAGCCAAGGTCAGCCTGAGCCTAGACACCTAGTGACCTGTGACACTGCAGCCAGTGATAGATGTTGATATCCACGCTGAGGTATCCGCAGGTGGCGGATTCAGTGTGGTGGGAAGAGAAGTGGAAGTAGAGATGACACACTCACGAGGGCACGGGCCAAAGGTCAGGGAAAATAGCTGAGGTCGTGGAGCTCTAGCGGAGCCAGTCTAGGGCCCAGGCCTCCCTGCTGTACGAGGCAAAGAGGTGATCCATATGCCGCCATCCGTAGACTGTGGACGGCTGGGCCCTGGATGCCCGGATTTCGTCCTTGTCTACCGAGAAGTGACGCACATGCAGTGTGCCACCGGAGGCTGTGGAGCAGCAGAGGGCAAAATCTTGAAAATGGGGGCTTCAGTTGACTTTGCCTGTGCTCTCCTTTGGCTGAGTGACATCGTGTGTTTCCTAGCAGGTGAAGACATTCGTGGAGAGAGGCGGTTTCCACGCGTGCAGGCAAAGTGTGTGCTGAGATGATGAGTTGCTGGAGACCAGGGTGGACTCTTCAGACCCAGAATAGGCCTCTGGCCGGTATGTGTCAATGTTTTCTGCCCATGGCACTCAGCCGGTTATTTGCATAGAATGTTATCAGCGGAATTAGTAGTCTCCGGAGAGGCTGCCACTTGTCAGCGAGCTTCACCTGGCCAGGTCCGCCCGTGATGTAGCTCCCCAATCAATCACTGCTCTCTAGACCTTCCAGATAGACTACCAGAACTTCTCTCCCCATGGGCAAGCAGTAGAGCCAGAGGCCTTCCCCCTTTGTTCTTTCGTCTGAAGGCCCTCTGTCAGGCACTCCAAGGTGTGAAGTGACAAGGGGGAGAAGGAAGAGATTTCAGAGAAGGAACACAAGCAGAGAGAGACAGAGAGAGGCAAGAGATGCTGAGTGGGGATGCCTTGCCTACTGATATCCTGAGGAAAGTGGGAAAGAGGTACCTGGCGTGCTCTGCCAATGCCCTGAAGCAGTCCACACCAGGGGCTCCCTTGTGCCTGCGTAGCCTTTCCCGGGGTGTGCTCAAATCCTGTGGCCACTAGGGGTCATAGGTCACAATGGAGGGCCCTGTGTCATCTGCCTGGCGGGCCGGATCTCTGCCATTGGCTCAGTCTTGTCACCAGGCCCATCCCAAGCTCCGCCCACTCTTGCGGTGGGGGGACTGTCTCTATGGTGATGGCAAAGAAGCCTTAGCCCCGCCCACCTGGCCTTCACTTCACCTACCTGGCCCTCTGACCCTCACTCAGACCTCTGTGTTGATAAAAATCAATGTCCGCCAGTGCCCAGGTGTCAGCATCTGGGATAAAGGATTCGGGACCTTGCCTGGGGCAGAAGGCAGCCTAGGTCAGCGGGTAGCTGGAAGTCTAGTGACTTGTGACACTGCTGCCAGTGACAGATGGTGACTCCCACACTGACATATCCCCTGGTGGCAGAATGCTAGTGATGGGTGGAGAAACATCGCTCCGGAGCACACGTTTAATGGGGCACCAGCCAAAGCAAAGGCCAGGGCCAGTAGTGGACGTCGTGGAGCTGAATGGCGAGCCAGTGAAGGGCCCAAGGATCCCTCCTGTATGTGGCGAACGGGTCATCCGTGTCCCCACGTCCATCAACCATTGCACTGCTGGGGCCCAGGCTGCCAGGATTTCGGCCTTGCCTTCGGAGCCCGGCCACATAGGCAGCCTTGCACCGGAGGCGGGGACGTGTAGACAGCAAAAATTTGGAAACTGGCAGTGTTTCCTCGATTTCCCTGGCATCGGCCTTTTTGAGCGGCTTGCTTTTTTTCCTGGTAGGATAGGGCCCTGACGGAGAAAGGCAGGATTACGTGTGCAGGAAAGGTGTGTGTTGAGAGGGTGACGACGTTGAGACCACGTTGGGATCTTTAGTCCCAGGAAAGGCCCCTGGCGGGTGTGGGTCAATGTTCTCTACCCATCCCCCTTGGCGGGGGGAGGTTTTCACCATACAAAGCAGCAGCGCAATTATTCGTCGCCGGAGAGGTTGCATCTGCCCACAAGCTCCACCTGGCCAGGGTCCGCCCCTACTGTATTGCGCGTGTCAGTCAACAGAAGCTAAGACCTTCCAGAGAGACTACCTGCTATTCTGTCCCCACGGGGAAGCAGTACAGCCAGAAGCCTCCCCCGTTCCATCTCTAGGCTCTCTCTCAGGCCCCTCATACTTGTGATGTGTCTCAGGGGTAGAATGAAGAGTTTCCTCTGAGTGAACACATACAGAGAGGCCACAGATGCTGAGGAAGGGCGCCTTGCCTAGTGATATCCCAGCATAAGTGGAAAAGAGGCACCTGCCTGCTGTCCCAGTGTGTCGAACGTGTTCACATCCGGGGTTGCCTACTGTGAAGTTATTCCCTGGGTGCCCTCGATTTTGTGGCCAAAGACGCAAGGGGCCGTTGTCTGTCCATGGGTAAAATGGAGGGCTCTGCGGAACTGGCCGGTTAGGCTGGACCTCTCCTATTGGCTGAGTGTTTGTGACTCGTCGCCGTCAGAAGTTCCGCCCAGCCTTCCGGTGGCTGTCACCATGGTGATTGGGAAAGAAGCCTTAGGCCCCACACTCAGCCCTCACCTGGCCTCCCTGGCCTCTTTACCCTCATCTAGACCGCTGTGTGGATGAAAGAAAGGATGTCGGCCAGTGAGCACGTGTCCTCATTTCCTTGGAAGGATTAGGCTCCTTGCCTGGGCAGAAGATAGCCAAGGTCAGCCTGAGCCTAGACACCTAGTGACCTGTGACACTGCAGCCAGTGATAGATGTTGATATCCACGCTGAGGTATCCGCAGGTGGCGGATTCAGTGTGGTGGGAAGAGAAGTGGAAGTAGAGATGACACACTCACGAGGGCACGGGCCAAAGGTCAGGGAAAATAGCTGAGGTCGTGGAGCTCTAGCGGAGCCAGTCTAGGGCCCAGGCCTCCCTGCTGTACGAGGCAAAGAGGTGATCCATATGCCGCCATCCGTAGACTGTGGACGGCTGGGCCCTGGATGCCCGGATTTCGTCCTTGTCTACCGAGAAGTGACGCACATGCAGTGTGCCACCGGAGGCTGTGGAGCAGCAGAGGGCAAAATCTTGAAAATGGGGGCTTCAGTTGACTTTGCCTGTGCTCTCCTTTGGCTGAGTGACATCGTGTGTTTCCTAGCAGGTGAAGACATTCGTGGAGAGAGGCGGTTTCCACGCGTGCAGGCAAAGTGTGTGCTGAGATGATGAGTTGCTGGAGACCAGGGTGGACTCTTCAGACCCAGAATAGGCCTCTGGCCGGTATGTGTCAATGTTTTCTGCCCATGGCACTCAGCCGGTTATTTGCATAGAATGTTATCAGCGGAATTAGTAGTCTCCGGAGAGGCTGCCACTTGTCAGCGAGCTTCACCTGGCCAGGTCCGCCCGTGATGTAGCTCCCCAATCAATCACTGCTCTCTAGACCTTCCAGATAGACTACCAGAACTTCTCTCCCCATGGGCAAGCAGTAGAGCCAGAGGCCTTCCCCCTTTGTTCTTTCGTCTGAAGGCCCTCTGTCAGGCACTCCAAGGTGTGAAGTGACAAGGGGGAGAAGGAAGAGATTTCAGAGAAGGAACACAAGCAGAGAGAGACAGAGAGAGGCAAGAGATGCTGAGTGGGGATGCCTTGCCTACTGATATCCTGAGGAAAGTGGGAAAGAGGTACCTGGCGTGCTCTGCCAATGCCCTGAAGCAGTCCGCACCAGGGGCTCCCTTGTGCCTGCGTAGCCTTTCCCGGGGTGTGCTCAAATCCTGTGGCCACTAGGGGTCATAGGTCACAATGGAGGGCCCTGTGTCATCTGCCTGGCGGGCCGGATCTCTGCCATTGGCTCAGTCTTGTCACCAGGCCCATCCCAAGCTCCGCCCACTCTTGCGGTGGGGGGACTGTCTCTATGGTGATGGCAAAGAAGCCTTAGCCCCGCCCACCTGGCCTTCACTTCACCTACCTGGCCCTCTGACCCTCACTCAGACCTCTGTGTTGATAAAAATCAATGTCCGCCAGTGCCCAGGTGTCAGCATCTGGGATAAAGGATTCGGGACCTTGCCTGGGGCAGACGGCAGCCTAGGTCAGCGGGTAGCTGGAAGTCTAGTGACTTGTGACACTGCTGCCAGTGACAGATGGTGACTCCCACACTGACATATCCCCTGGTGGCAGAATGCTAGTGATGGGTGGAGAAACATCGCTCCGGAGCACACGTTTAATGGGGCACCAGCCAAAGCATAGGCCAGGGCCAGTAGTGGACGTCGTGGAGCTGAATGGCGAGCCAGTGAAGGGCCCAAGGATCCCTCCTGTATGTGGCGAACGGGTCATCCGTGTCCCCACGTCCATCAACCATTGCACTGCTGGGGCCCAGGCTGCCAGGATTTCGGCCTTGCCTTCGGAGCCCGGCCACATAGGCAGCCTTGCACCGGAGGCGGGGACGTGTAGACAGCAAAAATTTGGAAACTGGCAGTGTTTCCTCGATTTCCCTGGCATCGGCCTTTTTGAGCGGCTTGCTTTTTTTCCTGGTAGGATAGGGCCCTGACGGAGAAAGGCAGGATTACGTGTGCAGGAAAGGTGTGTGTTGAGAGGGTGACGACGTTGAGACCACGTTGGGATCTTTAGTCCCAGGAAAGGCCCCTGGCGGGTGTGGGTCAATGTTCTCTACCCATCCCCCTTGGCGGGGGGAGGTTTTCACCATACAAAGCAGCAGCGCAATTATTCGTCGCCGGAGAGGTTGCATCTGCCCACAAGCTCCACCTGGCCAGGGTCCGCCCCTACTGTATTGCGCGTGTCAGTCAACAGAAGCTAAGACCTTCCAGAGAGACTACCTGCTATTCTGTCCCCACGGGGAAGCAGTACAGCCAGAAGCCTCCCCCGTTCCATCTCTAGGCTCTCTCTCAGGCCCCTCATACTTGTGATGTGTCTCAGGGGTAGAATGAAGAGTTTCCTCTGAGTGAACACATACAGAGAGGCCACAGATGCTGAGGAAGGGCGCCTTGCCTAGTGATATCCCAGCATAAGTGGAAAAGAGGCACCTGCCTGCTGTCCCAGTGTGTCGAACGTGTTCACATCCGGGGTTGCCTACTGTGAAGTTATTCCCTGGGTGCCCTCGATTTTGTGGCCAAAGACGCAAGGGGCCGTTGTCTGTCCATGGGTAAAATGGAGGGCTCTGCGGAACTGGCCGGTTAGGCTGGACCTCTCCTATTGGCTGAGTGTTTGTGACTCGTCCCCGTCAGAAGTTCCGCCCAGCCTTCCGGTGGCTGTCACCATGGTGATTGGGAAAGAAGCCTTAGGCCCCACACTCAGCCCTCACCTGGCCTCCCTGGCCTCTTTACCCTCATCTAGACCGCTGTGTGGATGAAAGAAAGGATGTCGGCCAGTGAGCACGTGTCCTCATTTCCTTGGAAGGATTAGGCTCCTTGCCTGGGCAGAAGATAGCCAAGGTCAGCCTGAGCCTAGACACCTAGTGACCTGTGACACTGCAGCCAGTGATAGATGTTGATATCCACGCTGAGGTATCCGCAGGTGGCGGATTCAGTGTGGTGGGAAGAGAAGTGGAAGTAGAGATGACACACTCACGAGGGCACGGGCCAAAGGTCAGGGAAAATAGCTGAGGTCGTGGAGCTCTAGCGGAGCCAGTCTAGGGCCCAGGCCTCCCTGCTGTACGAGGCAAAGAGGTGATCCATATGCCGCCATCCGTAGACTGTGGACGGCTGGGCCCTGGATGCCCGGATTTCGTCCTTGTCTACCGAGAAGTGACGCACATGCAGTGTGCCACCGGAGGCTGTGGAGCAGCAGAGGGCAAAATCTTGAAAATGGGGGCTTCAGTTGACTTTGCCTGTGCTCTCCTTTGGCTGAGTGACATCGTGTGTTTCCTAGCAGGTGAAGACATTCGTGGAGAGAGGCGGTTTCCACGCGTGCAGGCAAAGTGTGTGCTGAGATGATGAGTTGCTGGAGACCAGGGTGGACTCTTCAGACCCAGAATAGGCCTCTGGCCGGTATGTGTCAATGTTTTCTGCCCATGGCACTCAGCCGGTTATTTGCATAGAATGTTATCAGCGGAATTAGTAGTCTCCGGAGAGGCTGCCACTTGTCAGCGAGCTTCACCTGGCCAGGTCCGCCCGTGATGTAGCTCCCCAATCAATCACTGCTCTCTAGACCTTCCAGATAGACTACCAGAACTTCTCTCCCCATGGGCAAGCAGTAGAGCCAGAGGCCTTCCCCCTTTGTTCTTTCGTCTGAAGGCCCTCTGTCAGGCACTCCAAGGTGTGAAGTGACAAGGGGGAGAAGGAAGAGATTTCAGAGAAGGAACACAAGCAGAGAGAGACAGAGAGAGGCAAGAGATGCTGAGTGGGGATGCCTTGCCTACTGATATCCTGAGGAAAGTGGGAAAGAGGTACCTGGCGTGCTCTGCCAATGCCCTGAAGCAGTCCGCACCAGGGGCTCCCTTGTGCCTGCGTAGCCTTTCCCGGGGTGTGCTCAAATCCTGTGGCCACTAGGGGTCATAGGTCACAATGGAGGGCCCTGTGTCATCTGCCTGGCGGGCCGGATCTCTGCCATTGGCTCAGTCTTGTCACCAGGCCCATCCCAAGCTCCGCCCACTCTTGCGGTGGGGGGACTGTCTCTATGGTGATGGCAAAGAAGCCTTAGCCCCGCCCACCTGGCCTTCACTTCACCTACCTGGCCCTCTGACCCTCACTCAGACCTCTGTGTTGATAAAAATCAATGTCCGCCAGTGCCCAGGTGTCAGCATCTGGGATAAAGGATTCGGGACCTTGCCTGGGGCAGACGGCAGCCTAGGTCAGCGGGTAGCTGGAAGTCTAGTGACTTGTGACACTGCTGCCAGTGACAGATGGTGACTCCCACACTGACATATCCCCTGGTGGCAGAATGCTAGTGATGGGTGGAGAAACATCGCTCCGGAGCACACGTTTAATGGGGCACCAGCCAAAGCATAGGCCAGGGCCAGTAGTGGACGTCGTGGAGCTGAATGGCGAGCCAGTGAAGGGCCCAAGGATCCCTCCTGTATGTGGCGAACGGGTCATCCGTGTCCCCACGTCCATCAACCATTGCACTGCTGGGGCCCAGGCTGCCAGGATTTCGGCCTTGCCTTCGGAGCCCGGCCACATAGGCAGCCTTGCACCGGAGGCGGGGACGTGTAGACAGCAAAAATTTGGAAACTGGCAGTGTTTCCTCGATTTCCCTGGCATCGGCCTTTTTGAGCGGCTTGCTTTTTTTCCTGGTAGGATAGGGCCCTGACGGAGAAAGGCAGGATTACGTGTGCAGGAAAGGTGTGTGTTGAGAGGGTGACGACGTTGAGACCACGTTGGGATCTTTAGTCCCAGGAAAGGCCCCTGGCGGGTGTGGGTCAATGTTCTCTACCCATCCCCCTTGGCGGGGGGAGGTTTTCACCATACAAAGCAGCAGCGCAATTATTCGTCGCCGGAGAGGTTGCATCTGCCCACAAGCTCCACCTGGCCAGGGTCCGCCCCTACTGTATTGCGCGTGTCAGTCAACAGAAGCTAAGACCTTCCAGAGAGACTACCTGCTATTCTGTCCCCACGGGGAAGCAGTACAGCCAGAAGCCTCCCCCGTTCCATCTCTAGGCTCTCTCTCAGGCCCCTCATACTTGTGATGTGTCTCAGGGGTAGAATGAAGAGTTTCCTCTGAGTGAACACATACAGAGAGGCCACAGATGCTGAGGAAGGGCGCCTTGCCTAGTGATATCCCAGCATAAGTGGAAAAGAGGCACCTGCCTGCTGTCCCAGTGTGTCGAACGTGTTCACATCCGGGGTTGCCTACTGTGAAGTTATTCCCTGGGTGCCCTCGATTTTGTGGCCAAAGACGCAAGGGGCCGTTGTCTGTCCATGGGTAAAATGGAGGGCTCTGCGGAACTGGCCGGTTAGGCTGGACCTCTCCTATTGGCTGAGTGTTTGTGACTCGTCCCCGTCAGAAGTTCCGCCCAGCCTTCCGGTGGCTGTCACCATGGTGATTGGGAAAGAAGCCTTAGGCCCCACACTCAGCCCTCACCTGGCCTCCCTGGCCTCTTTACCCTCATCTAGACCGCTGTGTGGATGAAAGAAAGGATGTCGGCCAGTGAGCACGTGTCCTCATTTCCTTGGAAGGATTAGGCTCCTTGCCTGGGCAGAAGATAGCCAAGGTCAGCCTGAGCCTAGACACCTAGTGACCTGTGACACTGCAGCCAGTGATAGATGTTGATATCCACGCTGAGGTATCCGCAGGTGGCGGATTCAGTGTGGTGGGAAGAGAAGTGGAAGTAGAGATGACACACTCACGAGGGCACGGGCCAAAGGTCAGGGAAAATAGCTGAGGTCGTGGAGCTCTAGCGGAGCCAGTCTAGGGCCCAGGCCTCCCTGCTGTACGAGGCAAAGAGGTGATCCATATGCCGCCATCCGTAGACTGTGGACGGCTGGGCCCTGGATGCCCGGATTTCGTCCTTGTCTACCGAGAAGTGACGCACATGCAGTGTGCCACCGGAGGCTGTGGAGCAGCAGAGGGCAAAATCTTGAAAATGGGGGCTTCAGTTGACTTTGCCTGTGCTCTCCTTTGGCTGAGTGACATCGTGTGTTTCCTAGCAGGTGAAGACATTCGTGGAGAGAGGCGGTTTCCACGCGTGCAGGCAAAGTGTGTGCTGAGATGATGAGTTGCTGGAGACCAGGGTGGACTCTTCAGACCCAGAATAGGCCTCTGGCCGGTATGTGTCAATGTTTTCTGCCCATGGCACTCAGCCGGTTATTTGCATAGAATGTTATCAGCGGAATTAGTAGTCTCCGGAGAGGCTGCCACTTGTCAGCGAGCTTCACCTGGCCAGGTCCGCCCGTGATGTAGCTCCCCAATCAATCACTGCTCTCTAGACCTTCCAGATAGACTACCAGAACTTCTCTCCCCATGGGCAAGCAGTAGAGCCAGAGGCCTTCCCCCTTTGTTCTTTCGTCTGAAGGCCCTCTGTCAGGCACTCCAAGGTGTGAAGTGACAAGGGGGAGAAGGAAGAGATTTCAGAGAAGGAACACAAGCAGAGAGAGACAGAGAGAGGCAAGAGATGCTGAGTGGGGATGCCTTGCCTACTGATATCCTGAGGAAAGTGGGAAAGAGGTACCTGGCGTGCTCTGCCAATGCCCTGAAGCAGTCCGCACCAGGGGCTCCCTTGTGCCTGCGTAGCCTTTCCCGGGGTGTGCTCAAATCCTGTGGCCACTAGGGGTCATAGGTCACAATGGAGGGCCCTGTGTCATCTGCCTGGCGGGCCGGATCTCTGCCATTGGCTCAGTCTTGTCACCAGGCCCATCCCAAGCTCCGCCCACTCTTGCGGTGGGGGGACTGTCTCTATGGTGATGGCAAAGAAGCCTTAGCCCCGCCCACCTGGCCTTCACTTCACCTACCTGGCCCTCTGACCCTCACTCAGACCTCTGTGTTGATAAAAATCAATGTCCGCCAGTGCCCAGGTGTCAGCATCTGGGATAAAGGATTCGGGACCTTGCCTGGGGCAGACGGCAGCCTAGGTCAGCGGGTAGCTGGAAGTCTAGTGACTTGTGACACTGCTGCCAGTGACAGATGGTGACTCCCACACTGACATATCCCCTGGTGGCAGAATGCTAGTGATGGGTGGAGAAACATCGCTCCGGAGCACACGTTTAATGGGGCACCAGCCAAAGCATAGGCCAGGGCCAGTAGTGGACGTCGTGGAGCTGAATGGCGAGCCAGTGAAGGGCCCAAGGATCCCTCCTGTATGTGGCGAACGGGTCATCCGTGTCCCCACGTCCATCAACCATTGCACTGCTGGGGCCCAGGCTGCCAGGATTTCGGCCTTGCCTTCGGAGCCCGGCCACATAGGCAGCCTTGCACCGGAGGCGGGGACGTGTAGACAGCAAAAATTTGGAAACTGGCAGTGTTTCCTCGATTTCCCTGGCATCGGCCTTTTTGAGCGGCTTGCTTTTTTTCCTGGTAGGATAGGGCCCTGACGGAGAAAGGCAGGATTACGTGTGCAGGAAAGGTGTGTGTTGAGAGGGTGACGACGTTGAGACCACGTTGGGATCTTTAGTCCCAGGAAAGGCCCCTGGCGGGTGTGGGTCAATGTTCTCTACCCATCCCCCTTGGCGGGGGGAGGTTTTCACCATACAAAGCAGCAGCGCAATTATTCGTCGCCGGAGAGGTTGCATCTGCCCACAAGCTCCACCTGGCCAGGGTCCGCCCCTACTGTATTGCGCGTGTCAGTCAACAGAAGCTAAGACCTTCCAGAGAGACTACCTGCTATTCTGTCCCCACGGGGAAGCAGTACAGCCAGAAGCCTCCCCCGTTCCATCTCTAGGCTCTCTCTCAGGCCCCTCATACTTGTGATGTGTCTCAGGGGTAGAATGAAGAGTTTCCTCTGAGTGAACACATACAGAGAGGCCACAGATGCTGAGGAAGGGCGCCTTGCCTAGTGATATCCCAGCATAAGTGGAAAAGAGGCACCTGCCTGCTGTCCCAGTGTGTCGAACGTGTTCACATCCGGGGTTGCCTACTGTGAAGTTATTCCCTGGGTGCCCTCGATTTTGTGGCCAAAGACGCAAGGGGCCGTTGTCTGTCCATGGGTAAAATGGAGGGCTCTGCGGAACTGGCCGGTTAGGCTGGACCTCTCCTATTGGCTGAGTGTTTGTGACTCGTCCCCGTCAGAAGTTCCGCCCAGCCTTCCGGTGGCTGTCACCATGGTGATTGGGAAAGAAGCCTTAGGCCCCACACTCAGCCCTCACCTGGCCTCCCTGGCCTCTTTACCCTCATCTAGACCGCTGTGTGGATGAAAGAAAGGATGTCGGCCAGTGAGCACGTGTCCTCATTTCCTTGGAAGGATTAGGCTCCTTGCCTGGGCAGAAGATAGCCAAGGTCAGCCTGAGCCTAGACACCTAGTGACCTGTGACACTGCAGCCAGTGATAGATGTTGATATCCACGCTGAGGTATCCGCAGGTGGCGGATTCAGTGTGGTGGGAAGAGAAGTGGAAGTAGAGATGACACACTCACGAGGGCACGGGCCAAAGGTCAGGGAAAATAGCTGAGGTCGTGGAGCTCTAGCGGAGCCAGTCTAGGGCCCAGGCCTCCCTGCTGTACGAGGCAAAGAGGTGATCCATATGCCGCCATCCGTAGACTGTGGACGGCTGGGCCCTGGATGCCCGGATTTCGTCCTTGTCTACCGAGAAGTGACGCACATGCAGTGTGCCACCGGAGGCTGTGGAGCAGCAGAGGGCAAAATCTTGAAAATGGGGGCTTCAGTTGACTTTGCCTGTGCTCTCCTTTGGCTGAGTGACATCGTGTGTTTCCTAGCAGGTGAAGACATTCGTGGAGAGAGGCGGTTTCCACGCGTGCAGGCAAAGTGTGTGCTGAGATGATGAGTTGCTGGAGACCAGGGTGGACTCTTCAGACCCAGAATAGGCCTCTGGCCGGTATGTGTCAATGTTTTCTGCCCATGGCACTCAGCCGGTTATTTGCATAGAATGTTATCAGCGGAATTAGTAGTCTCCGGAGAGGCTGCCACTTGTCAGCGAGCTTCACCTGGCCAGGTCCGCCCGTGATGTAGCTCCCCAATCAATCACTGCTCTCTAGACCTTCCAGATAGACTACCAGAACTTCTCTCCCCATGGGCAAGCAGTAGAGCCAGAGGCCTTCCCCCTTTGTTCTTTCGTCTGAAGGCCCTCTGTCAGGCACTCCAAGGTGTGAAGTGACAAGGGGGAGAAGGAAGAGATTTCAGAGAAGGAACACAAGCAGAGAGAGACAGAGAGAGGCAAGAGATGCTGAGTGGGGATGCCTTGCCTACTGATATCCTGAGGAAAGTGGGAAAGAGGTACCTGGCGTGCTCTGCCAATGCCCTGAAGCAGTCCGCACCAGGGGCTCCCTTGTGCCTGCGTAGCCTTTCCCGGGGTGTGCTCAAATCCTGTGGCCACTAGGGGTCATAGGTCACAATGGAGGGCCCTGTGTCATCTGCCTGGCGGGCCGGATCTCTGCCATTGGCTCAGTCTTGTCACCAGGCCCATCCCAAGCTCCGCCCACTCTTGCGGTGGGGGGACTGTCTCTATGGTGATGGCAAAGAAGCCTTAGCCCCGCCCACCTGGCCTTCACTTCACCTACCTGGCCCTCTGACCCTCACTCAGACCTCTGTGTTGATAAAAATCAATGTCCGCCAGTGCCCAGGTGTCAGCATCTGGGATAAAGGATTCGGGACCTTGCCTGGGGCAGACGGCAGCCTAGGTCAGCGGGTAGCTGGAAGTCTAGTGACTTGTGACACTGCTGCCAGTGACAGATGGTGACTCCCACACTGACATATCCCCTGGTGGCAGAATGCTAGTGATGGGTGGAGAAACATCGCTCCGGAGCACACGTTTAATGGGGCACCAGCCAAAGCATAGGCCAGGGCCAGTAGTGGACGTCGTGGAGCTGAATGGCGAGCCAGTGAAGGGCCCAAGGATCCCTCCTGTATGTGGCGAACGGGTCATCCGTGTCCCCACGTCCATCAACCATTGCACTGCTGGGGCCCAGGCTGCCAGGATTTCGGCCTTGCCTTCGGAGCCCGGCCACATAGGCAGCCTTGCACCGGAGGCGGGGACGTGTAGACAGCAAAAATTTGGAAACTGGCAGTGTTTCCTCGATTTCCCTGGCATCGGCCTTTTTGAGCGGCTTGCTTTTTTTCCTGGTAGGATAGGGCCCTGACGGAGAAAGGCAGGATTACGTGTGCAGGAAAGGTGTGTGTTGAGAGGGTGACGACGTTGAGACCACGTTGGGATCTTTAGTCCCAGGAAAGGCCCCTGGCGGGTGTGGGTCAATGTTCTCTACCCATCCCCCTTGGCGGGGGGAGGTTTTCACCATACAAAGCAGCAGCGCAATTATTCGTCGCCGGAGAGGTTGCATCTGCCCACAAGCTCCACCTGGCCAGGGTCCGCCCCTACTGTATTGCGCGTGTCAGTCAACAGAAGCTAAGACCTTCCAGAGAGACTACCTGCTATTCTGTCCCCACGGGGAAGCAGTACAGCCAGAAGCCTCCCCCGTTCCATCTCTAGGCTCTCTCTCAGGCCCCTCATACTTGTGATGTGTCTCAGGGGTAGAATGAAGAGTTTCCTCTGAGTGAACACATACAGAGAGGCCACAGATGCTGAGGAAGGGCGCCTTGCCTAGTGATATCCCAGCATAAGTGGAAAAGAGGCACCTGCCTGCTGTCCCAGTGTGTCGAACGTGTTCACATCCGGGGTTGCCTACTGTGAAGTTATTCCCTGGGTGCCCTCGATTTTGTGGCCAAAGACGCAAGGGGCCGTTGTCTGTCCATGGGTAAAATGGAGGGCTCTGCGGAACTGGCCGGTTAGGCTGGACCTCTCCTATTGGCTGAGTGTTTGTGACTCGTCCCCGTCAGAAGTTCCGCCCAGCCTTCCGGTGGCTGTCACCATGGTGATTGGGAAAGAAGCCTTAGGCCCCACACTCAGCCCTCACCTGGCCTCCCTGGCCTCTTTACCCTCATCTAGACCGCTGTGTGGATGAAAGAAAGGATGTCGGCCAGTGAGCACGTGTCCTCATTTCCTTGGAAGGATTAGGCTCCTTGCCTGGGCAGAAGATAGCCAAGGTCAGCCTGAGCCTAGACACCTAGTGACCTGTGACACTGCAGCCAGTGATAGATGTTGATATCCACGCTGAGGTATCCGCAGGTGGCGGATTCAGTGTGGTGGGAAGAGAAGTGGAAGTAGAGATGACACACTCACGAGGGCACGGGCCAAAGGTCAGGGAAAATAGCTGAGGTCGTGGAGCTCTAGCGGAGCCAGTCTAGGGCCCAGGCCTCCCTGCTGTACGAGGCAAAGAGGTGATCCATATGCCGCCATCCGTAGACTGTGGACGGCTGGGCCCTGGATGCCCGGATTTCGTCCTTGTCTACCGAGAAGTGACGCACATGCAGTGTGCCACCGGAGGCTGTGGAGCAGCAGAGGGCAAAATCTTGAAAATGGGGGCTTCAGTTGACTTTGCCTGTGCTCTCCTTTGGCTGAGTGACATCGTGTGTTTCCTAGCAGGTGAAGACATTCGTGGAGAGAGGCGGTTTCCACGCGTGCAGGCAAAGTGTGTGCTGAGATGATGAGTTGCTGGAGACCAGGGTGGACTCTTCAGACCCAGAATAGGCCTCTGGCCGGTATGTGTCAATGTTTTCTGCCCATGGCACTCAGCCGGTTATTTGCATAGAATGTTATCAGCGGAATTAGTAGTCTCCGGAGAGGCTGCCACTTGTCAGCGAGCTTCACCTGCCCAGGTCCGCCCGTGATGTAGCTCCCCAATCAATCACTGCTCTCTAGACCTTCCAGATAGACTACCAGAACTTCTCTCCCCATGGGCAAGCAGTAGAGCCAGAGGCCTTCCCCCTTTGTTCTTTCGTCTGAAGGCCCTCTGTCAGGCACTCCAAGGTGTGAAGTGACAAGGGGGAGAAGGAAGAGATTTCAGAGAAGGAACACAAGCAGAGAGAGACAGAGAGAGGCAAGAGATGCTGAGTGGGGATGCCTTGCCTACTGATATCCTGAGGAAAGTGGGAAAGAGGTACCTGGCGTGCTCTGCCAATGCCCTGAAGCAGTCCGCACCAGGGGCTCCCTTGTGCCTGCGTAGCCTTTCCCGGGGTGTGCTCAAATCCTGTGGCCACTAGGGGTCATAGGTCACAATGGAGGGCCCTGTGTCATCTGCCTGGCGGGCCGGATCTCTGCCATTGGCTCAGTCTTGTCACCAGGCCCATCCCAAGCTCCGCCCACTCTTGCGGTGGGGGGACTGTCTCTATGGTGATGGCAAAGAAGCCTTAGCCCCGCCCACCTGGCCTTCACTTCACCTACCTGGCCCTCTGACCCTCACTCAGACCTCTGTGTTGATAAAAATCAATGTCCGCCAGTGCCCAGGTGTCAGCATCTGGGATAAAGGATTCGGGACCTTGCCTGGGGCAGAAGGCAGCCTAGGTCAGCGGGTAGCTGGAAGTCTAGTGACTTGTGACACTGCTGCCAGTGACAGATGGTGACTCCCACACTGACATATCCCCTGGTGGCAGAATGCTAGTGATGGGTGGAGAAACATCGCTCCGGAGCACACGTTTAATGGGGCACCAGCCAAAGCAAAGGCCAGGGCCAGTAGTGGACGTCGTGGAGCTGAATGGCGAGCCAGTGAAGGGCCCAAGGATCCCTCGTGTATGTGGCGAACGGGTCATCCGTGTCCCCACGTCCATCAACCATTGCACTGCTGGGGCCCAGGCTGCCAGGATTTCGGCCTTGCCTTCGGAGCCCGGCCACATAGGCAGCCTTGCACCGGAGGCGGGGACGTGTAGACAGCAAAAATTTGGAAACTGGCAGTGTTTCCTCGATTTCCCTGGCATCGGCCTTTTTGAGCGGCTTGCTTTTTTTCCTGGTAGGATAGGGCCGTGACGGAGAAAGGCAGGATTACGTGTGCAGGAAAGGTGTGTGTTGAGAGGGTGACGACGTTGAGACCACGTTGGGATCTTTAGTCCCAGGAAAGGCCCCTGGCGGGTGTGGGTCAATGTTCTCTACCCATCCCCCTTGGCGGGGGGAGGTTTTCACCATACAAAGCAGCAGCGCAATTATTCGTCGCCGGAGAGGTTGCATCTGCCCACAAGCTCCACCTGGCCAGGGTCCGCCCCTACTGTATTGCGCGTGTCAGTCAACAGAAGCTAAGACCTTCCAGAGAGACTACCTGCTATTCTGTCCCCACGGGGAAGCAGTACAGCCAGAAGCCTCCCCCGTTCCATCTCTAGGCTCTCTCTCAGGCCCCTCATACTTGTGATGTGTCTCAGGGGTAGAATGAAGAGTTTCCTCTGAGTGAAAACATACAGAGAGGCCACAGATGCTGAGGAAGGGCGCCTTGCCTAGTGATATCCCAGCATAAGTGGAAAAGAGGCACCTGCCTGCTGTCCCAGTGTGTCGAACGTGTTCACATCCGGGGTTGCCTACTGTGAAGTTATTCCCTGGGTGCCCTCGATTTTGTGGCCAAAGACGCAAGGGGCCGTTGTCTGTCCATGGGTAAAATGGAGGGCTCTGCGGAACTGGCCGGTTAGGCTGGACCTCTCCTATTGGCTGAGTGTTTGTGACTCGTCCCCGTCAGAAGTTCCGCCCAGCCTTCCGGTGGCTGTCACCATGGTGATTGGGAAAGAAGCCTTAGGCCCCACACTCAGCCCTCACCTGGCCTCCCTGGCCTCTTTACCCTCATCTAGACCGCTGTGTGGATGAAAGAAAGGATGTCGGCCAGTGAGCACGTGTCCTCATTTCCTTGGAAGGATTAGGCTCCTTGCCTGGGCAGAAGATAGCCAAGGTCAGCCTGAGCCTAGACACCTAGTGACCTGTGACACTGCAGCCAGTGATAGATGTTGATATCCACGCTGAGGTATCCGCAGGTGGCGGATTCAGTGTGGTGGGAAGAGAAGTGGAAGTAGAGATGACACACTCACGAGGGCACGGGCCAAAGGTCAGGGAAAATAGCTGAGGTCGTGGAGCTCTAGCGGAGCCAGTCTAGGGCCCAGGCCTCCCTGCTGTACGAGGCAAAGAGGTGATCCATATGCCGCCATCCGTAGACTGTGGACGGCTGGGCCCTGGATGCCCGGATTTCGTCCTTATCTACCGAGAAGTGACGCACATGCAGTGTGCCACCGGAGGCTGTGGAGCAGCAGAGGGCAAAATCTTGAAAATGGGGGCTTCAGTTGACTTTGCCTGTGCTCTCCTTTGGCTGAGTGACATCGTGTGTTTCCTAGCAGGTGAAGACATTCGTGGAGAGAGGCGGTTTCCACGCGTGCAGGCAAAGTGTGTGCTGAGATGATGAGTTGCTGGAGACCAGGGTGGACTCTTCAGACCCAGAATAGGCCTCTGGCCGGTATGTGTCAATGTTTTCTGCCCATGGCACTCAGCCGGTTATTTGCATAGAATGTTATCAGCGGAATTAGTAGTCTCCGGAGAGGCTGCCACTTGTCAGCGAGCTTCACCTGCCCAGGTCCGCCCGTGATGTAGCTCCCCAATCAATCACTGCTCTCTAGACCTTCCAGATAGACTACCAGAACTTCTCTCCCCATGGGCAAGCAGTAGAGCCAGAGGCCTTCCCCCTTTGTTCTTTTGTCTCAAGGCCCTCTGTCAGGCACTCCAAGGTGTGAAGTGACAAGGGGGAGAAGGAAGAGATTTCAGAGAAGGAACACAAGCAGAGAGAGACAGAGAGAGGCAAGAGATGCTGAGTGGGGATGCCTTGCCTACTGATATCCTGAGGAAAGTGGGAAAGAGGTACCTGGCGTGCTCTGCCAATGCCCTGAAGCAGTCCGCACCAGGGGCTCCCTTGTGCCTGCGTAGCCTTTCCCGGGGTGTGCTCAAATCCTGTGGCCGCTAGGGGTCATAGGTCACAATGGAGGGCCCTGTGTCATCTGCCTGGCGGGCCGGATCTCTGCCATTGGCTCAGTCTTGTCACCAGGCCCATCCCAAGCTCCGCCCACTCTTGCGGTGGGGGGACTGTCTCTATGGTGATGGCAAAGAAGCCTTAGCCCCGCCCACCTGGCCTTCACTTCACCTACCTGGCCCTCTGACCCTCACTCAGACCTCTGTGTTGATAAAAATCAATGTCCGCCAGTGCCCAGGTGTCAGCATCTGGGATAAAGGATTCGGGACCTTGCCTGGGGCAGAAGGCAGCCTAGGTCAGCGGGTAGCTGGAAGTCTAGTGACTTGTGACACTGCTGCCAGTGACAGATGGTGACTCCCACACTGACATATCCCCTGGTGGCAGAATGCTAGTGATGGGTGGAGAAACATCGCTCCGGAGCACACGTTTAATGGGGCACCAGCCAAAGCAAAGGCCAGGGCCAGTAGTGGACGTCGTGGAGCTGAATGGCGAGCCAGTGAAGGGCCCAAGGATCCCTCCTGTATGTGGCGAACGGGTCATCCGTGTCCCCACGTCCATCAACCATTGCACTGCTGGGGCCCAGGCTGCCAGGATTTCGGCCTTGCCTTCGGAGCCCGGCCACATAGGCAGCCTTGCACCGGAGGCGGGGACGTGTAGACAGCAAAAATTTGGAAACTGGCAGTGTTTCCTCGATTTCCCTGGCATCGGCCTTTTTGAGCGGCTTGCTTTTTTTCCTGGTAGGATAGGGCCCTGACGGAGAAAGGCAGGATTACGTGTGCAGGAAAGGTGTGTGTTGAGAGGGTGACGACGTTGAGACCACGTTGGGATCTTTAGTCCCAGGAAAGGCCCCTGGTGGGTGTGGGTCAATGTTCTCTACCCATCCCCCTTGGCGGGGGGAGGTTTTCACCATACAAAGCAGCAGCGCAATTATTCGTCGCCGGAGAGGTTGCATCTGCCCACAAGCTCCACCTGGCCAGGGTCCGCCCCTACTGTATTGCGCGTGTCAGTCAACAGAAGCTAAGACCTTCCAGAGAGACTACCTACTATTCTGTCCCCACGGGGAAGCAGTACAGCCAGAAGCCTCCCCCGTTCCATCTCTAGGCTCTCTCTCAGGCCCCTCATACTTGTGATGTGTCTCAGGGGTAGAATGAAGAGTTTCCTCTGAGTGAACACATACAGAGAGGCCACAGATGCTGAGGAAGGGCGCCTTGCCTAGTGATATCCCAGCATAAGTGGAAAAGAGGTACCTGCCTGCTGTCCCAGTGTGTCGAACGTGTTCACATCCGGGGTTGCCTACTGTGAAGTTATTCCCTGGGTGCCCTCGATTTTGTGGCCAAAGACGCAAGGGGCCGTTGTCTGTCCATGGGTAAAATGGAGGGCTCTGCGGAACTGGCCGGTTAGGCTGGACCTCTCCTATTGGCTGAGTGTTTGTGACTCGTCCCCGTCAGAAGTTCCGCCCAGCCTTCCGGTGGCTGTCACCATGGTGATTGGGAAAGAAGCCTTAGGCCCCACACTCAGCCCTCACCTGGCCTCCCTGGCCTCTTTACCCTCATCTAGACCGCTGTGTGGATGAAAGAAAGGATGTCGGCCAGTGAGCACGTGTCCTCATTTCCTTGGAAGGATTAGGCTCCTTGCCTGGGCAGAAGATAGCCAAGGTCAGCCTGAGCCTAGACACCTAGTGAGCTGTGACACTGCAGCCAGTGATAGATGTTGATATCCACGCTGAGGTATCCGCAGGTGGCGGATTCAGTGTGGTGGGAAGAGAAGTGGAAGTAGAGATGACACACTCACGAGGGCACGGGCCAAAGGTCAGGGAAAATAGCTGAGGTCGTGGAGCTCTAGCGGAGCCAGTCTAGGGCCCAGGCCTCCCTGCTGTACGAGGCAAAGAGGTGATCCATATGCCGCCATCCGTAGACTGTGGACGGCTGGGGCCCTGGATGCCCGGATTTCGTCCTTGTCTACCGAGAAGTGACGCACATGCAGTGTGCCACCGGAGGCTGTGGAGCAGCAGAGGGCAAAATCTTGAAAATGGAGGCTTCAGTTGACTTTGCCTGTGCTCTCCTTTGGCTGAGTGACATCGTGTGTTTCCTAGCAGGTGAAGACATTCGTGGAGAGAGGCGGTTTCCACGCGTGCAGGCAAAGTGTGTGCTGAGATGATGAGTTGCTGGAGACCAGGGTGGACTCTTCAGACCCAGAATAGGCCTCTGGCCGGTATGTGTCAATGTTTTCTGCCCATGGCACTCAGCCGGTTATTTGCATAGAATGTTATCAGCGGAATTAGTAGTCTCCGGAGAGGCTGCCACTTGTCAGCGAGCTTCACCTGGCCAGGTCCGCCCGTGATGTAGCTCCCCAATCAATCACTGCTCTCTAGACCTTCCAGATAGACTACCAGAACTTCTTTCCCCTTGAGCAAGCAGTAGAGCCAGAGGCCTTCCCCCTTTGTTCTTTCGTCTGAAGGCCCTCTGTCAGGCACTCCAAGGTGTGAAGTGACAAGGGGGAGAAGGAAGAGATTTCAGAGAAGGAACACAAGCAGAGAGAGACAGAGAGAGGCAAGAGATGCTGAGTGGGGATGCCTTGCCTACTGATATCCTGAGGAAAGTGGGAAAGAGGTACCTGGCGTGCTCTGCCAATGCCCTGAAGCAGTCCGCACCAGGGGCTCCCTTGTGCCTGCGTAGCCTTTCCCGGGGTGTGCTCAGATCCTGTGGCCACTAGGGGTCATAGGTCACAATGGAGGGCCCTGTGTCATCTGCCTGGCGGGCCGGATCTCTGCCATTGGCTCAGTCTTGTCACCAGGCCCATCCCAAGCTCCGCCCACTCTTGCGGTGGGGGGACTGTCTCTATGGTGATGGCAAAGAAGCCTTAGCCCCGCCCACCTGGCCTTCACTTCACCTACCTGGCCCTCTGACCCTCACTCAGACCTCTGTGTTGATAAAAATCAATGTCCGCCAGTGGCCAGGTGTCAGCATCTGGGATAAAGGATTCGGGACCTTGCCTGGGGCAGAAGGCAGCCTAGGTCAGCGGGTAGCTGGAAGTCTAGTGACTTGTGACACTGCTGCCAGTGACAGATGGTGACTCCCACACTGACATATCCCCTGGTGGCAGAATGCTAGTGATGGGTGGAGAAACATCGCTCCGGAGCACACGTTTAATGGGGCACCAGCCAAAGCAAAGGCCAGGGCCAGTAGTGGACGTCGTGGAGCTGAATGGCGAGCCAGTGAAGGGCCCAAGGATCCCTCGTGTATGTGGCGAACGGGTCATCCGTGTCCCCACGTCCATCAACCATTGCACTGCTGGGGCCCAGGCTGCCAGGATTTCGGCCTTGCCTTCGGAGCCCGGCCACATAGGCAGCCTTGCACCGGAGGCGGGGACGTGTAGACAGCAAAAATTTGGAAACTGGCAGTGTTTCCTCGATTTCCCTGGCATCGGCCTTTTTGAGCGGCTTGCTTTTTTTCCTGGTAGGATAGGGCCCTGACGGAGAAAGGCAGGATTACGTGTGCAGGAAAGGTGTGTGTTGAGAGGGTGACGACGTTGAGACCACGTTGGGATCTTTAGTCCCAGGAAAGGCCCCTGGCGGGTGTGGGTCAATGTTCTCTACCCATCCCCCTTGGCGGGGGGAGGTTTTCACCATACAAAGCAGCAGCGCAATTATTCGTCGCCGGAGAGGTTGCATCTGCCCACAAGCTCCACCTGGCCAGGGTCCGCCCCTACTGTATTGCGCGTGTCAGTCAACAGAAGCTAAGACCTTCCAGAGAGACTACCTGCTATTCTGTCCCCACGGGGAAGCAGTACAGCCAGAAGCCTCCCCCGTTCCATCTCTAGGCTCTCTCTCAGGCCCCTCATACTTGTGATGTGTCTCAGGGGTAGAATGAAGAGTTTCCTCTGAGTGAACACATACAGAGAGGCCACAGATGCTGAGGAAGGGCGCCTTGCCTAGTGATATCCCAGCATAAGTGGAAAAGAGGCACCTGCCTGCTGTCCCAGTGTGTCGAACGTGTTCACATCCGGGGTTGCCTACTGTGAAGTTATTCCCTGGGTGCCCTCGATTTTGTGGCCAAAGACGCAAGGGGCCGTTGTCTGTCCATGGGTAAAATGGAGGGCTCTGCGGAACTGGCCGGTTAGGCTGGACCTCTCCTATTGGCTGAGTGTTTGTGACTCGTCCCCGTCAGAAGTTCCGCCCAGCCTTCCGGTGGCTGTCACCATGGTGATTGGGAAAGAAGCCTTAGGCCCCACACTCAGCCCTCACCTGGCCTCCCTGGCCTCTTTACCCTCATCTAGACCGCTGTGTGGATGAAAGAAAGGATGTCGGCCAGTGAGCACGTGTCCTCATTTCCTTGGAAGGATTAGGCTCCTTGCCTGGGCAGAAGATAGCCAAGGTCAGCCTGAGCCTAGACACCTAGTGAGCTGTGACACTGCAGCCAGTGATAGATGTTGATATCCACGCTGAGGTATCCGCAGGTGGCGGATTCAGTGTGGTGGGAAGAGAAGTGGAAGTAGAGATGACACACTCACGAGGGCACGGGCCAAAGGTCAGGGAAAATAGCTGAGGTCGTGGAGCTCTAGCGGAGCCAGTCTAGGGCCCAGGCCTCCCTGCTGTACGAGGCAAAGAGGTGATCCATATGCCGCCATCCGTAGACTGTGGACGGCTGGGGCCCTGGATGCCCGGATTTCGTCCTTGTCTACCGAGAAGTGACGCACATGCAGTGTGCCACCGGAGGCTGTGGAGCAGCAGAGGGCAAAATCTTGAAAATGGAGGCTTCAGGTGACTTTGCCTGTGCTCTCCTTTGGCTGAGTGACATCGTGTGTTTCCTAGCAGGTGAAGACATTCGTGGAGAGAGGCGGTTTCCACGCGTGCAGGCAAAGTGTGTGCTGAGATGATGAGTTGCTGGAGACCAGGGTGGACTCTTCAGACCCAGAATAGGCCTCTGGCCGGTATGTGTCAATGTTTTCTGCCCATGGCACTCAGCCGGTTATTTGCATAGAATGTTATCAGCGGAATTAGTAGTCTCCGGAGAGGCTGCCACTTGTCAGCGAGCTTCACCTGGCCAGGTCCGCCCGTGATGTAGCTCCCCAATCAATCACTGCTCTCTAGACCTTCCAGATAGACTACCAGAACTTCTTTCCCCATGAGCAAGCAGTAGAGCCAGAGGCCTTCCCCCTTTGTTCTTTCGTCTGAAGGCCCTCTGTCAGGCACTCCAAGGTGTGAAGTGACAAGGGGGAGAAGGAAGAGATTTCAGAGAAGGAACACAAGCAGAGAGAGACAGAGAGAGGCAAGAGATGCTGAGTGGGGATGCCTTGCCTACTGATATCCTGAGGAAAGTGGGAAAGAGGTACCTGGCGTGCTCTGCCAATGCCCTGAAGCAGTCCGCACCAGGGGCTCCCTTGTGCCTGCGTAGCCTTTCCCGGGGTGTGCTCAGATCCTGTGGCCACTAGGGGTCATAGGTCACAATGGAGGGCCCTGTGTCATCTGCCTGGCGGGCCGGATCTCTGCCATTGGCTCAGTCTTGTCACCAGGCCCATCCCAAGCTCCGCCCACTCTTGCGGTGGGGGGACTGTCTCTATGGTGATGGCAAAGAAGCCTTAGCCCCGCCCACCTGGCCTTCACTTCACCTACCTGGCCCTCTGACCCTCACTCAGACCTCTGTGTTGATAAAAATCAATGTCCGCCAGTGCCCAGGTGTCAGCATCTGGGATAAAGGATTCGGGACCTTGCCTGGGGCAGAAGGCAGCCTAGGTCAGCGGGTAGCTGGAAGTCTAGTGACTTGTGACACTGCTGCCAGTGACAGATGGTGACTCCCACACTGACATATCCCCTGGTGGCAGAATGCTAGTGATGGGTGGAGAAACATCGCTCCGGAGCACACGTTTAATGGGGCACCAGCCAAAGCAAAGGCCAGGGCCAGTAGTGGACGTCGTGGAGCTGAATGGCGAGCCAGTGAAGGGCCCAAGGATCCCTCGTGTATGTGGCGAACGGGTCATCCGTGTCCCCACGTCCATCAACCATTGCACTGCTGGGGCCCAGGCTGCCAGGATTTCGGCCTTGCCTTCGGAGCCCGGCCACATAGGCAGCCTTGCACCGGAGGCGGGGACGTGTAGACAGCAAAAATTTGGAAACTGGCAGTGTTTCCTCGATTTCCCTGGCATCGGCCTTTTTGAGCGGCTTGCTTTTTTTCCTGGTAGGATAGGGCCCTGACGGAGAAAGGCAGGATTACGTGTGCAGGAAAGGTGTGTGTTGAGAGGGTGACGACGTTGAGACCACGTTGGGATCTTTAGTCCCAGGAAAGGCCCCTGGCGGGTGTGGGTCAATGTTCTCTACCCATCCCCCTTGGCGGGGGGAGGTTTTCACCATACAAAGCAGCAGCGCAATTATTCGTCGCCAGAGAGGTTGCATCTGCCCACAAGCTCCACCTGGCCAGGGTCCGCCCCTACTGTATTGCGCGTGTCAGTCAACAGAAGCTAAGACCTTCCAGAGAGACTACCTGCTATTCTGTCCCCACGGGGAAGCAGTACAGCCAGAAGCCTCCCCCGTTCCATCTCTAGGCTCTCTCTCAGGCCCCTCATACTTGTGATGTGTCTCAGGGGTAGAATGAAGAGTTTCCTCTGAGTGAACACATACAGAGAGGCCACAGATGCTGAGGAAGGGCGCCTTGCCTAGTGATATCCCAGCATAAGTGGAAAAGAGGCACCTGCCTGCTGTCCCAGTGTGTCGAACGTGTTCACATCCGGGGTTGCCTACTGTGAAGTTATTCCCTGGGTGCCCTCGATTTTGTGGCCAAAGACGCAAGGGGCCGTTGTCTGTCCATGGGTAAAATGGAGGGCTCTGCGGAACTGGCCGGTTAGGCTGGACCTCTCCTATTGGCTGAGTGTTTGTGACTCGTCCCCGTCAGAAGTTCCGCCCAGCCTTCCGGTGGCTGTCACCATGGTGATTGGGAAAGAAGCCTTAGGCCCCACACTCAGCCCTCACCTGGCCTCCCTGGCCTCTTTACCCTCATCTAGACCGCTGTGTGGATGAAAGAAAGGATGTCGGCCAGTGAGCACGTGTCCTCATTTCCTTGGAAGGATTAGGCTCCTTGCCTGGGCAGAAGATAGCCAAGGTCAGCCTGAGCCTAGACACCTAGTGACCTGTGACACTGCAGCCAGTGATAGATGTTGATATCCACGCTGAGGTATCCGCAGGTGGCGGATTCAGTGTGGTGGGAAGAGAAGTGGAAGTAGAGATGACACACTCACGAGGGCACGGGCCAAAGGTCAGGGAAAATAGCTGAGGTCGTGGAGCTCTAGCGGAGCCAGTCTAGGGCCCAGGCCTCCCTGCTGTACGAGGCAAAGAGGTGATCCATATGCCGCCATCCGTAGACTGTGGACGGCTGGGCCCTGGATGCCCGGATTTCGTCCTTGTCTACCGAGAAGTGACGCACATGCAGTGTGCCACCGGAGGCTGTGGAGCAGCAGAGGGCAAAATCTTGAAAATGGGGGCTTCAGTTGACTTTGCCTGTGCTCTCCTTTGGCTGAGTGACATCGTGTGTTTCCTAGCAGGTGAAGACATTCGTGGAGAGAGGCGGTTTCCACGCGTGCAGGCAAAGTGTGTGCTGAGCTGATGAGTTGCTGGAGACCAGGGTGGACTCTTCAGACCCAGAATAGGCCTCTGGCAGGTATGTGTCAATGTTTTCTGCCCATGGCACTCAGCCGGTTATTTGCATAGAATGTTATCAGCGGAATTAATAGTCTCCGGAGAGGCTGCCACTTGTCAGCGAGCTTCACCTGGCCAGGTCCGCCCGTGATGTAGCTCCCCAATCAATCACTGCTCTCTAGACCTTCCAGATAGACTACCAGAACTTCTTTCCCCATGGGCAACCAGTAGAGCCAGAGGCCTTCCCCCTTTGTTCTTTCGTCTGAAGGCCCTCTGTCAGGCACTCCAAGGTGTGAAGTGACAAGGGGGAGAAGGAAGAGATTTCAGAGAAGGAACACAAGCAGAGAGAGACAGAGAGAGGCAAGAGATGCTGAGTGGGGATGCCTTGCCTACTGATATCCTGAGGAAAGTGGGAAAGAGGTACCTGGCGTGCTCTGCCAATGCCCTGAAGCAGTCCGCACCAGGGGCTCCCTTGTGCCTGCGTAGCCTTTCCCGGGGTGTGCTCAAATCCTGTGGCCACTAGGGGTCATAGGTCACAATGGAGGGCCCTGTGTCATCTGCCTGGCGGGCCGGATCTCTGCCATTGGCTCAGTCTTGTCACCAGGCCCATCCCAAGCTCCGCCCACTCTTGCGGTGGGGGGACTGTCTCTATGGTGATGGCAAAGAAGCCTTAGCCCCGCCCACCTGGCCTTCACTTCACCTACCTGGCCCTCTGACCCTCACTCAGACCTCTGTGTTGATAAAAATCAATGTCCGCCAGTGCCCAGGTGTCAGCATCTGGGATAAAGGATTCGGGACCTTGCCTGGGGCAGAAGGCAGCCTAGGTCAGCGGGTAGCTGGAAGTCTAGTGACTTGTGACACTGCTGCCAGTGACAGATGGTGACTCCCACACTGACATATCCCCTGGTGGCAGAATGCTAGTGATGGGTGGAGAAACATCGCTCCGGAGCACACGTTTAATGGGGCACCAGCCAAAGCAAAGGCCAGGGCCAGTAGTGGACGTCGTGGAGCTGAATGGCGAGCCAGTGAAGGGCCCAAGGATCCCTCCTGTATGTGGCGAACGGGTCATCCGTGTCCCCACGTCCATCAACCATTGCACTGCTGGGGCCCAGGCTGCCAGGATTTCGGCCTTGCCTTCGGAGCCCGGCCACAGGCAGCCTTGCACCGGAGGCGGGGACGTGTAGACAGCCAAAATTTGGAAACTGGCAGTGTTTCCTCGATTTCCCTGGCATCGGCCTTTTTGAGCGGCTTGCTTTTTTTCCTGGTAGGATAGGGCCCTGACGGAGAAAGGCAGGATTACGTGTGCAGGAAAGGTGTGTGTTGAGAGGGTGACGACGTTGAGACCACGTTGGGATCTTTAGTCCCAGGAAAGGCCCCTGGCGGGTGTGGGTCAATGTTCTCTACCCATCCCCCTTGGCGGGGGGAGGTTTTCACCATACAAAGCAGCAGCGCAATTATTCGTCGCCGGAGAGGTTGCATCTGCCCACAAGCTCCACCTGGCCAGGGTCCGCCCCTACTGTATTGCGCGTGTCAGTCAACAGAAGCTAAGACCTTCCAGAGAGACTACCTGCTATTCTGTCCCCACGGGGAAGCAGTACAGCCAGAAGCTTCCCCCGTTCCATCTCTAGGCTCTCTCTCAGGCCCCTCATACTTGTGATGTGTCTCAGGGGTAGAATGAAGAGTTTCCTCTGAGTGAACACATACAGAGAGGCCACAGATGCTGAGGAAGGGCGCCTTGCCTAGTGATATCCCAGCATAAGTGGAAAAGAGGCACCTGCCTGCTGTCCCAGTGTGTCGAACGTGTTCACATCCGGGGTTGCCTACTGTGAAGTTATTCCCTGGGTGCCCTCGATTTTGTGGCCAAAGACGCAAGGGGCCGTTGTCTGTCCATGGGTAAAATGGAGGGCTCTGCGGAACTGGCCGGTTAGGCTGGACCTCTCCTATTGGCTGAGTGTTTGTGACTCGTCGCCGTCAGAAGTTCCGCCCAGCCTTCCGGTGGCTGTCACCATGGTGATTGGGAAAGAAGCCTTAGGCCCCACACTCAGCCCTCACCTGGCCTCCCTGGCCTCTTTACCCTCATCTAGACCGCTGTGTGGATGAAAGAAAGGATGTCGGCCAGTGAGCACGTGTCCTCATTTCCTTGGAAGGATTAGGCTCCTTGCCTGGGCAGAAGACAGCCAAGGTCAGCCTGAGCCTAGACACCTAGTGACCTGTGACACTGCAGCCAGTGATAGATGTTGATGTCCACGCTGAGGTATCCGCAGGTGGCGGATTCAGTGTGGTGGGAAGAGAAGTGGAAGTAGAGATGACACACTCACGAGGGCACGGGCCAAAGGTCAGGGAAAATAGCTGAGGTCGTGGAGCTCTAGCGGAGCCAGTCTAGGGCCCAGGCCTCCCTGCTGTACGAGGCAAAGAGGTGATCCATATGCCGCCATCCGTAGACTGTGGACGGCTGGGCCCTGGATGCCCGGATTTCGTCCTTGTCTACCGAGAAGTGACGCACATGCAGTGTGCCACCGGAGGCTGTGGAGCAGCAGAGGGCAAAATCTTGAAAATGGAGGCTTCAGTTGACTTTGCCTGTGCTCTCCTTTGGCTGAGTGACATCGTGTGTTTCCTAGCAGGTGAAGACATTCGTGGAGAGAGGCGGTTTCCACGCGTGCAGGCAAAGTGTGTGCTGAGATGATGAGTTGCTGGAGACCAGGGTGGACTCTTCAGACCCAGAATAGGCCTCTGGCCGGTATGTGTCAATGTTTTCTGCCCATGGCACTCAGCCGGTTATTTGCATAGAATGTTATCAGCGGAATTAGTAGTCTCCGGAGAGGCTGCCACTTGTCAGCGAGCTTCACCTGGCCAGGTCCGCCCGTGATGTAGCTCCCCAATCAATCACTGCTCTCTAGACCTTCCAGATAGACTACCAGAACTTCTTTCCCCATGAGCAAGCAGTAGAGCCAGAGGCCTTCCCCCTTTGTTCTTTCGTCTGAAGGCCCTCTGTCAGGCACTCCAAGGTGTGAAGTGACAAGGGGGAGAAGGAAGAGATTTCAGAGAAGGAACACAAGCAGAGAGAGACAGAGAGAGGCAAGAGATGCTGAGTGGGGATGCCTTGCCTACTGATATCCTGAGGAAAGTGGGAAAGAGGTACCTGGCGTGCTCTGCCAATGCCCTGAAGCAGTCCGCACCAGGGGCTCCCTTGTGCCTGCGTAGCCTTTCCCGGGGTGTGCTCAGATCCTGTGGCCACTAGGGGTCATAGGTCACAATGGAGGGCCCTGTGTCATCTGCCTGGCGGGCCGGATCTCTGCCATTGGCTCAGTCTTGTCACCAGGCCCATCCCAAGCTCCGCCCACTCTTGCGGTGGGGGGACTGTCTCTATGGTGATGGCAAAGAAGCCTTAGCCCCGCCCACCTGGCCTTCACTTCACCTACCTGGCCCTCTGACCCTCACTCAGACCTCTGTGTTGATAAAAATCAATGTCCGCCAGTGCCCAGGTGTCAGCATCTGGGATAAAGGATTCGGGACCTTGCCTGGGGCAGAAGGCAGCCTAGGTCAGCGGGTAGCTGGAAGTCTAGTGACTTGTGACACTGCTGCCAGTGACAGATGGTGACTCCCACACTGACATATCCCCTGGTGGCAGAATGCTAGTGATGGGTGGAGAAACATCGCTCCGGAGCACACGTTTAATGGGGCACCAGCCAAAGCAAAGGCCAGGGCCAGTAGTGGACGTCGTGGAGCTGAATGGCGAGCCAGTGAAGGGCCCAAGGATCCCTCCTGTATGTGGCGAACGGGTCATCCGTGTCCCCACGTCCATCAACCATTGCACTGCTGGGGCCCAGGCTGCCAGGATTTCGGCCTTGCCTTCGGAGCCCGGCCACATAGGCAGCCTTGCACCGGAGGCGGGGACGTGTAGACAGCAAAAATTTGGAAACTGGCAGTGTTTCCTCGATTTCCCTGGCATCGGCCTTTTTGAGCGGCTTGCTTTTTTTCCTGGTAGGATAGGGCCCTGACGGAGAAAGGCAGGATTACGTGTGCAGGAAAGGTGTGTGTTGAGAGGGTGACGACGTTGAGACCACGTTGGGATCTTTAGTCCCAGGAAAGGCCCCTGGCGGGTGTGGGTCAATGTTCTCTACCCATCCCCCTTGGCGGGGGGAGGTTTTCACCATACAAAGCAGCAGCGCAATTATTCGTCGCCGGAGAGGTTGCATCTGCCCACAAGCTCCACCTGGCCAGGGTCCGCCCCTACTGTATTGCGCGTGTCAGTCAACAGAAGCTAAGACCTTCCAGAGAGACTACCTGCTATTCTGTCCCCACGGGGAAGCAGTACAGCCAGAAGCTTCCCCCGTTCCATCTCTAGGCTCTCTCTCAGGCCCCTCATACTTGTGATGTGTCTCAGGGGTAGAATGAAGAGTTTCCTCTGAGTGAACACATACAGAGAGGCCACAGATGCTGAGGAAGGGCGCCTTGCCTAGTGATATCCCAGCATAAGTGGAAAAGAGGCACCTGCCTGCTGTCCCAGTGTGTCGAACGTGTTCACATCCGGGGTTGCCTACTGTGAAGTTATTCCCTGGGTGCCCTCGATTTTGTGGCCAAAGACGCAAGGGGCCGTTGTCTGTCCATGGGTAAAATGGAGGGCTCTGCGGAACTGGCCGGTTAGGCTGGACCTCTCCTATTGGCTGAGTGTTTGTGACTCGTCCCCGTCAGAAGTTCCGCCCAGCCTTCCGGTGGCTGTCACCATGGTGATTGGGAAAGAAGCCTTAGGCCCCACACTCAGCCCTCACCTGGCCTCCCTGGCCTCTTTACCCTCATCTAGACCGCTGTGTGGATGAAAGAAAGGATGTCGGCCAGTGAGCACGTGTCCTCATTTCCTTGGAAGGATTAGGCTCCTTGCCTGGGCAGAAGACAGCCAAGGTCAGCCTGAGCCTAGACACCTAGTGACCTGTGACACTGCAGCCAGTGATAGATGTTGATGTCCACGCTGAGGTATCCGCAGGTGGCGGATTCAGTGTGGTGGGAAGAGAAGTGGAAGTAGAGATGACACACTCACGAGGGCACGGGCCAAAGGTCAGGGAAAATAGCTGAGGTCGTGGAGCTCTAGCGGAGCCAGTCTAGGGCCCAGGCCTCCCTGCTGTACGAGGCAAAGAGGTGATCCATATGCCGCCATCCGTAGACTGTGGACGGCTGGGGCCCTGGATGCCCGGATTTCGTCCTTGTCTACCGAGAAGTGACGCACATGCAGTGTGCCACCGGAGGCTGTGGAGCAGCAGAGGGCAAAATCTTGAAAATGGGGGCTTCAGTTGACTTTGCCTGTGCTCTCCTTTGGCTGAGTGACATCGTGTGTTTCCTAGCAGGTGAAGACATTCGTGGAGAGAGGCGGTTTCCACGCGTGCAGGCAAAGTGTGTGCTGAGATGATGAGTTGCTGGAGACCAGGGTGGACTCTTCAGACCCAGAATAGGCCTCTGGCAGGTATGTGTCAATGTTTTCTGCCCATGGCACTCAGCCGGTTATTTGCATAGAATGTTATCAGCGGAATTAGTAGTCTCCGGAGAGGCTGCCACTTGTCAGCGAGCTTCACCTGGCCAGGTCCGCCCGTGATGTAGCTCCCCAATCAATCACTGCTCTCTAGACCTTCCAGATAGACTACCAGAACTTCTCTCCCCATGGGCAAGCAGTAGAGCCAGAGGCCTTCCCCCTTTGTTCTTTCGTCTGAAGGCCCTCTGTCAGGCACTCCAAGGTGTGAAGTGACAAGGGGGAGAAGGAAGAGATTTCAGAGAAGGAACACAAGCAGAGAGAGACAGAGAGAGGCAAGAGATGCTGAGTGGGGATGCCTTGCCTACTGATATCCTGAGGAAAGTGGGAAAGAGGTACCTGGCGTGCTCTGCCAATGCCCTGAAGCAGTCCGCACCAGGGGCTCCCTTGTGCCTGCGTAGCCTTTCCCGGGGTGTGCTCAAATCCTGTGGCCACTAGGGGTCATAGGTCACAATGGAGGGCCCTGTGTCATCTGCCTGGCGGGCCGGATCTCTGCCATTGGCTCAGTCTTGTCACCAGGCCCATCCCAAGCTCCGCCCACTCTTGCGGTGGGGGGACTGTCTCTATGGTGATGGCAAAGAAGCCTTAGCCCCGCCCACCTGGCCTTCACTTCACCTACCTGGCCCTCTGACCCTCACTCAGACCTCTGTGTTGATAAAAATCAATGTCCGCCAGTGCCCAGGTGTCAGCATCTGGGATAAAGGATTCGGGACCTTGCCTGGGGCAGAAGGCAGCCTAGGTCAGCGGGTAGCTGGAAGTCTAGTGACTTGTGACACTGCTGCCAGTGACAGATGGTGACTCCCACACTGACATATCCCCTGGTGGCAGAATGCTAGTGATGGGTGGAGAAACATCGCTCCGGAGCACACGTTTAATGGGGCACCAGCCAAAGCAAAGGCCAGGGCCAGTAGTGGACGTCGTGGAGCTGAATGGCGAGCCAGTGAAGGGCCCAAGGATCCCTCGTGTATGTGGCGAACGGGTCATCCGTGTCCCCACGTCCATCAACCATTGCACTGCTGGGGCCCAGGCTGCCAGGATTTCGGCCTTGCCTTCGGAGCCCGGCCACATAGGCAGCCTTGCACCGGAGGCGGGGACGTGTAGACAGCAAAAATTTGGAAACTGGCAGTGTTTCCTCGATTTCCCTGGCATCGGCCTTTTTGAGCGGCTTGCTTTTTTTCCTGGTAGGATAGGGCCCTGACGGAGAAAGGCAGGATTACGTGTGCAGGAAAGGTGTGTGTTGAGAGGGTGACGACGTTGAGACCACGTTGGGATCTTTAGTCCCAGGAAAGGCCCCTGGCGGGTGTGGGTCAATGTTCTCTACCCATCCCCCTTGGCGGGGGGAGGTTTTCACCATACAAAGCAGCAGCGCAATTATTCGTCGCCGGAGAGGTTGCATCTGCCCACAAGCTCCACCTGGCCAGGGTCCGCCCCTACTGTATTGCGCGTGTCAGTCAACAGAAGCTAAGACCTTCCAGAGAGACTACCTGCTATTCTGTCCCCACGGGGAAGCAGTACAGCCAGAAGCCTCCCCCGTTCCATCTCTAGGCTCTCTCTCAGGCCCCTCATACTTGTGATGTGTCTCAGGGGTAGAATGAAGAGTTTCCTCTGAGTGAACACATACAGAGAGGCCACAGATGCTGAGGAAGGGCGCCTTGCCTAGTGATATCCCAGCATAAGTGGAAAAGAGGCACCTGCCTGCTGTCCCAGTGTGTCGAACGTGTTCACATCCGGGGTTGCCTACTGTGAAGTTATTCCCTGGGTGCCCTCGATTTTGTGGCCAAAGACGCAAGGGGCCGTTGTCTGTCCATGGGTAAAATGGAGGGCTCTGCGGAACTGGCCGGTTAGGCTGGACCTCTCCTATTGGCTGAGTGTTTGTGACTCGTCCCCGTCAGAAGTTCCGCCCAGCCTTCCGGTGGCTGTCACCATGGTGATTGGGAAAGAAGCCTTAGGCCCCACACTCAGCCCTCACCTGGCCTCCCTGGCCTCTTTACCCTCATCTAGACCGCTGTGTGGATGAAAGAAAGGATGTCGGCCAGTGAGCACGTGTCCTCATTTCCTTGGAAGGATTAGGCTCCTTGCCTGGGCAGAAGATAGCCAAGGTCAGCCTGAGCCTAGACACCTAGTGACCTGTGACACTGCAGCCAGTGATAGATGTTGATATCCACGCTGAGGTATCCGCAGGTGGCGGATTCAGTGTGGTGGGAAGAGAAGTGGAAGTAGAGATGACACACTCACGAGGGCACGGGCCAAAGGTCAGGGAAAATAGCTGAGGTCGTGGAGCTCTAGCGGAGCCAGTCTAGGGCCCAGGCCTCCCTGCTGTACGAGGCAAAGAGGTGATCCATATGCCGCCATCCGTAGACTGTGGACGGCTGGGGCCCTGGATGCCCGGATTTCGTCCTTGTCTACCGAGAAGTGACGCACATGCAGTGTGCCACCGGAGGCTGTGGAGCAGCAGAGGGCAAAATCTTGAAAATGGAGGCTTCAGTTGACTTTGCCTGTGCTCTCCTTTGGCTGAGTGACATCGTGTGTTTCCTAGCAGGTGAAGACATTCGTGGAGAGAGGCGGTTTCCACGCGTGCAGGCAAAGTGTGTGCTGAGATGATGAGTTGCTGGAGACCAGGGTGGACTCTTCAGACCCAGAATAGGCCTCTGGCCGGTATGTGTCAATGTTTTCTGCCCATGGCACTCAGCCGGTTATTTGCATAGAATGTTATCAGCGGAATTAGTAGTCTCCGGAGAGGCTGCCACTTGTCAGCGAGCTTCACCTGGCCAGGTCCGCCCGTGATGTAGCTCCCCAATCAATCACTGCTCTCTAGACCTTCCAGATAGACTACCAGAACTTCTTTCCCCTTGAGCAAGCAGTAGAGCCAGAGGCCTTCCCCCTTTGTTCTTTCGTCTGAAGGCCCTCTGTCAGGCACTCCAAGGTGTGAAGTGACAAGGGGGAGAAGGAAGAGATTTCAGAGAAGGAACACAAGCAGAGAGAGACAGAGAGAGGCAAGAGATGCTGAGTGGGGATGCCTTGCCTACTGATATCCTGAGGAAAGTGGGAAAGAGGTACCTGGCGTGCTCTGCCAATGCCCTGAAGCAGTCCGCACCAGGGGCTCCCTTGTGCCTGCGTAGCCTTTCCCGGGGTGTGCTCAGATCCTGTGGCCACTAGGGGTCATAGGTCACAATGGAGGGCCCTGTGTCATCTGCCTGGCGGGCCGGATCTCTGCCATTGGCTCAGTCTTGTCACCAGGCCCATCCCAAGCTCCGCCCACTCTTGCGGTGGGGGGACTGTCTCTATGGTGATGGCAAAGAAGCCTTAGCCCCGCCCACCTGGCCTTCACTTCACCTACCTGGCCCTCTGACCCTCACTCAGACCTCTGTGTTGATAAAAATCAATGTCCGCCAGTGCCCAGGTGTCAGCATCTGGGATAAAGGATTCGGGACCTTGCCTGGGGCAGAAGGCAGCCTAGGTCAGCGGGTAGCTGGAAGTCTAGTGACTTGTGACACTGCTGCCAGTGACAGATGGTGACTCCCACACTGACATATCCCCTGGTGGCAGAATGCTAGTGATGGGTGGAGAAACATCGCTCCGGAGCACACGTTTAATGGGGCACCAGCCAAAGCAAAGGCCAGGGCCAGTAGTGGACGTCGTGGAGCTGAATGGCGAGTCAGTGAAGGGCCCAAGGATCCCTCCTGTATGTGGCGAACGGGTCATCCGTGTCCCCACGTCCATCAACCATTGCACTGCTGGGGCCCAGGCTGCCAGGATTTCGGCCTTGCCTTCGGAGCCCGGCCACATAGGCAGCCTTGCACCGGAGGCGGGGACGTGTAGACAGCAAAAATTTGGAAACTGGCAGTGTTTCCTCGATTTCCCTGGCATCGGCCTTTTTGAGCGGCTTGCTTTTTTTCCTGGTAGGATAGGGCCCTGACGGAGAAAGGCAGGATTACGTGTGCAGGAAAGGTGTGTGTTGAGAGGGTGACGACGTTGAGACCACGTTGGGATCTTTAGTCCCAGGAAAGGCCCCTGGCGGGTGTGGGTCAATGTTCTCTACCCATCCCCCTTGGCGGGGGGAGGTTTTCACCATACAAAGCAGCAGCGCAATTATTCGTCGCCGGAGAGGTTGCATCTGCCCACAAGCTCCACCTGGCCAGGGTCCGCCCCTACTGTATTGCGCGTGTCAGTCAACAGAAGCTAAGACCTTCCAGAGAGACTACCTGCTATTCTGTCCCCACGGGGAAGCAGTACAGCCAGAAGCTTCCCCCGTTCCATCTCTAGGCTCTCTCTCAGGCCCCTCATACTTGTGATGTGTCTCAGGGGTAGAATGAAGAGTTTCCTCTGAGTGAACACATACAGAGAGGCCACAGATGCTGAGGAAGGGCGCCTTGCCTAGTGATATCCCAGCATAAGTGGAAAAGAGGCACCTGCCTGCTGTCCCAGTGTGTCGAACGTGTTCACATCCGGGGTTGCCTACTGTGAAGTTATTCCCTGGGTGCCCTCGATTTTGTGGCCAAAGACGCAAGGGGCCGTTGTCTGTCCATGGGTAAAATGGAGGGCTCTGCGGAACTGGCCGGTTAGGCTGGACCTCTCCTATTGGCTGAGTGTTTGTGACTCGTCGCCGTCAGAAGTTCCGCCCAGCCTTCCGGTGGCTGTCACCATGGTGATTGGGAAAGAAGCCTTAGGCCCCACACTCAGCCCTCACCTGGCCTCCCTGGCCTCTTTACCCTCATCTAGACCGCTGTGTGGATGAAAGAAAGGATGTCGGCCAGTGAGCACGTGTCCTCATTTCCTTGGAAGGATTAGGCTCCTTGCCTGGGCAGAAGACAGCCAAGGTCAGCCTGAGCCTAGACACCTAGTGACCTGTGACACTGCAGCCAGTGATAGATGTTGATGTCCACGCTGAGGTATCCGCAGGTGGCGGATTCAGTGTGGTGGGAAGAGAAGTGGAAGTAGAGATGACACACTCACGAGGGCACGGGCCAAAGGTCAGGGAAAATAGCTGAGGTCGTGGAGCTCTAGCGGAGCCAGTCTAGGGCCCAGGCCTCCCTGCTGTACGAGGCAAAGAGGTGATCCATATGCCGCCATCCGTAGACTGTGGACGGCTGGGCCCTGGATGCCCGGATTTCGTCCTTGTCTACCGAGAAGTGACGCACATGCAGTGTGCCACCGGAGGCTGTGGAGCAGCAGAGGGCAAAATCTTGAAAATGGGGGCTTCAGTTGACTTTGCCTGTGCTCTCCTTTGGCTGAGTGACATCGTGTGTTTCCTAGCAGGTGAAGACATTCGTGGAGAGAGGCGGTTTCCACGCGTGCAGGCAAAGTGTGTGCTGAGATGATGAGTTGCTGGAGACCAGGGTGGACTCTTCAGACCCAGAATAGGCCTCTGGCAGGTATGTGTCAATGTTTTCTGCCCATGGCACTCAGCCGGTTATTTGCATAGAATGTTATCAGCGGAATTAGTAGTCTCCGGAGAGGCTGCCACTTGTCAGCGAGCTTCACCTGGCCAGGTCCGCCCGTGATGTAGCTCCCCAATCAATCACTGCTCTCTAGACCTTCCAGATAGACTACCAGAACTTCTCTCCCCATGGGCAAGCAGTAGAGCCAGAGGCCTTCCCCCTTTGTTCTTTCGTCTGAAGGCCCTCTGTCAGGCACTCCAAGGTGTGAAGTGACAAGGGGGAGAAGGAAGAGATTTCAGAGAAGGAACACAAGCAGAGAGAGACAGAGAGAGGCAAGAGATGCTGAGTGGGGATGCCTTGCCTACTGATATCCTGAGGAAAGTGGGAAAGAGGTACCTGGCGTGCTCTGCCAATGCCCTGAAGCAGTCCGCACCAGGGGCTCCCTTGTGCCTGCGTAGCCTTTCCCGGGGTGTGCTCAAATCCTGTGGCCACTAGGGGTCATAGGTCACAATGGAGGGCCCTGTGTCATCTGCCTGGCGGGCCGGATCTCTGCCATTGGCTCAGTCTTGTCACCAGGCCCATCCCAAGCTCCGCCCACTCTTGCGGTGGGGGGACTGTCTCTATGGTGATGGCAAAGAAGCCTTAGCCCCGCCCACCTGGCCTTCACTTCACCTACCTGGCCCTCTGACCCTCACTCAGACCTCTGTGTTGATAAAAATCAATGTCCGCCAGTGCCCAGGTGTCAGCATCTGGGATAAAGGATTCGGGACCTTGCCTGGGGCAGAAGGCAGCCTAGGTCAGCGGGTAGCTGGAAGTCTAGTGACTTGTGACACTGCTGCCAGTGACAGATGGTGACTCCCACACTGACATATCCCCTGGTGGCAGAATGCTAGTGATGGGTGGAGAAACATCGCTCCGGAGCACACGTTTAATGGGGCACCAGCCAAAGCAAAGGCCAGGGCCAGTAGTGGACGTCGTGGAGCTGAATGGCGAGCCAGTGAAGGGCCCAAGGATCCCTCCTGTATGTGGCGAACGGGTCATCCGTGTCCCCACGTCCATCAACCATTGCACTGCTGGGGCCCAGGCTGCCAGGATTTCGGCCTTGCCTTCGGAGCCCGGCCACATAGGCAGCCTTGCACCGGAGGCGGGGACGTGTAGACAGCAAAAATTTGGAAACTGGCAGTGTTTCCTCGATTTCCCTGGCATCGGCCTTTTTGAGCGGCTTGCTTTTTTTCCTGGTAGGATAGGGCCCTGACGGAGAAAGGCAGGATTACGTGTGCAGGAAAGGTGTGTGTTGAGAGGGTGACGACGTTGAGACCACGTTGGGATCTTTAGTCCCAGGAAAGGCCCCTGGCGGGTGTGGGTCAATGTTCTCTACCCATCCCCCTTGGCGGGGGGAGGTTTTCACCATACAAAGCAGCAGCGCAATTATTCGTCGCCGGAGAGGTTGCATCTGCCCACAAGCTCCACCTGGCCAGGGTCCGCCCCTACTGTATTGCGCGTGTCAGTCAACAGAAGCTAAGACCTTCCAGAGAGACTACCTGCTATTCTGTCCCCACGGGGAAGCAGTACAGCCAGAAGCTTCCCCCGTTCCATCTCTAGGCTCTCTCTCAGGCCCCTCATACTTGTGATGTGTCTCAGGGGTAGAATGAAGAGTTTCCTCTGAGTGAACACATACAGAGAGGCCACAGATGCTGAGGAAGGGCGCCTTGCCTAGTGATATCCCAGCATAAGTGGAAAAGAGGCACCTGCCTGCTGTCCCAGTGTGTCGAACGTGTTCACATCCGGGGTTGCCTACTGTGAAGTTATTCCCTGGGTGCCCTCGATTTTGTGGCCAAAGACGCAAGGGGCCGTTGTCTGTCCATGGGTAAAATGGAGGGCTCTGCGGAACTGGCCGGTTAGGCTGGACCTCTCCT